>NW_021939063.1:9435063-9466445 GCF_001715985.3 Manacus vitellinus | reverse complement strand
GTTGTGCCGGGCCCCACAACACAGACAGGGCAGGCAGTTAGTCTGGGGATTAGCACTGGGGAGGCCGCCCAGGGGGAGAGTGGAGGTGATCCTGCACTGCAGGGGGACTGCCAGCACCACCACGGCCAGATGGTCTCATCTCGTGGCTGGTGCAGCCACAGTGCTGAGTGTGCAGTGGGACTGTGGGGAGGGAGCTGGCTGTGCCCTATATACCACAGCCGTTGGGGCACCTTTTGCACAAGGCAGGGGCACAGCAGCCACATCCTCTGTGCCGTCAGAGGTTTCCTCTTCTGCCAAGTGACTCACCGGTCGGTGAAAAGTTGAGCCCCCTGCTCTGTGCTGCCACAGAGGCTGCCTGCTGCCTGTACAGCAGGTGAAGGATGTGACCAGTGCTCTCACACCCCTATGCCTGCGGCTACCTGGGTGTCATAGGCTTTTGACCACTGTAATCCCCCTTCTCCTGGGCTCTCCCCAAAGATAATAGGACAAAACCCCAGTTTCAGAGAAAACTGCCCCAATTAAGCGCCCTCAAACAGTCTGGAGCCCAGCTTTGCTATTTTCTGACCACTGTGCATGTTTTATGGTCCTGTCCCATGCCCTCCGCAGTCTCCCTTGGCTGTGCTGCTGGAGGAACCACCCTGACACCTTCCCTGGGTAAAGGGTGGGATGAGACCCCACAAACACAGCCCCACTGGCGGCCTCATGGAGGCAAAGTCCAGGAGAAACTGTGGATGCAGGGCCCCACATGCCTAGGGCATGGTTGGCTCTGGCAAGGAGCCAGTGACAGTGAGCTGGGAGCACGGGCTGGGAGGCAGGACCTGCTCCCTTGGGACGTAAGCAGGGTGCCCGGGAATTCTGCTGCCATGCAGCACACATGCTTCCATTTTTGTCCAGCAAGGCTGGAAGAGGAGCTGCCATTGTCACAGCCGTATTGGGACAAATACCCTTGTTGGCAGCTAAAATCCTGGAGGACATCCTGAGTGGGAACAGGAGGTGCCATGGGGGCCAGTGTGGCACCCCGGGGCTGCATCCCCTTAATCAGTTGTGAGTCGACGTGGGGAGGCACTGCTGGCTGCTGTTGCTGTTACACCTCCATCTCCAGAGATTTTGTTTTGAGCTGTGTGCCAGCACATGTGTGTGGCAGGGGCTGCGGGGTCCCCAGGGCAGCCCCGCATTGCACCCCACGGCACTGGTGCTCCATGTCGGGGTGCCGAGGAGCCAGTCCCTGCTTTGCTTTGCACAGGGGCTTGCTGCAGACACCTCCAGAGGTCCCTCCAAGCTCAGCCATGTGCTGTCGAGCTCCCTGCGCCCAGGCCGGGGGCTGCACAGCGACCTGCACCCGTCCCCGCCGGCCCCAAAATGCAGGGGGTCGTGAGCCCCCCCGAGCAGGTTTTGCCCAGCGAAGGCCGTAAAGGGAATGACGGGGAGGCGGATACATGAGGGCAATGTGAAAAGAACAGCCACTGCTGCCGGCAGCGTCACCCAGCCCCTTCCCTGACCAACTCCCACACCTACCCCCACCTCCTCCTCCTTGCTAATTAACATCACTGGACCAGTGTTAAACTGGAGGGGTGTAGTTTTCCTTCTTTAAACAAAGAAAGGAACTGAAGAAAGGAATCCTCCCAGTTCCACGATCCAGGGGAGTTAAACACGGCTCCAGGGGAGCCGCCCACTCTCCCACTGAACAGGACCGTGACTCTCCTGAAAAACCAACACAGAGAAAATGGGCTTTGGTGACAGCACAAAGAGTTTATTAAAGCCGGGATGACAAAGCTGGATCATTTAGATTTGTGGCAACACCACAAATTTGCTTTTGTGAACATCAAAATGCTTTTTTACTGGTAAGATTTCAAATCAAATCAAAGCTGACGCAAATGGCTGAAGCAGTGGGAGCTACTGATAGTCACAGTTGGGTACCATGGAAAGAGTTCTCTGTGGGAATAGGGGCTGTCCAACGTGTCATCTGCTGGATCTGAACATTGTATCTTTTGGCCTCTGTTTGAGAACCACTGCCCTTGAAAAGGATACGTTGGAGAATTCCTTAATCAGCCAAGAGATACAAATACAAAAAAAGTAGAAACAAAATAATTTCCTGAAATTTCTGAGGCCAAGAAATTTTCAGCCTAAAAGGAGAAGAAATTCAATAATCGATGAACCTGAGACACTGGGATTTGGTTTTCCTCAGCTGAACTGGTCCCTGTCCAAAGTTCACAAAAGCTCCTGGGACAAATCTAAACCTTATTGAAATCAACCAGAACAACACTACTACTGCCTCCAGAACTAAAAACCTGAACTTTTACACAACAAACCAACATAGAGACTATGGGTGAGAAACAGAATGAAGCCTCTGGCCACAGAGATAGCATTACATTGAAAAGTTGAAAAGTTTCCAGTAAATCTCAGTGCCAAATCTGACTGAGCTGCCTGTCTGTACTCTGCCAAATCTCTCCTCCCTGGGAATGTCTCAGCAGACTCTGCAAGTGTGTAAATACAATGGTAAATGGAGCCCTTGGCATCTCTGGTGGGAGCAGGGAGATAAAGTAATACAGCTCCAGGAGAGGGGAGAGCTGTCCTCACATGGTCTCTTGCAATATCTCAAACTGGGCAATAACACTTTAGAACCTCTGGCTAAGCAGGTAACACACCTAGAAGAATAAACTGCAACTGAGATGGCCAAGCCTGCACTGGGGGCTCCAAACATGACCCCTTCAATCAGAAGAATCACTATCAAACAGTAAAGAGCAACAGGTTGGGTTCTTCTGAGCCAGCGGATTGGCAGGATGTGGTTTCTTGGAGCTTGAGGGGCTTCGGAGGTTGAAGCAGCTCATCTGCTCTACATCTGTTGTGCTGCATAGGGATAATATATTCCCCTCAGGAGAGGAATCCAAGATATACGTTTTTACGGTGGAAACATTCACTCTTCTTTTAATTTCCAAACTTTTCTTTCTTCTGCTAGCACGTTGTTGCAGGCTTTTATCAGAGCATGGCACTGGTGGGAAATTCTCTGTAAGCCCTGGCTGAGCGCTGCTGAGGATCTGCTGATGGCGAGCTGCGAAAACCGGGTCAGAGCTTTCTGAATTGAGATCAACCAAGTATCTGGGAAAGCAATTTTTTCTGGAGCTTTCCAACTCAATAATCCCATTTGCCTTCCTCTGCTTCAGCCCACTGTCAGCACATCGAGAGAGCTCGCCTTTCCTCTTAGCAGGGTATGCTTTCTTCCTCCCTACAGCTTTATTCCAGGGGATCCTTTCTGGACTCTGTTTTGTTTTGTTGCCTACAGCTGCGTTCTGCACCTTGTGGTCTGTGGACCTGTTGCTGTCTTTTTGCTCAGGTGGAGCTTTCCACACAGACTGGTGGCAACCTTGAGGCTGTTGCTGCTGTGACGGTGTCAGGGCTTCAAACCCTCCAGTGCCTCTCCTGAACGCCTTCCTCCGTGGGGTTGGTAGGGGCGCTTCCAATGGTACAGGACAGTGTTTCTTCTGACTGCCCCCCAAAAAGTTACTGTCAGCCCGGCACATGCAAGGATGGGTAGCACAGCTCTGTGTCTCCAAGCCATATTTCATCTTCTGCAAAGAGGTGTTTGCTCCGTCACAGGCCTCTGTAGCAATGGCTTTGCCTCCTGAGGCTGCACCCTTAGAGGTGCCATCCTCAGTGATCTGGTTCCTCCCAGGGGAGTGTCTGTGTTGCTCCCCCACTGTCATGCAGTGGAAATGAGACCAGCCTGAGCAGCTGCAAACCCTGCTGCCTCGGCAGCAGGGCTGGCATGGGTGCTCCTCATCCAGGACAGGGAGCTGGCACGGGCCAGGGGAGGTCTGGGAAGAGTTATCTGTCATGTGAGGGGGCAGTCTGGCACTAGGCACAAGTGTGTGCTGCTCAGCTGAGGCAGTAGAGAGCTTCACGAAGTCTAGTTCTTTACACAGCTTCAGGTGCTGGTCATTCAACTGGGCTGGCAGTGATTCCAGACCCTCTTTCAGCAGCTGAACACTGGATTTCACATCTGAAATCTCCGCATCTTTCTGGGGAAGCAGCAAGCAGAGCAGAAGCAGTAAGCAATACATGAAAAGGCACAATAATAAGAAAGTTTCAGGTACCATGTGTCAGTTTGATTCAAAGATCAGCAATCTGTATCTTCCTGTGTATCCTCAAACTGTCCCACCAAAGTGAGAGGTTTGGAACAGAAGCATACCCCTAACCCACTGTGTGCCCCCTCTCCCAGGAGCACTGCCTTCTCATCACTGGTATGACACATCCTTGCCAAAAGCAATTCCTACAGCAGGGCCTTTGGAGAAACCAGACCTGTCCAGGAGGTCTCTGACAACTAATTCTTATGCCTCTGACACTCACTTGTTCTGTTTTCACCTCTTTTTTTCCCCTCTCCCTGGGAAACACCTCACTGAAGGGACAAGGTGTTGCACTTTTGCAAGGTGCTCTCCCCTCACGGGCATGCACTGCACCACCTCCTCCAGCAAAGGCATGTGCCAGGTGAGGGAGCAGTGAGTGCTCTGTCGTGGTCTGCCACGACAGGGCACTGTTGGGCTCTTGTCTTACTGACCAGGGCTTCATCAGAGCTTACAGCACTGTTAGCCAGTGGTTGGGTAAGCATCCATCAGTATCTGGCCTAGAATTAGCATTTTAATACATCTTTCCCCCTTCATTATAACTAGAGCAGTCAGCTTTATAATCCACCATCTGAAGGCAATTTAATATTCAGTTAGTATTTTGAAGAAGTGTGAGAAATTCAGAATGAGGATTCAGAATAAAAGATTAATTTTGCACTTACGGCTGCAAGTCTCCCCTCCATCTCCAGCAGTGCCTGCTCCATTTGGCTTCTGTCTCTCAGAGCTTTCAGTACAGAGTCACGGTGACTTTGAAGAGCATCTTCCACTAAACAGGGAAATCAATAAAAAACACATTTGGTCTTTCATTTGTAAATGTGAATAAAGTACTATCAATACTATTGCTGCTTCCTCCACGTCTTGGCATGAATCACCACAGAGATTCTCCCGCTGCGATCTCCCCGTGCCTCGGGCCATGAACAATGGGGTGGATGTTTAATGCAAGGCACTTGAAATTTGTAAGATGCTGCACATAGGCCAAACCTCATTTACTGTGCTCTGTTAATGTGGCAGCTGGAGAGGAAAGGCTACGCAAAGCCACAGTACTTGGTAGGCTCAGTGCAGGGAAGGCTGAGGCTTAGTTGTCTGCCAGCTGCACAACAGGCATGGCCAAGGCAGGGGGACCCCAGTACAGCTGACCCATCCCAGCGTAACCAGCCCTTTCCTGCAACCAGCTGGTGGTAAGTGGGAGCTTGAACAGAATGGAGATGTGAGAGGTTAATGGCTAAGAAGTGCAACCAGAGAAACTGTTTCAGAAATGCACAGGAGGCTGACGACTGAGGGGAAAATGCTGGAAGGGATAGTGGGAAACGATGAAGCAAAGAATTGGGATTTCCATTTGCTGGGCAAGGGAAGAGAGAGGGTCAGAAACTGCCTGAACCAGGCAGCTGCACTCAGCACTTGGTAATGGGGGCCCCAGCAGTGTCCTGTGGGGGCACAGGCTCCCTGGGAGGGTACTAAATTGGAGCAAGATGCTCTTGGCTTCAGTCAGTCTTGTTGAAAAACTGATAAAACCCCAGGAATTCAGGTTATATGATTGGATAAGAATATAACTCCCCCTATGCAGCTGCAATTACTCTTATAGGAACCACTGCCGTGCCTAATATGCTACAGGATGGGAACACAAATTGCAGTGTGTGTGGAGATGAAAACTCCTTAGGAATCTTATAGAAGTCTCCTTTAAAATTGTAAATTAGGACAAAGAGCTGAGAAAGAGCAGAGAGAAAGAGTTAAACATGTCTGGTCTTTCCTGTGAAGGCTGCAGAAAGGTGTGTACAGCCAGTGTGGTTAGGGTGGAATGTTGGCTGGCTGGGAAAAAACAGGATCCAAAGCATTCTTGCTAAAGCAAAGCACTGCCAAACCAATGGACCAGGATAACTGAAATCCTGGTTCATGGACTAGCACTGCACACTTGAGGAAAAAGCAGAATAAAGCCTACATTTAAACAAGTGGCTACAAGAGCTCTGCAATTAATGAATCCTCTTTTGCTACAGATCCAAAGTGTTTGATTGACTTTGGTGTCGATGGAGCTGAGAGCCTGGATGAAGCTGTTCCTCTTCACCCAGTGTTTATCTCAGCTCCTCAATGCAGCACCTCTCGCCCTGCAGAGCTGTGCTCACAGTCTGCAGAGCCACAGGGCACTTGGGATCCCTTCTCCTCATGCTCAGCTATTTTCATTAAGCTTGTAGGGACTTAATTATCTCAGTGAGCTGTGCCCTTCTGTCAAACTGTAGATGGAATTGGTTAAAGAGTTAAAAACTATTAGGGAGAGGTGGGCAGAAAATAATTGTAGGCTTTGCTTCTGGGAAAAAACAGGGACATTTAAAAAAGGTACATTTGTGAAGGAAGAAAGGAAAGAAATCTGAGCAATTACAGGCTTAGTAGTTTGATCTTATGGTGCAAGGTTTTAGAGCAGGCTTTAAGGGGAAAAGTACTCAAAGACATGGAAGGAAATGGAATAAAATGGAACAAGATTGGAAAAAGTGGATTGTATCAGGGTAATGTAATGCCCTAGGACAATGCACAAGTCACAAGGTAGGTGACTTCTTAGACAAAGGCAACACAGTGGGCTTTCTGTAGATTCAGACAAAGCTTTTCAGTGGAAATTGTCATGTATTATGAAAAAAAGAGAGAGAGAAAAAAATAACAGGAAACTTAAAAAATAACCCTCATTTAAAGGGAAAACATCAGTTCTTGCTCAGGGTAGCATGAGGGGACGAGGTGGCTCTGGAAGGTGCTTCTCGAGGCCTGCTCATGAGCCAAACACACTTAAAATCTGCTGTAGTCACCTGGGTGCAAAAGCCAGAGGGCATTCAGGTAATTAGCAGGCGACACAAAGATGCAAATGCCAGCACCAGGGGTTACAGGTGAGACAGGGCAGTGTGCTATGTGGTGGTGCACAGGCTCTGGCTGACACAACTGCTGTGGACCCCAGGATGTCTGGAAGCCTGCATACGGTCCCAGCTGTGCAAGGAAAAAAAAGAGATTCAACTGAGACATGGGCAGAGAAAAGCTCCAGGATAATTAAGTGCTTACATGGTAATCTCCTCTTATGAAAGGAGATTGAAAGTGTTGGTCTCACTCAGCCACGCAAAGCAGAGGTGTGTGGTGGCACGAGGCTGGAGATGCTGGGATGGGGTGCTGCTGAGAGCTGCCTCCCAGTACCAGGGAACTCCTGTGCCAAGCTGTATTTTTAACTTTGCCTTCCTCCAAATGGGTGTTGCTTGGGCGCAGTGCTGTCATTAGGGAGAAGGAACCCGCAGGTGCCTCATCCATGTGTCTTCCTCACACACATTGAATTAAACCACCTCCCAGATCTGGTTTTGGGGGGAATTTCTCCATTTTTTCAGGATGCCCATCACCACATGGCTTTGCCTTGTTCTCCATAGGAGTGTGGCTGATTTCTGAGGATTATCTGCACATATTTCAACTAATATGCTTTCTGCTGTTGCAGGCAATTTGGTTGTCATTTTTAAGCTTTTAGTCTTTTGCTCTGACAGATTTAGACTGTTTTATAAATCTAGAAAGCTATGACTTGCAGAATGGGTTTGTAATGGGGGAGTGAATGTTTGAGTGGGCCTTTTAGACTTTGCATCTCCCTGATTGGACCTGAGGGCTACCTTCAATCCAAGAACAAGTTTTTGGGGAGCCTGCCAGCCTACAAAGAGGGGGAAAGCAGCAGTGACTCAAGGAGGAAACTGCTTTCATGTCACTTTATCACCTTCCATCTCTGCATAGTGAAGACACAGAAAGGGCAGCATCCGCAAGCCTACCACGGCTTGCTGCTCTTCTCCATATGCTTAATTTTAGCTCAGAATTATTTTTAAAACTTTCTAGTTTCCCCAGTCTGTCTGTTCTTCTTCAACATAGTATCCTCAGTCTAAAAATAGTCCTGCATCCACTGGGCTTGTGATCTGCACATACGTTTGACTCAGCACAGCACGCTGCAGGCAAGCAACCAGCAGCCAGCCTTTTGAGTGCGTTTCATTTGTACGTGTAGGAGTATTCTGCAGAAAAGGAACCTCAGTACAGAGGAGGGGCACTCTCCTTCCCTCCCTACTTCCATACCAGAGAAGTGTTCAGACTTGTCAAACAGTAGCAAACAAAATAAAAATGGATGTTAATAGAGACTTAAAAAAATAGGCATTGAGATGGCCAAACTAGATCAGATCAAGAACTCTGTTAGTCAAATGTCTTGCCTTTGAGAATGATCAAGAATGGCTGCTTCAGAGGAGGTTTTCTTCAAATAAACCCTGCAGCAGATAGTTATTGAATAACTTGATCATAGAGAGAAAATCTTTACTCGGTTAATGGGTGACATGCACAGACTTGTGCCTCTCTTGAGGTAATTTAAACAAAGCATGTTTTTTACAAACGGGAACATCGCTGTGTTTTGATTTGTTGTACCATTTTCTTCAGATGCTACTGGTTTACAGTAATAATATTTGGAATGTGAAATCTGGCATGAGATAAAAGGCTGTAGGACCTCGGGGTAGGGCTGCCACCCTGTGCTGCAGAGGGTTCCCTGCAAATCAGCCTGCACCCAGATGCAGCTGCACTCCCAGCAGCTGAAAACTACAGCCTGAGCAGCCGAGGGAGGGAGTGCCAGCCTCCCAGCCTAGGAATATTAAACAGCAACTGCTTCTGATGCCTATCTATCATCCTCTGTGCAGCTCATCCTGAGATTGGCACTGACAGCACAGAGGCTTTAAATAACACTTTGGAGAGAGGTTGGTTCCCCCACGCCCAGGTTCAGTAGGGGAAGTAGGAGGTCTTATAAACCTGGTGAGGCACGAGCAGGGAAGGCAGCTCTGCAGCTCACCAGAGCCCTGTGTTCTCCCTGGGCAGCAATGGAGCTTTGACAGTGGGTGGGACAGACAGCTGTATCCTGCTTGGATATACTCTGAGCAGTCAGCTGGAAGGTTTGTGCTGGCTTAGCCTGAGTTCTCTTCCACAGCGCATCAGACAGCACCTGCATCAGTGCACTGTGGGATGAGCTGCCCCTGACCTCACCCTGTGCTACAGCACACAGTGCTCCAAGCCCTGAGCAATGAGGGGTTTCAATTTCCACCAGAGCAACCACACTTCCTCTCACCATCCATGCTGAGGTGTTTTGGACTCTGGTTAAAGTCCCGCACATCAACAACTTTGTCAGTCAGTGCACATCTAGTTAGCAGCTACATGTAAAAAAACCATTTCTTTATTCAGTTTCAAACCTTTTGACTTTTCAATTCACACAGAATGTAAGGTAGTCTGGACTGGATGTCCCAGTCTGGACCATACTGTTCACAGTAAACAAGCTCAAATCGCATCGCTCTAAAAACAGTGATTTGCCCTAGAAATCTTGCCAGCAACTGCTGGGCCTGGGGAGTCTGGAAACAAATCATGTTTGAAATTTTCCTACCAGGCACTGGATCCTGTCAGAGAATTGCATCAGCTCGTGCCTCTGTAAGTGACACATTGCACATTATTCTGTCACCCTTGCTGGCAGTGCGTCAGAGGACTGCCTGCGGTGTGCTGGCTGGAAGGATGCTGCTCATGTGCGATGGAGCCAAGGTGGTGCAGAGAATATGGCTATTAGGAGCTGTCACAGCTGGAACTGTCAGATACCAGGACAGCAAAGCAGTTCAGAGAGGGCTGAGTGGTGAAAATTGGGTTTGTATAAAAAATAGAAAGCTTTGATAAAAGCCTGGGTATATAAATTAAAATGAGAAAAATATGAAAAGAAACGAGTTACAGGAGCTGAAACCAGAAGGAAAGAGCAAATGATGAGTGGGCAAGTCAACTAAAGAAACTATGTATAAGGTGGAAGAACTGAGGCCACAGGGTCTGCCTTCCTCTTTACATCCTTGTGCACTGCACACCAAGATGTGAGCAAGGCTCAGAGCAGCTGTGTCTCTGCGGAAGCTGCTCAGGCAAATCTTGTCTCATCTCCGGTGCCAGACACAGCTCTATCCACTGTGTGCAAGCACATATGGACAAAAGAAAACATTTTTTAAAAATCTTCCTGCACAGAGCATGCCAACCCAACAGCATTTGGAAATGCTTTGGAAATACATTTTGAAAAATATTTTCTGTTTTCTCCTCACCCCATGGCTATGCAGACTGTGCCAAATGTGCTTGCTACCCACTGCTATAAATGCAGCCTGTGATACTCCATATAAGCTTTTAATAAAGACAGACTTGCTTTCCAGTTCCACCTTTCTTTGCTTTTCAAAGCTGTTGGAATGTCCTGGTGCAATAGTTCTCTTCATCTTCTTCATTCCTCTCCTACATGTGAAACCCTCCACTTCCAGTGATTCACCATGTCTCTGCTGTGTCACCAGCATCCCCAGGTACTGTGTCATCAGCCACTGACATTAAGAGCTTTATCAGCTCTGAATTTAGCTCTTTATCACCTATGTTTTGGAATTTTATACCAGTTTTTCAAGGGAATAGCTTCAGCTAGGATCTTTTCAAGGCACTAGTGCAGGTATTTATTTAGTGGGAACTTAATTATCCATCACTGTGATACCAGTCAAATGACAGTGTTTATCAGCAATTAAGCAGTGACAGATGAAACTCCCAGAAATAAAAAAAAACCAACATTGTGCAGCATGTGATGATTTTCATTATATATTCAACATTCTGCAGCATGATGCATTACAGAAAGTGCCAATTTTTCTTTTCAATTGCCTTGAAAATCTAGTAGCAGGCACCTCTGGGAGGTTTCTCATTTCATTCAAGGCACATTTATTTAAAATGGATATGGAGAAGAAAGAGGACAGCTGAGTAAATGGTATGGAATGAAGAGGGGGAGTTGTGAACAATAGATTTGATTTTCAGTGCCATGACAACAATTTCTGTGCATGAGGTATGTGAAATTAGGCAAAGTCCTGCTGCAGAGTGGACAAGTTGAGGCACTGAAGTAATTAGGGGGTGGGAAAATGTGTAATAGGGAGCTTGTTGTGCTGGCCAAAGCAGACAGATTCTTGCTTACTTTAGGGTCCCACCAAGAGCACTTGCCAAGCAGAGCAAAGGAGTGTTCTTAGTACAACAAGATTGGTATTTCAAATGTACAGGCTATTACAGCCTCCAGCAGAATGCACCAGGCTCCACTCCTTTTGCCTGAAAGGGCTGTGCTGACTTAAAGGGTATCTGTCAAAGATGTGCTTCGTGCAAGCCACATTTTGCCCCCACACTGAATACTATCGTGCTTTTATGAAGGTCTGCTGCCTTCATCTCACAAGGTATAACTCAATTCACCTTTCTTGCATGTATTGGAACTGGCCTCTTGTTCTTGTATAGAGCAAGGCAAGCTCTGAGCAGAGTCCTGACAGGGTATCGATAAAGCATCACGACAGCATTAAAAATTAAGGTACCCTCAAAGATTCAGATCTAAGCCAAATTAGAAACAATTTCTTGAAGTGTTTTCCCTTGGTAAAGGCTTCTGTGATTATCCACCTCAGAGTTGTTCAAAAGTATTTTATATTATTGGCTATTTTGGGGGTCACCTTTTTATCATGGCAATAGTGTGCTTCACTGTGTGATTCTCATTCAAGAAATGAGCAGTATTACTTTTGCTCACAGCCAAAATACAGTCATTTCAAGCCCAGAAGAACGACTGAAGACTTCAAACTAACACACAAAAATCTGAGAAAGCCCTAAAAACTGAAACTGGATACTCAGGATATAAATATCTAAGTTATTTTTACTGCATGTTCCATTAGTGCTCCAGATAGTCTAAAAATGATCATACTCCAGGGCAGAATACAAAAACAGAGAGGTGTGTTCATTTACGCGTGTACAGTGTCTAAGTACAAGAGAGCAGAGAAAGGGAGAAAAAAAGAGAGCAAGAATGGAAAAATAGACAAGTCCATACCATGGATAAGTCTTATTTTCTCTCCTCCTTTAGGGAGAGCATCCGTGGGTGGCATGACTTGCCCAGTTCACCACAGCCTGGAGACAACAGGCTGACATTCAGCAGTTTGACTGTGCCCTCTGCTGTTAACAGAAACACAGGAAGGACTTACTTTTCTTGGAAAGGGTTTCTAGGTGAACCAAAATGGATTTGTATCTGGAATCAGACATTTCTTCAAACTTGTCCAAGCGTGCTTGCAGCTGCAAAAAACCAAAGGTAAATGAAAAAATGAATGCATTGCCTTTTCTTTGTTTGCAAAATCACAGCACCAGATGCCAGAGAACAATGACAGCAACTCATGGAATGGAACAGTCTGAAAATGATTGTTTATCTATCTTGAAACAATTTGTCCAGCTGTTGGTTGCAATCCCAAAGGAGATCTGGAATTGTTCAAAAGGCTCATGAAATCTTAACAGACTTCCAAAAAAAAGAGATAATGGTCTGTAAAATAGCATTAATAATAACTAATCAAATTAATTATAAAAGTATTGAGGGACAGATCTTCACCTTCAGAACACATTCACTAATCCTGAGAACAGACCACTTTCTTCAGGTAGAAGGAAAAAAGAGCTGATATTTGCAGATAGTCACTACAGTTTGTTTTTGTTCATGAAACCCAGAGAAATTCCACTGCTGTCTCTGAGGGAAGACCCTAAAGAGCTTAATCCTAAGGACAGACCACAAAGCCAATGGTGTATGCAAAAAAAAATTTCCAATTGTTGGTTTAAAGTATTTGAGTGCTCAAGATATATATTTTAAATATCAGCACAGTAAAGGAGAGAAAGTGAACATTCTGTAGCATTTCTAACTCTTCATTATTCTACATTCTGAATTTGAAATAACTTACCCCTTGAAGCCTGTCTTTGGTACTGGAAATAAAGGCGCTTAGGACCTCACTAAAATGAAAAAAAAAAAACTCCAACAAGTATAAACCAGACATGTAAGTTACTGGAGTGTACAGAAATTGAAAAGATCATAGTAAAAATGAGACATGAAACACTGCAAGGCACAGTGTAGTGTATAATGAAAGCATAGAAACATGGTTACTTCAGGAGGCATAACCCTTCAAAGTCACCTTAGTTGTTTTAGGAAAGCATGACCTCTGCTTTGTAGAGTAAGAAAAAAATGCATAGACACACATGCACAAATATGTAATATACATGAAATTATGGGGGTTTTACTCTCTGATACTTTGCCTTAGCATTCATGACTCTCTCAGAAGTTTTAGTTGGCATTTACCCAACTGCCCATTAGCTCCTGGGGTGTTATCACTGCGTTATCTGCTCCGGAAGGACCCAGCCTGGGCGGAGGTGATGTGCCAGTTGCCGTGATACATGGTGTTATATTTGGACTAAAATAACTGTGGGAAAAACACAGGAAAAGCTCCAGCCTCAACAAAGCCCAAGTCAGGAAGAACAAATACTGAAAATCCTTTTCTCCTGAGATTAAGCCTGTGGTTTCTGTTATCCATCCTTTTAAGCTGTGCGAGCCTATCAGGAACCAGGCTTTATTCATGATTAACCAGCCACACCCGAACGCACGGGTGGTTGCTAAGCAAAGTGATAACCTTTTTCCTCTCTGAAGGTTCCAGTCAGTTTAAGTCAATCATTTAGTGTTGCAAATCACAACAACCAAAAAGATGGAGGCCAGGTAGATTCTAGTTGTGAGAATTAGGCAGTGCTTCTGAAACCTCTCTAGCTTTATGGAAAGGAAGATACTAATTTTCTTAGTCAAACTTGCGGGGGATACAAATTGATAAATTATACTCTTATCTTTGCAAAGATAATATAGCTATCTCTACAAACAGGTTTCTAATCTGGGAGTGAGCCTGGAGTGTAGGAAGGAGCATAATCCGTTTAATGAAAAAATAAAGGGTAATTATGAATGCTGCCTAAACATTTAAAACTATTTTTTCATTTCATATAATTCACTTACAAAAATCCTCCTCTTCTCTAATAGGCACTAGAGAGTCAATTTTGCCTTATCAGAAGCATAGTGCCCATTGCAAAGGCGAGAGAGATGCATAGCCTGATTTGATCAAAGGCTTTTAATAAAAACACTCTTCACTGTGGATGGTACATTATAAAATGTAACTAATGTGCTAAGAATTATTTATAGGTGCACTGGGGAGTTTGCCATCTTTAATTTTTGAGCTTCAAATGGTTAGCTTGTTCCTTAAAGTCCTCTAGGACCTACATGTACATTTAATTCTTGACATTTAACAAAGAGCAGATGCAAATTGCATTAGCAAATTACACTTGTCTTTTACAAAAAAAACAAACCCACGACACGTAAAAACCTTGTATACAAATACAATTCTAGAGATATATACAGGTTTATAAAGGTGCAATCTGTACAGAGGTGTGTTTGGCAATCCTCCCATTTGGCCCAAATGTGAAGGTTGGCCTCGGAGTCCCTTTGATCAGTCCTCATACAGTCTATGAAATTCTGAGAAATAAAAACTTTCACAGAGAATCAATAAAGAAAAAAAATCCCACTGATTAAAAAAAGAAGGACAAAGGTAAATTCAGGTTAGTGTTTTGTTATTCCTTGGGGCTTATGGCTGTCTGTGTTACATAAATCACATTGTAAATAAACCCTATTCTCTTATCCTGTGACTCTTTCCAATCAGAAATTATTTAAAACCTGGAAAGATACTTTTCTTGGAGAAATATGCAGCTTTGTCATGTATGATTTGTAAGAGGGGAAGAAGGAGCTGCAGGGAGTGATAACCATCGGCACAGAAAGAATTTCCAATGGATGTCTACATACCGGTCATATTTGTCCTTTATTTTGTTCTTATTCACTTCAAAATTTTCCAAGACACTTTTCACTCTTCCTGTGCTAAGATTAAGTAAACCTTTGTCTCTTGTTTCTTCATCAAATAACTGTGGTTTTGTCTGGTATTTGGTAAAAATACTGGGCTCACTCTGTTGCACAAACAAAAGAAAAATGTTGAAGTATAAAAATAATCAGAACATTAATTAGAAAAAACCGTTTGTGTACCTAATGCTTTGCAGACAGAGATCACAGTGATTGGACGTGACAGATTAGATTGGACGAGGAGATTAAGAATTTCATGAGATTATGGTTCATTTAGTGTGCCTGGTTAGATTGACTCCCTGTGGAACTGAGACTCAGCCCAAACTCCTCCAGACTCAGGCTTTTCTCTCATTTTGAGGATTTCCAGTTTGTTACAATCATAAGGTGTGTAGATTTTTTCCCTCTTGGTTCAACACAGAGACTATAAATGAATTCCAGTGTTCCTGGAATTATGGAAAAGTTGAAGTTGTCAGAAGAAGCTCCCTATACAGGAATCTAAAGAAAATCCCATTGAATTTCCTGGTGGATGACATCATTTTGCTGCCAAATAGCAACATCGACAGACTGTAGATGAATTTTTCACATGCTTCAATACACATTTCAGAACAAGAAATTTAATGTTATTATGAAAGCTTCATTCTACAAAATTTCCAGACACTGTGACCAAAATGGAAATGCCTTTTCTTTAAAACATAAGAAAATGCAAATTCCATTCATTTTTTCCTTTGTAAAGAGTGAATTTCCTTTTTTGTGTCTGATGAAAAGCTGCTCCTCAGCAAAATGCAGAGGACAGCAGACAGCATCTGGAACTGAAGGACAGCCTGGGGCCACCAAGCTGGCACCGCTGCTCTTTCCTAATCTTTCCTCTCAGGTGTATTTATTCAGATCTGGTGCTCTCTGTTAGCAATGCAGAACCTATTTCAGTGAGCTTAGTAACATCAGAAACCATGTGCTCTGGGAGAAAGATTTTAAGCATAGAAGCTCTTCACCCCAGTCCAAAATCATTCATCTCCCATAACAACAATACAGCAAGGTCATTGCCAGTCCAGGGAAATAAATATTGAGCAGCTCTGTCATTCTTGCAGAAAACTAAGGAAGTGAAACACAGCATTTTTCAACGAGCAATAGATGTAATATTCTAGCTTGGCTAGGCAGGTGGTCTAAAGACTTTAACTCAAGAATAATTTCATATTATTTTAGTAACTTTCAAAATGTGATTGAAGAAAATAATACCTATCTCAATAACAATTTATAGTAATCTGTTATAAATATCAGGTTTTCATCCTACCAGGCTGCTACTTTGTCTTGTCACAGTAAATATATATATGTAGCAAGAAGATAACTTGATTCCAGCAGTTACCGACACTTGCAAATGTTACCACCTGATGTCAGGATTTTCCATTAACTTTGAATGGTGGCTGTGTGCCTGCACAGGGCTGAAGGAGAGCGAGACTCACGTCCTGGGAGTTTTGCTGTCCGGGCTGCGAGCCCAGCTCCAGCAGTGCCGCTGCCGACTGCTGCACGTTCTCCGGGCAGAACTGGGAGCCGAAGAGCAGCTGAGAGTCGCTCAAACTCGAGTAGTCACTGGCAGTGCCGCTCCTCATGGAACACTTGTTAGGCCTGAAATGGGGTGGAGAGGGGTGTGAATGAGCCTGAAGGAATTAAAAGGTCAAATGGAACTCCCTACATGGCCTGCTGGAACCGCTCAATCATGGCCCACCCCAATATGTTAAAGAGACACCTTGGGGTTTGCTCCTAGCCAGTGCTGGGTCTCTCTCTTTCAACTACTCTGAATAATAAATTCTGTTGTAACTCTGGTGCTGGGTATTTGGAAGGCTATTCCAACAGAATAAAACTTTATGACTAATAGTTGACATTTCTTGGGCATTTATTCTCCAGATGCCTTAAGTCTGACACACTTGAACAACAAATAAATAGGTAGCGTATGTCTGGACGAACTGATCTGAGTTGTTAGAAATATTTCAAACATAGTAACATGCTACTCAAAAGTGCTCCTCTTTTCCCTGGACATTGCCCAAATAAATTTTTCCCAGCTAGCCTTGACTTTGTGCTGTGCTGCTCTGATTGTACTCCTCTTCAGAGACACGTCATCTCCTTCTTTATGGACTAGGCTTACGGCACAGGACCACCTTCCCTCAGACAAGGGTTTCTCGGCACAGCTGCACTGCTTCTCATTGTGTTGGAGGCTACCTTCAATTTTTTGTTAGCAAAAATACACATTTTTTTCATTTTTTGCATAGAATCATAGAACAGTTTGGGTTAGAAGGGACTTACAAGATCGGCTAGTTCCAAGGCCCCTGCCATGGGCAGGGACACCTTCCACTAGGCCAGGTTGTTCAAAGTCCCATCCCACCTGGCCTTGAACACTTCCAGGTATGGGGCACCCACAACTTCTCTGGGCAACCTGTGCCAGGGCCTTACCACCCTCACAGGAAAGAATTTATTCGTAACATCTAATCTAAATCTACCCTCTGTCAGTCTAAATTATGGCTATTCCATTGCTCCATATCCACAAGGTCTGGCAGAGTGCTTAGGCTGGGTCCAAACACAAGAAAAGCTTGGCCAGGTTTATATTCTCAGTTCTTGTTTTTTTTGAGCTACCAAGAAGGAGAGATTTGTTGCTGCCTTTGGAGCTGGGAATTAGAGACCAAAATTAATGAAAAAGTCTCTTATGGTTTTTCTTTCATATCAAATGATACAAGTAAAGGAGACAGAACGGGAGAGTAATTAATGTGTATAACAAGAGATGATCACCCCAACATTTATTAGCAGTGATGTGTTTGGTTAATCCCCAGTTCTGGAAGGAGCCCAAACATCATAGACACAACAGGAAAGGGATTTAGCAGCAGTATTTGAAGTGCTCAGTCTCCCTCTTCATTATATAGTGGTGTCACTGACAATATCATATTAATACTTTTGGCTTTAAGCTAACTGAGTACACTGAGCCGCAGGCAAAAATAGATGAGGTATGGGTTTCTGGGTTCTCAAAAACCCTGATAAATCTTTCTGAATTCAAAACTTCTCCCTTGATCTCTCTCTGGACACCAAATCTGAATATAATTTTTACTAGCACAGCTTCTTGTTTCCATCTCAGCTAAGCTTTGTAAAAAAAAAATAAATTTTCTTAATCCACAGCCAGGATGTCGGGGAGAGATGTGAGCACATGGGCTGCCATGATCCCACACAGGCAGAGCCCCTGCCTGCAATGTGAGTAGCACATCTTCTGTACCAGTTTTCTAAATCCTCCTGTCTTCTCGCCAAAAAACCTCCCTCTTAGTTTAAGGCAGGGTTTCTATAATCCTTAAGTGCTTTACTGTCTTGACAACCCCCCTTTGAAAGTGTCTGCTACAACTGGTGAATATGACACCCCACGATGTGCTTGTTTTCTCAGATCCTTCACATCACTTAATACTTGAAGCACAAGATTCTTGTAACAAAGGGTTTTATGACCAGTATTTTGAGGAGTATTGAGCTGAGAGGACTTTATGAGCCAAGTGACTTCCCAGGCTTACTCTCCACTACAACCAAAGGCGGCTGCTGGCTGCTCTGAAGCCCAGTTTTTCTGTCTTAAGTCCACTACCTCAGCAGTTGCTTTAGGAATGATGGCACTTCTGCAAATTAGGGGGGGAGACAAAACAGATGTCTCTTTTGAATACACTCATTCCCCTGAGCAATGGATTTCTTTCTCCCTTGCTTAACACCGCTGGCAATTAATTAACTAACAAGACCATCTGGGCAAGCCAGGAGCCTAGCCATGGTTGGCCCAGACCTGTCTCTGATGGAGAGATCAGACAACCATGGTCAGATCTGGGATCAGATCCATGATCAGGCAACTGCAGCTCTTCTTACCACCTGACCATTCCCTTCAGGATGCCTGAGCCGCAGGGATACATGCTCTGTCCTAAATATAAACTCTTCCCTATAAAGAGCAAGGAAACATCCTAGATATGCAATCCCAGTTAGCAGTCCCTCCAGTGATGCAATAGTTTACCTTAGGAGAGCTTTTAGCTTTCTGCTAACACGAGCCATTCCCCAAATCCTCTGTGTGTTTGTGCCCATGACACTCCTATGGTATTGGCACTAGCACGTGTGTCCAAAGCAAAACCAGCTTTAGATATGTAAGATGAGTTCTTGTCAGCTCAAAAAATGGTAAATCATCTGCTGCTGACTGATGGAACGACTGCTTTTTTCCACCTAGCTTTATGCCAGGTATTGCAATATTGGCAGCTCCAACCCTCTCTCGTGATGTGAGCGTGATCTAAAAAATCTGCAGCCTTCTGCATATCTGAGGGGTCAGCTAGATCTTCACAGTCTCTGTTTCCCTGTTGTCAGTTAGAATTCTCCCTCTGTGACAGGAGTTAGATCTTTTGGGAACTTCTTTCATTTTTCTAAGTTCTGATTTCCACTCTAAATATTTTAGCACAACCATATGCAAATGTTCACCTTTCATTCAAAGGTTCTGCCTCCCCAAACAAAAACACACTATGCAACAAATACTCTCTTCTTGTGTATCTTGGATGTTCTAGTGACATTGACAAACTAAAAATTCATAACTATAAATTGTCATAGGCCTTATCAGTCTTTTTAAAAACTGGTAATTTTACTCTCTTGTTTGGATCCATCCTTATGTGCCAACACCAAGGTTTAAGAGTCATTTGGAAAAGCAATCTGAGACTTCTATAATTTGCAACATAACATTTATCTGCAACATTGCTGTGAGGGATTTTCTGTGGTTCTGTCATCTCCACTGAACCTGTGCCAACATCCCTCTTCTTCCCAAGTGCTGTGGGTGAAGCTCACTTACACCTTCCTGACACATTTCTTCAAAGTGCAGTAAAGCCTCTTTCCCAAAGAAGAGATCTTTTTCTCCTGGTAGCAACCTTGAGTAGGATCAGTGTCATCAAGTCTTTCTTCTCCTGATTCCCCTCCAGCAAATCTCCCAGCCCTTTCTGCTCCTCCTCATTTAGGGGCCAGGGCTGAATCACAACAAACCCAATTGAAATTCTAGGAGCTGATGTTCACCTGCTCTTCCTCCTGGCTTTAGCCTGTATCTATAGGAACTGTCTCTAGCTCTGCCATGCTGCTCTCATCCTCACTATCTGCTGCCTGCCAATGTGCCCAGCAAATGAGCAAGGATGAGCCTTGGCTTTGGGTGCAGGGGAACTGGAGGAGTTTAAATAAAGGAGTTTTAGCTGCTGTTGCAGCCTCCAGCCATTTGCCATCTCTTCGCTGGGAACAGTCGCAGTAGCAAATTATTATTCTGCTTCCTATCATTTTCACCATATCCTAAAAGGAATTTCCACAAACATATTCTGACGCTGGCCCTAATGCATTAACCACGACAAAATCTCTCTCAGTTATTCAGCTCAAACACTGCCTCCAGTTTCCAGATTTCAGGCTGAAAGTCTGTCTGGTCTTGTTTTAATTCCTCAAGGTCATTTTTACTTTCTATGAGCCACTCCATTATTCATTCGGCTGTGATTC
The DNA here is from genome assembly GCF_001715985.3 of Manacus vitellinus. Classification (NCBI taxonomy): domain Eukaryota; kingdom Metazoa; phylum Chordata; class Aves; order Passeriformes; family Pipridae; genus Manacus; species Manacus vitellinus. The sequence goes on along the minus strand of NW_021939063.1, from coordinate 9,446,102 downwards.
AACACTGCCCAGACGTCCCTCACCTTGGAAACCACACAAGCCCTTTGTCCTGAGCTGGCTGTCGGTTGCAACAGGGTCCTTTCCTTAGGAGGAGATTGAGATTTCCACGGAGCAGCCGTTTTTGCTCCCACAAAATGCATCCCCACACATATTAAGATTAGACATTTGGAGATGGGGGGTTTTTTTGCACCCCTCACTCCAGCCTGAAGCCATTTTCCAGCCTGCACTTACAGCCCTGGTTTCTCATTCCTCGGAGGCTCTGGAATTTTACAGCTGCTCTCCTGGTCTTTGTCCTGGCTGCCTCCTTCGTTTTCTGCTTATTCTGGGACCTTAAGGCAACTTCAAAATATGCAACCTTGTGATGCAGGATGGAATTTCATGGGATAATGGATTGAATGAGGTTGTTTAATTTGGAAGTTATTCTCAACAGCAGAAAGTAGAGAGTAGTGGCTCAAGTAGGCTTTAACTTCCAGCATCCCTTTTGAATGCTTCTTTTATATTTTCATAGTTTCTTGGCCTTACATACTCTCTGGCAGGCTTTCTGCTTCTGATGTATTTGGAAGTTGGTATATGATTAGCTTTTATGCATTTAGCAAGTTACTTGTTTTCTCATAACTTCAATTTCAAATCTAAATAATCAAGTCTAAATAATCTTTATGTCTCAGGCAAGCATTTAACCCTTTTGGCTGTACGGTTTAATTTATTTTTAATGAGCTTCCTTATTATTATTGCAGTGTCTTTTTTTAATTAACAGTAGTGGATTTTTTGGCTTCTGCTGCTCCTGCAGAGATGCTGACTCCGGTTCCCTACTGCCACTCTCATGGTAGCACTACAAGAGCAAATAGCCTGAACGTAGATCTTGTGCTCAACTCAAGGCTAAGGCAAGACGTGTCTCTTCCCCTGTGAGCTCCTTGGCCAAGGTAGGCATTTATGGTTTCTGAGATTGTACCTCAGCATCACACCCTGGTGATGCTCATCCAGTCGATCAGAGGCTGATTGAAGCATCGCTGCTTTTGTGGCTGCTGTTCTTGCATTCTCTGCGATCTTTTTCCATCAGCCCTCCTGGCTGGGCAGGCGGCAGCGCTGCTGTAACACGGCACTTTCCCTAATGAAGTCTGGCATTTCAATCCACAAAAACTGTGTTGTTTGTCAATACACTTCAATTGAGCATAAGCTTTTCCATTACAGCTGTCATGTGGCCCCCTCCCACCCTCTTAAGTCACTAGCACCCTGATATTATTGTCCAACTAGACAAGCTTCCCTCTGATAAATTTCTAAGATCTCTATTATGTCAATATTCATACATAAAAACAGGTGAAAGAGGGACTTTGGTTCCCCCCACCCTATTTCTCAGGCTGCCAGGGTTACAGAGAAGCTGTAACCTGACAGACAACAAATAAACCCCGAGCAGTCTCAGGCTTGTGCAGAACTGTGGCCATGAGGGCAATGCATCACCAAAGCTCTGCATTTCCTGGGAACCTGGTGGCAGCTGCTCTCAGAAGTAACACCCTGACTCAAACTTGCAAAGAACTCACAGAGTGAGTCATACTCTGCCTAGATTATACGCTGATTTTATGTTTCATTTTGGAAGCTCCCTGAAAGACAGTATTCTGGGGATTATACAGCATACCCTGCTGTGATGGGAAAGGTTTCTAGTAACAGAAGTAAGCCAGGGAAAAATAATCAACACCTTTTTCGCCTATTTCAAATACACACACACATTCACACACTACTATGGGAAACTCTTCTTCCCTTATGAAAAAGTTAATTGTCCTCAGAGAATTTCTCCCCCTTCTTAACTCCTCCAAAAGCCCAGTTGCATTTCCAGTAATGTTTTATGCCCTATTTGACCCTGTAAAGAATGTGGAATGCTGAGGAGTGGGTGTTAAAATCTTGTATGTATTTTCTTCCTGCATTAATAAACGAGTTAAAAGGGAAGAATTCGTAGCTGATAGGATACTTTGGAGGAGGAAGGAATTCAAGTGATCCCTTTCCAAACAGGCACCTGTACTTCTTCCACTCATTTTCTTTCCTATTGCATGACTCCACTGAATTATTTATGTATTTAAAAATATGTCATATATAATATAAGAATGTAATTATATATTTTGTATATAATATGTAATTTTTATATTTTATCTAAATTTCCCCTGCTCAGTCTCTGACCAGAAAGAAAGTCTCAGGTTTTCAAACTACTTAGAAACAACTTCATGAAAACAAACAATCCCCCCAAACAAACAAACAAGCACAGTAAATCTGCAGATACCAAGAATGCAATAGAATTAAGTAATGCACAGTTATAAAGACAAAACTATGACAGGTATAAACACAATTTTTCCCTGAATTGGTTCCCCTTTGACCCCTACATCTGTGCAAAATTCAATTAATTCATATCTATGACAAACATGTTTATAACGGGCAAGGAAATGACTATTATGCTTTCATTATCATCCATCATTGTGGTAACATCTGGCCAAAGAGACAGTATGACTAAAACTGTGAATTTGAACAAGTTAGTTATGTAAGTGGGTTATTTAACTAACAGAGGCTCAGAGCACCAAATTCACCAATTAGCTTCTCCAGAGATCAAACAGGGGATAAATCCCGCTGTCTTTTTCAGTCATGTGATACAAAAGGTGATGCTCTGCTGTACAAAATGCAGCCTGTCTTACATATTTGCCCTTCAGATGTTTACATCTGAATATTTGTTGTTTCACTATGGGCTGTAGATGTGGGGAGTTCTAGCTGCTCTTTGGTTCCTGCTGGGAAAAAAACAAGCCATGCGTATAAATGCAGGATATGGAATAATTTTCAAGTTACATGATGTGTAATAATATTGCACATCACACTTCATTTTATCTGCCCTCTGCACAGACGAGAGAAAAATTTAACCTATCTAATGACAAAAGGACAGGTCACAGGACTTCACCAAATACACCCCGAATGGACCAGGGTACGGCTTCCAGACAATGTCAGCTTTTAGATCCCCAGCAATGGTGGATCTGTGGCAGTTCCTGGCAGGCTGGGGGCACAAACAGGATCACAGGGGAGACCAATGAACTCCCATTAGCCTCCCATAATCAGCCATAGATCAGTTCTGGACATGTTTCACCTCTTCACCATCACTCCCACCATGTGTTTGGTTTCATGCCCCATCCCCTGTCCGTCAACCCACGCTCCACGCTCACACTCACCCCATGGCTGTCGGCATGCTCAGCATCTCCTTGATATTCCAGACGTTGAAGTTCATGTTGTTCTCAGGGCTGACACCCTGGCGGGCAGCCCCTGGCCCTCAACATGGCCCCGGCCCTCATGGCCTGTCCCCGCTGGTGGCCGCCATGGCGCCACAGTGCCCTGCAGGGAGGAGGGACATGAAGGGAGAGACCAGCCCTGCTTGGGGCAGCGTCTCCCGTGTCCTGTGGTCGTGGGGACAGCCCAGCAGGACACGGCCCTGCAGGCCCAAGACAGACCCGGCCTGAGGGTCTCCACAGGCCTGGGGCAGCCACACACTGGGCCTGCCCACCCTGTGGGGCCTTGAGGGCCTCAAGGGCCCAGGGTTCCTGAATTTCACCTCAGGGTTAGGGGGTGTCTGAGCTCAGCCTGTGGCTGAGGGTTCCTGGATTTCACCTCAGGGCTGGGGGTGCCTGACTCTCACCCTGAGGCTGAGGGACCCCGGATCTCACTGTGGGCCTGGGGTTCCCTGGGGTCACCCTGGACTGGGGTCCTGGGATCTCACCCCAGAGCTGGGAGTTTCTGGATCTCACCCTGAGGCAGACGGTCTTGGGGTCACCCTGGGGCTGAGGGTGTCTTCGGTCACCCCAGGTTGAGGGTCCCTGGATCTCATCCCAGGTCTGGGGGTCCCTAGATCTCACCCCATGGCTTGAGGGGTCTTGAGGTCCTGGAGGGGTCCCTGGGGTCACCCCAGGGCTGAGGGTCCCCGGATCTCTCCCTGAGGCTGAGGGTTCCTGGGGTCACCCCGAGCTGGGGATCCCTTGATCTCACCTCAGAGGTGGGAGTATCTGGCTCTCAGCTCATGGCCATGGACCCAGGATCAACCCCAGCTCCAGTCTCTCCACAGGCCAGCTCTTGCCCTTCACCTGGGAGCATAATCCTGGGCACAGGGAGTCATCACAGGGCACGGGGAGGAAGAGGAGGCTTGGAGTGTGGGACACTGAGGGCACCTCCCGTGGGAGAACAGCAGCCACAGTGCTCATTTCCTTCATACCCAGAGACTGTGTGGTCTCTCGTGTAAATATCTCTGGCAGAAATGCAGAATGATTCAATTTCACCCATTAGAAGTATGACAAAAATAACCCATCATCTAAACATTCCCCAGAGAAAGATTCTCAAATATGGTTTCACTGGATTTTTTTCCCTTGTGCTTCTGTATCCTCCATCTTTAAGAAAGTAAAACAGGCACACTTGTTTGCCTGATTTTTCCTCCTTTAATTCAAAACTATCCCAATATTAGTTAAAATGTTTTGTTGCTGGCTCTGAAGATACTCCATAAGCACTAAATCACTGTAAAAATAAGGTAGACATTAAGTCATGGATAGATCAGAGGAAATACTTGCATTCCCCTTTATCCTCTTTTGCCTTTCATATTAAAGGCAGCCTGGAGTTCAGAAGTGTCAAAATAATGGCTTTCCTGATGTGTATATCTGGTTTCCTAATCAAATTCCACAGAAATAGAGCTTTCATTTAAAAAAGAAAATAAAAATTCTGGTCTTTTACCCATAAAAAACTTATTGGAGCGACTTATCTGCATTGTTTTTGCTTGGCATTACAGCACTAGGGTTGCTTTAAATAGCTCAGATTTAGCAAGACAACTTGGTAATTCTCAGCTGCATGAGGAGCATCCAACAGGTTGATTTTCTAGGACCAGAGTGGGGAATCACAGCTTGGATCGTGATTCAGGAGTGGGATAATGGCTGGGCTGTCCAAGGTGGCTGTGGACTGGAAGGCAAACCTTCCTCCAGAGAGCCAAGCTGACAGGAATATTGATGATTATTGCACTTTTTAAGTAAATAAAAGCCTTGTTCTGCTCCTGCACTGCCTATGACTCTGTTGTACAGCCCAGTGAAAGGCACTGCTGCCAAGAGCACTGCTGTGCGTCTGGGTCCTATATGGCCCTGCACTGATAATGGTGATTTTCCATCATTTTATTGCTTACAATTGGAAAGCTGGCCCAGATCTCCCTGCAGAAGAGACTGTAGAGCCCTGTACCCATTTACAGTACTTCCACTACCCTCAGAAAAGGATTTGCTGGTGCTTTGCTCACCGACGATAAGGCTCAACATGTTATTTTATGTAATTATAGGGAGCTATTCCTGTTTCTGATGTGGCTGTAGCTTTCTGGCGTGAGCGTCTACCAAGTTTGTGGAATATGATAAATGAGATTTTTGTATTTCCATCTCTCCTGACAACGAAAAGAAATTTCTATACAGAAACATATTTTTTTAATTATAGGTCTGACAGCTCCCTCCATTTCCGTCTCCCCCATCCAAAACACACCCTGGGGAGATTAACCATGTTGCCAGGCACTGTAGCTCTCCTTATATCTGAAGTAACAGCCTGTGCTTCTAGCGTTAGGGAGGGTGGCCAGGTACTTAAAGTCTTTCCTTCAGTAAAATTAGCAGAAGCTGCCAGGAGACAGACGGCAATATATTTGCTACGTCCCTCGACTTTTTTTTCTTCATAGCACATTTTGTTAAAAACTCATGGGAGCTCTTCAGCTAATAATGTGTCAGTCTCCAAAAGTGGTCAGGACCCTCATCCCTTTACCTGAAGATCTCTCCATTCCTGAGTTGACCTTGGCCATTGTCCCGGCCACTTTCGCTGCTGAAAACACCACAACAGTGATGAGCTCCCAAACTGCAGCTTCCCCCTCCAGCATCCTCTGGCTCTTGCAGCCACCATCGCCTTGAATTTGGAAAAGAGCTCAGGGCACCCCATCAGCAGCAGGGAGCTTGGCACGCAGGGATGTCAATTTGCCGGTGACTCAGCGTCATGATTTATCCCATTCATGCGATGCTCCTGAGGGAAAAGCTTATTAATCAAGTCTGTGTTACCAGTGCAGCTCCATGATTTAGGGTCCCCCATGACTAAAGTTTTAGTGAGAATGGAATTATTGCATGCCTTGGTGGCTTCTGGAAAGGGCTGGCAGGGTGGGGAGAAGTAGCGAGGTGGCAGTGAGGGGTTTGTCACTTCCCAGGACCCTGAGAAGGACCAGCCCAATGGGGTTGAGCACAGGTCAGGGAGTGCTGTGAAATATTCGTAGAAGGTTGGAGCACATTGTGTTCAGAGAGGGGGTCCCTCTGTCCAGCCTCCCCTCATAACATGAGCTGCTGACCTTCTCCCCTCACTGCCAGAGCATCCTCCTGGATGCTGAGGTACAGCTCAGTCCTTAATTTGGGGCTCACTGTTGATGCTGGCTCTGGCACAGTAGTGGTTTCTATGGCAACCCCAGAGGCAGATGCAGGGATACCTCTAGTTGAGGTACCACCAGCCCAGGTATCCCAGGTTGTTTCTCCCAAATCACACGCAAGCAGCCACGCAGCACATCAGGATGGACCCTGTGGTTGCTCTGCCAGGTGGACAGCAGAAGCAATGGGGCAGTGGTACTGAAAACATCCTGTGAATGCTCTTTTCTGAATCATTTCCAACTTTCCCCACGCTGTGACGCCCGCGGCAGACGGCTCAGCCTGCCCCAGCAGTGTGCCGGATGCTGCTGCACTCCGACGGGATTCAGCCTTCTGTCTCTACGGCCCTGCTGCCCAACAAGGATCATGCCAGCTGTCTCCTCTGAAAGGTCAGGCATCTGTGCTTGATATTTACCCGGACTTGTGAGATCTTTCTAATGTCGTACCAGTTAAAGATCGAATCCCTCACCTGCATCCACTACTGCTGCTCTCTGCTCTGGGTGCAGGACTCTGGATGGAGCCAAGACCAGCAAGGCTCATGTGAGCCCACAGCACTGGGTAATTGGAGGTCATCCCCCACTGGTCTCACTGTGTTTAGGGTACACCCCTAAATATCACCCACAGACACGACCTTCACTTTCCAATTGCCTGTAAGCAGGATTGTGGTGTCCCTGCACAGGGGAGCTGGCCACAGCTGGATCCAACTCTCCCACACACCCGCCGCAGTCCATCCTTTGAGATTGGGCTGTGGTGCTGGATGGGGCCCAGAAGCTGACACTAGGCATCTCATCTTATTTCTCAGGATCCTGGCAGCCATCTCCATTTCCTGCCTCTCTCACACCTCAGCTCCCTCCAGCAAAGCCCCTCTCCTGCTGCTGCCTTCACCCCCTGCAGCCCCTTCCACCACAGGAGAGGCCAAGCAGGAGCAAGGCTGTGCCAATGCAGGGCAGCCACTGCCCAGCTCCCCCTCTCCAAAAGGGGGCCAGATCCCAACATCACATTGCTCTGCTCACCCTGGCAATGGGGAGAAGAACAAGAGCCATCCCCACCCCACAGCACAGGTCCTGCCAGGGAAGGGCTCACTGGGTTCTCCCTTGGGAGGGGTTTTCTGACAGGCTGCAGCATGTCTCTGCTTGGAGTAGGATAACCAGGGACAACACGACTCCTGTGGGGTAAAATTCCATGTGTTTCATTTATTCAAGGTGCTACGTCACCTCCCAGGCACTGAGCTACAGGGCACCTCTGTGCTACATGAGACATTGACTGGGTCTACGACGACACAGCACTCACTGCTACACACACGGCACGGACACGCCGCGGCACGGCCGGGGCCGGACAGGGCAGTGAGGCCAGCGACAGTCCCGCCGCCGCCGCTCCCTCCACACTGCTGGCCATGGCCGTCCCACCAGGCAGGAGTTTGCCCTGGGTTCCATCACCACAGCACTACAGGAGCCAAGAGGGATTTCCAAAACTGCAGCTGCTCCCGTGTCCAATGTCATGGGACTGCAGCTCCCTGGAGCCAGGTCACTCGCAGGCATGGGTGCTCACACACCCTGTCCCCGTCTTCAGGCACTTGGTGCTTGGCTGGGGCTGGCTCCCAGGGCCCCACTCAGGGCGCCTCACGCAGGCACAGAGCCTCGACGGCATTGCTGGGGCCCTGGGCCACTCCACCGATGAGGAAGAGCAGGCCAGGTGCCGGGCAGCTGGAGCAGGAGCAGCGGCCCGTGGGCATGGGGGGCAGTGGCTCCCACTTTTTCTGTGAGGGGTTGAACCCTTCCACTGAGTCCAGTGGGTAGGACTGGTTCCCTATGGGAGATAGAATGGCATCAGAACCCCCTGCATCTCCCCCCGCACACCCCCTAGTGTCTGCCTTTCCCCCTCTGCATGCCTCTGATATCCCAACAGGAGCCTTGGGCTGCGGGGGCTCTGAGATCCCAGAGGCAATTAGTGGGGGAACAAGAGGATTAGCCAAGTCCCCACAGGGAGGGCTGCTGGCATTAATGCCGCATTGCTGGCTCTGCCCACCCTGTGCCGGCACTCCGCAGGGATAAGGGAGGGCAGCTCCAGCAGCGGCAGGGTTCAGGAACAATGCCACACCGCAGGGATTCAGCCAGCACCACTTGCCTTCCCCATCACCTCCTCCTGCCCAGCTCACCCTGGGTGAGCCTGGGGGGTCTGGTAGCCCTCACTGCAGGGCTGGGGGTGTTGTGGCTGGCACCAGGCTCCCCAGACAGCCCTTCCTGCTGCATCCCTGCTGCTGAGTGACAGCACTAACCTTTCCCCAGCTCTCTTGGGAGAGGGATGCAGTGCTGCAGCCCTGCACAGTGAGGCTGAGCCTCTGTGGGCTACGTGAGCCCGGTACACTGCACATGAGCTGGAAAAAGCCTGGTTTGGAGGTGAAAGGAGCAAGGGGCTCAGTGGGGCAGCCTTTGGGGCAGGGCAGTAGGGTCTTCTCAGAACTTGAAGGGCACAAAAGGGATGCAGATGCAGACAGTGTTGCAGTACCTCCGTGGCTTTTCACAGCCAACCTCTCCACTGTCATGCAGGTCACTGATATGCCACAAATGATGGGGATGGGAACATGGCCACACGCCTACCCCCAGCATTACCGAGGCCACCCACGGCCACCACTCTTCCTCCTAGGCAGCCGGCCACGAAGTCGGCTCTCTTCTCCCTCATGCGGATGGTGCGGTTTGGCTTTCTCCATGCACCTGGGGGTGAGAGGGAATGAGCATCACACACTGGGGCTCCTCTCCACACACTGATGCCACGACAGCCCCAGGTTAATCACTCCCTGGGACCAGGGAGCACAGGGCAGGATTCACATGGGTGCAAGGGGCTGATGTTCAGAGCCTGCATAATCATGTCCCTCAGGTGCAGACACCCCTCACCAATCCAAGGAGTCATCCTGGACACGTAAGTGATGCTTCCACTCCACTCAGGGACATGGAGCTCACCTTGGGTGGGATCGAACATCTCCACGGTGTTGACAAAGTGGGGACGGGAATAGAAGTTGTGTGGTCCTGGCTGCTGCAGCCCCCCCAGGCTGAAGACGACGCCGTCGGCCATGGCGCAGGCGGCGAAGGCGCGGCGGCTGGGCACGCTGGGATAGCGTGTCCAGCTCCTCGTCTCCAGATCAAAGGCCTCGAAGGCTGTGACGGGCAGCTTGCCCTGCCGGCCCCCTGTGCACAGAGGAGATGCTGTGGCTGCCTGTGCCCCGACTGGCACCATCACTGTGCTCAGCAAGCCTGAGGGGCCCCACCGACTGCAGTGCTGGGCAGCCCAGCGTGGGCTCAGCAAGCCAGAGGGGCCCCCCTGACTGCAGTGCTGGGCAGCATGGAGCTGCCCTGGGGTGCACCACGTCACTCCCTGACCCAGAGGCAGTGGAGGTACACAGGGGATGCTCAGCTTGCCCCAGCAGCACCTACCCAGGACGAAGATCTTGTTGCCCTGCAGGAAGGCGGAGGCCCCATAGCACGGGGTGGGCATGGAGGGCAGGGGCTGCCAGTGGTCCTTCGCCGGCTCATAGACACGGACCAATGCCTGGGGAGAGGTGTCCGCACCCATTCCCCCCAGTGCGTAAACAGCCCCGTCTGCAAAAGAGGCAGTGTTGAGACAGGGAGATCTGTGGGCAGCACCATGGGGCTGGGAGTGCCCCTGTGCCCTCCAGGGTTGGTAGCACAGGCAGTGCAGAGTCCCATGGGCACACATCGTTCCAGGGTGGCTAAGGGATGGTGTAGCCAGGTCTGAGCCTGGCAATGCCCTGATCCTGATGGGACCCTCTTGTCCCCCTCTCCGTGCCATCCATCAGACACAGAGAAGAGCACAAGGCCATCCTCTCTAATTATTCTCAGCAGTACCATCTCCCTGGAGACACCATGGCAACACAGCCATTCTGCCAAATCCTGCTCCTGCTCCCAGCGTGGCCGGCACCCCTGCCCGCTCCCACCACTGTCCTGCCATCCCCTCTGCCCTGCTCAACCCGCTGCGACCTGGGCCATGTCACAGCATCCCTGCTCAGGAAGCAGACTTGGGCACCACATACCTGGCTCCTAGCATGCCAAACTGTGCCAAGGCTCAAGGCTGCTCAGGAAACTTTAGGCAGGAGTCGCAATATGTTTGATGCACAGCACACCAAGCTAGGCTCAAGCAGAGTGCTCAGCCACCCAGCATGGCCCACAGCCAGGACAGCTGGGGAAGGCAACCATACCTGGAGGAGGTCTGTATTGCTCATCTCTGGGCTGCAAGTGGGCTGGCTTTTGGGGCAGGAGCATGATCCTACTATTAAGTGGCAAGTTTGGCTGCTGGGTGAAAGCCTTATGCAGCATCCCAAACAGCATAGGGATTCAAATCCCACCTGAGCATCCCTGACTCCTGTATCTCCACTTCTCCAGACTGCAGCCAGGCACCCTCCCCATCCCTCACCTCTCTGCACAGCTGAGATGCCCATGGAGGGCTGAGCCAGTGCCGCCTTCTTCTCCCACTTGCCCTCATCCACGTGGTAGACCTCAACTGAGGCGAGAGGGCTCTGCGTCGCATCCACACCACCCACCACCAAGATCTGCTTGCCCAGGGCGAGGGCAGCAGCGCCAGCCCGCGGCGTGGGCAGGGGTGGGA
>NW_021939063.1:9430085-9433954 GCF_001715985.3 Manacus vitellinus | reverse complement strand
CGGGACGGAGCCGCCGCAGGGAGAGAAGATGGAGAGATCCCGCTGCCGGTGCTGGAGCCACACAGCGCCGGGCTCACAGAGCTGAGAACCCACCGTCCTGCCCAGGAGAGCACCCCCCGGCCCGTCACTGCTGCAGGGCTGCAGGGACAGAGCATGAGCTCAGCCCCACTCCGAGCACACCCTTGCCACAGTCTCTCAGCAGCGTCAGGAAGATGCACACGGGTCTTAAACCCTCCACTGCCACTTTTGTCCCCACTTGGCTGAGCCAGGCAAATGAACATGCCAGGAAAGGCGCTTCCCACCCACCAGCACAGGCAGAGGCAAGGGCAGGCAGGAAACTCACACAGAAATGAGCTAAAAAGGTTTGCTTTAAAAACAGGCAGAAGTGACAGGGCATCCGCCGAGAACATCACACCAGAAATGGCACCTGTGGGTGCTGCCGATAACACTGTGCTCACGCCGGCACCTGCTCCGCACCAGTCACTGCCACAGGAGTGGGAAGGGAGGTGTGAACACTGCGAGGCTGCATCACAGCCATGGTGCAAGGGATGGAAGGGACCTGCCTGGTGAGCAGAGGGGCACAGTGAGCCCCAGCCCTCATGCAGGAAGGGCAACTTGGGCACCGCTGCCAAGGAATGGAAAACCATTTCCTCCAGGAATCCCATCACACAAGCTCCCGGGACACTTGTGTTTGGGCATGGAGGCTCCTGGTAGGACTGAAAGCCCACATTGCACATTGGAGAGGGAACAGCTTGAAGCAGGAGCCCAGCCCAGGACTTTGCCTGTGCGTAGTAGAAAGTGGGGGGTGTCCCATTCTGGAGCCCCTTGGCCCCACGAGGTGGTATCACTGTCCATCCCACTGACGGCTTGGAGTGTCCTTCTTCATGCAGGCCAGGTAGCGGTCATAGTTCTCCTCGCACCTCCTCACGCAGTGCAGGAAATAGTCCTCATCAGCAATGGCCTCCAGCAGGTCTGTCTGCACCAGGCACACGTCGTACAGCTCTGAGGTGGGTGCACTCCTGGGGCTGCTGCTGCCCTGCTCCGAGAACACCTGTGGGGAGAGCAGGGCCTGGCAGAAGCACATGTGCCCTGTGGTGCCCCTGTCCTCCCCTGGCCAGGCACCTCCATGCTGGCCGTGGGTCAGGGTCAGAGGGCAGGGAGATCCCATCTCCACTCCAGCAGCACAAGGTGAACTTTCTCCAGATTTCCCCTCCCTCACAGAAAATGCCTTTGGTTCCAAAACAGCTTGTCACACATGCTGCTGGTGCTCCCCTAAAGGAACACACCACGCAGCTGGAAGAAAACAGCTCTGTGGAGCAGCCAACCCCAGGAAAACCTCTGCCAACAGCTCTCCTTTGGCTGCCACGGGAGGGAACAGGGACTTCATCTTCTGATCTTCACCACGGCTCTGCCTAAGGCCACCTGGTAATCTGTTTCACTTCCAGCGCTGCTTTGTCACCATCACTGACATGGGGACAGCATTGCAGAGCTGGTGATGGAAGAGGAGGGGAAGATGGCATCCCACCTACAGATCCTGGCTGCAGGACAACAAGGTCCCGGCAGTGAGGATGAGCCCTGCTGGGAAGACGCTCGGCTGCTGCCCAGACTCCCACGAGGCCTGCTGCCACCATAACTGGATCCTACCTGTGTGATCTGGCATGGGAGCAGCCCTGGGGCTGGGCTGCAGGGTTGCTCTTGAGACAAGCTGAGCAGCACAACCGACCAGCCATACCAGCTACTGATGGCAAAAGGAGGAACTCCTTGATCAGGGAAACAGCCTGAGGCTGAAATGCAGCAAGTGGAGCTGTGTGAGCCATTCTCTATCTGCTGCAGACATTCAGGTAGCAGCTGCTGCACACAGGAGCTGTTGCAATAACTCCCTTGAACCAGGCACAGCACAGACCAAACCCTATTCCTGACAGGTCTGTCCAGGCAGTGACAACTGCCACCAGCTACAAAACTACAACCTGGGAGAGCTTGTATGGAAGGGAATGTCCACAAAGCATGTCATCCCTCGTAACTCCCTGGCTGCCTGGCAAACACTGCTGACCATTCACCAGCTGCTGCAGGTTTTCCCCCCAGCACTGTCTCCTTACAGATGGAAATGGGCAGGAGTTGAGACCACTGCCATGCTGGTGCCCAGGGTGCAGTGACACCAGGGCTACACTTCAATCCCCCTTTGCAGCCTCATGCAAAGGACACAAAACATGCCTGACCTCACCAGGGTCACCCCCAGTGTGGCCTTCAGCCACTTACCTGTGGGTGGACAATGGTGTCCGCATCGTCCAGCCGGATATTGTCATCGATGAAGATGTGGTGAACATCAGGATCGTGGGGGTCTATCCACAGGGGCTTCCCACCGCGGGAACAGAAATTGTTTCTGGCCCACCTGAAACAGTTATCAGGAGAAGAAGCAGTCAGGGGAGTGAGAGGGTGACAGCTCCCAGGCAACGGCAGGCTGTACTGCAGGCTCAGGGCAGCCTCTGAGCCAGGGAAGTGGGATGGAGAATGTCCCATCCTGCTGCCTGCTGTGGCCTCCTGGGAAAGGCATTTTGCACCAAGCTGACAAATCAGGGGTTGTTTGGAGAAAAGCATGGAGTATACCAGGGGATGGAGACCTGAGGAAAGGTATGACAGCCCCATCAGGCTACACACAGGAAAAACAGGGAGTGCATAAGTGACAGGCCCCAAAACCAAAAAGACTTCAAAACTAGGAGCTATCTCAGAAGATCAGAGAATCACAGGAGACAATATAACGCCCAATCCACTTCCTCAGTGCCCTGTTTCTCACCAGTCAAAGTGGTCTTGGAAGCCTCCAATTCCCTCAAAGGAGTTGAAATAGTTGTAAAGTTTTCTTCCATCTTCCCGGGTGGCCAGCCGCTCCGCGCCCCGTGTCAGCACCACCTCCCGCTTGCTGCAGCGGATCTGGCCAGGGGTGAGATCCACAGGGAGCTGCAGGACCACAAAAAGCAAGGGAGGAAAGGTTTCCAAAGCAGACAGGTTGTTTCATGCACTGGTAGAGACACCAAGAAGCAGGGTGGAGACTCCCCACCACTGCAGTGTGGGAGGACAGTGCTGGGGAGAAGACAAGAGGAGGTGTGGAACCACCCCCAGCCAAAAGTCATCTCCTTCCCAGGGACGGAAAAGAATGACCTCCTAGCTGCACACTGCCCCCGTTTCATTCTCTGCTCCCCATAAATGCTCCAAGAAATAAGTGAAGCATCTCCTGAAGATCATTCCCAGTGCTCCTGCCCAGTGTGCTTCCAGGGGGAGGGCAGAGAGCACAGCTGCAATCAGCTCTGAGCCAGGGAGCCCTGCACTGCTACAGCAGCCACCTCCCAGGAGAAGGGATGCTCTGTCCAACCCGGGAGGAGACCATTCCCACACAGGATTTGCACAGACACGTGCTCCCCCACAGCTGACAGCCTCATCCCAAGAAACCGGTGCTTTTAAAGCAGTCTGGCCAAGTGGCTGGAGAGCAGCTTGGCACGGGGGGGCTCCGTGGGACCACCCGGCTGCCCCTCCCCATCCCACCCGACCCTCGGGGCACCACTCACCGCCACGTCCCGCAAGGTGGGGAACTGGGGGTGCTGCCCGTCCAGGGCACTGCTGACAGCCTGCAGGGCACGGGGCAGGTCGGTGCCGAAGGTCCTGAAAACCACGGCGAAGGCCCGGCCATTCCGGTGCAGCGTGTCCAGGAGCCGGAAGAAGGAGGGCAGGATCAGGTGGTAGCGCTCGCCGGGCTCTCCCGGCACGGACAAGGCGTCGTGCGGCCGGCCCGGCCACTCCAGCAGCTGCAGGTGGCGGGCGTGGAGGCTGCGGAAGCGGCGACCCGGCCCGGCCTCGGTGAAGGAGGGGTCCCGGCCGCA
>NW_021939063.1:9416649-9428793 GCF_001715985.3 Manacus vitellinus | reverse complement strand
GCCTCTGAACCCTCTGTGCGGGAGGGCCCTGCCAGCGCTTTGCGTGCACTGTGCCGGCAGCGCTGTGTTTCCGTGGCCCCCCGGCCCCCCGGCCCCCCAAATGGTGTCCTACTTGAGGGAACAGCGTGTCTGGGGTGTGCCTGCTCGTGCCCGGCTTTCCTGCTGCATAACCGGCACTGCACCAAACCGGACCCAGCCGAGGGATGTTGGGAAGTCCTGTCACTGTGAGGTGTCACAGCCAGAATACCCCTTCAGGTGTCCCAGCTGTTCCTGGGCTTGCTGCAGCCCCAAAATTATCTATTTTGCAGCCTATTGAGAACATGTTATTGCACTTCTCCCTTGGTCTGTCCCTCCCTGCCAGATCAGGATTAACGTGACATCCTTGCTGGCTTGGCTTGGTCCTTTGGAAGGTGCTGATGACGCTGGCTGGGCCTCTGTGGGATCCCTTCCCTGCCTGCCTGTGTGGGATCCCTTCCCTGCCTGCTTCCCTTCCTCCGTGGGAGATCCCCCGCCTGCCGCAGAACGACTGCATTATCCTCCTCCAAATCCCTCTTCTGCCGTGACGTCTGCAGAGCACTTGACTGAGATTAGTCTGTCATGTGGAGGTTCTTACTCCCCCACTGACCTGTGCTTCCCCTTCTGCGGCTGCTCTTGGCTCCTGTTTCTCCCCTGCTTGTGCAGCTGGCGGCAGCACGGGCTCTGCTGCGGGGCCGTGGGGAGACCGGAGTGCCGGGGGGAGCGTGGGACACGAGTAGTTCCTTGCTCTGTCTGCACTAACTTCTCCATCACAGCTTCCTTCCCTGTGCACTGCCCTCTCCCAAGAGTGTTTCTGACACCTCCTGCATTTCTCTGAAAAGAGTTTTTAACTGGATCCTTGTTGTTATTTTGAGAGCTGTCAATGGAGCTAAAGGTTTTATGCCTCATCTGCACAGCGTCCAGCTGCAGAGCCGTGAGGCCACCAGAGTTCTCCTGGGTGCATCCCAAAGTCCTGCCTGGACTGCCCTTCAGTGCCTATGTTTTATTTAAAGCCATAATTGGTGCTTTTGTGCTGGGCAGGCAGCTGCGCAGTGCCCTAAGCGTGATCCCAGTGTTGTCCCTCAGGCCATTGTGCACTTGGCCCTGGTGATGTGTGTTTCCTTCATACCGCCCTGCTTGAATTTCCTGCTTCCTCCTCACTTGGCAGCGAGTGCCCTTGGATCAACACCAGTTTGCTGTGACAGCAAGTCGCGGACCGTTGTTCAAACAAGGGAACAGCAAGGAGCGGTGCTGCCTTGCCACGGCATTCAGCATCGATGAAGCACAACTGGAACAGCCTCCAGCCCTGCTGCCAGGTCTCCAGGAGGAAACTGCAGCTTTGGCAGGGACTCAGAATCAATTTTTTGAGCAGCATCAATTAAGAAGCTGAGAAATTGGAGTTGACGCTGGGATGGAGTTGAGGTGCTCAGGTTTCTTAGTGTTGAGATGGGTCAGTGGTGCTGCTCTCGGTGTGTGTGCAGGGAGAGGGTTCCATGAGGGACTGCTTTACCCGGGGAAAATGTGATCTGGTCACCCAAAGCTGGGGTGGGTCAAACTCAAACTGGAAACAAGCTGCAGATTTTGCTGAGTTAATCGTTGAAATCCTTCATCTTGGGATGGATTGGATGGGATTTCCTGAAATCTTTATTTAGGCTGGAGATTTCTATGAGAGATGTTTTAGTTTTACTTCAGAGATAAATCAGTGACAGGATTTTCTTGATGATGCTTCTGTCTTGGGTTATGCCCAGAATATGACCCGGTGTTTGTGACCAGCCACGCCTGGGCTTAATGATTTCAGATCCCTGCTTAGAAACATGGGATAATTTCAGTTGCTTTAAGCTAACTATCTTCTTTCTCCTTTTGAGGTGTCGAGGGTTGTTTTTCCAGTAATTTGGACCTTTTTGAAGCACCTGTTTGCCTAATGCCATGAATATTGCAGTGAACAATGAGGAAGAAAAAGCTGTCCATTCCTGGTCGAGAATTTCCTCTGCCGGACAAAAAGTGCTGGAGGAGGCCCTCCGAGTCTTCAACCCTATGTCCAAGGACCTCTCGGACACAGAGACCCAGCTAGTGGCCTTCATCCAGGGCCTGAAGGAGGAGGGCTACCAGCCCACGATCCTGAGGAGTAAGGATGTGTACGGGTACAGCTCGTGCACGGCAGACACCCCAAGTCAGACGAAGGAGAGCACCCCACACAGCTGTGTCAGCACCAAGTCCGCACAGAGTCCGGCCCGGAACACCACAGCCATGGCAAAGGTGTCTGCTTCACCCACCAGCATTCCCGTGAGCTCTCTGAAAGTCTCCGCTCAGCCCGTCTCCAAAGGGGATTCCAGGAATCTCCTGTTGAACTCTTTGAAGCAGACAGGGTCTGGCACATCCAAGGCAGCGGCAGTGGGCTTCCCTACAAACATGTATCCCGACGTGTATCCAGCCGTGAGACTGTCCGTGGTTCTGGAAGCCCTGGTGCCACTGAAAACCACGACGTCCTGTTTGGAGTCCAAATACACGCGAGGGCGGCTTGGGATCTCGCCCTCAGACCTTAAACTCCTCAAGAATTCCAGTCCACCAAGGCAGTTTCCTTCAGGCAAGAGCACTAAAATAACTGAAAGCAAGGGGTACAAGCATTCGGTGAAGAAAGCACCAGATTCTGCCACCCATGCTTTAAACCTCCTGAAGGGACCAAAGGGTGGAGTGCTGCAGGAGAGCAACGCCTGCAAGGCCTCGGGAATTCTCAATGGGAGAGTCACAGGCAGCTCATCCCAGGGCTCCACCACGGCACCGCAGCCCAAGACCCTGAAAATCAAAGATAAGGAAGCTCTGGTAGGAAAAACAGAGTGGAAGGACAGCAGCAGTTACCGGGAGAGCGCTGGGCAGAAGAAGAGAAGAGCCACAGAGGCAAGAGAAGCACCACAGAGGAAAAAAGCAAATACCATTCCTGTCCAAAAGAAAACTAGACAGGCTCAGAGCACTTTGAACCTACTGAAATTCCGGACCATCAAGGTGGGCAACTCTTCCTCTGATGATGAAGTGAGGAGGAGAGCACAGAAGATTCTTAGGGTCAACCTGTCCCCCGTGATTCGAATTCAGCCCTTGTCCCACTCTCACAGTGTCCCCTGAGTTTCTTCACTGTCACTTTTTTTTTGTAAGTAAGTAAATAGGAGCCTGGCACCAGAGCGCGGAGAAGTTTGGGAGCAGCTCTGTGTCTCTGGTGCTGACATGCCGACTAACCTGCAGGCAGAGCAGCTGCTCCCGTGCTGTTCTGCCTGTCTGCCACTGCTGTGCAGGACTGGCTGCAGAAGTCCAAACCCCTGTTTGGGAACACGGGATGGTGACTCCGGCCAGCGGCGAGCCAGGCAGGCCGGAGAGCTCACTTCCTGCTGAGCTCCCCTGGACGTGGCAGTCTGAGCTCTCGTGCAGGGGAGAGCATGGGACTTTCTCATGACATCGATGCACTGTGATATTGCTCTTTTTCAAGCTGTACATTTACTGGTTTTATTTTGATCAAATTTTATAACTTTATTATCTATATATCTATATATCCATATATGTGCATATGGCCCAGGAACTGTGGGAAGATGCACTTCCTCCATCCCTCTGGGATAGGATTCAATAGCTTTTGTTCCCCCTCCCCTTCAGCCAGTCTTTTGTTGAAAGGTGCCAGGATTCCTTTGTGGTTCAGTGTTGTGACAGTCTGTCCTGGGCTCCCTCAAGCAGCTCAGAGGCAGCAATGTTATAGCCACTCGTTTGTCTCCAGAATGCCAAGCAATTTGGAGAATTACCAGCTGGTAGGTTTAATCCTATTTTCGGTATTACCTCTGCATAGCAGTGGGGGAGTGTCACGGGGCCTGACGTCTGAAGGTACCTCCTCCCTTTGTTGGTAGCAGAAGTTCTGAACTCATGGTAGGGATTTGCCTCCAAAGAGCGATTCCTCCTCAGCACCCAGCATTGCCCCACTCTCCTGTATCCCTGGTACAGCCGTAAAACATGGACTGTGACTGTTAAAGCCAAAGGGCTGGAATTGTGTAAAGTGTCCTGCCCACCACATAACTGAATTGCTGTTGCTGGGTGTTTCAGGAGCAGGTTCTAGATACCGGTAGTGAAGACTTGTTGGTTTTGGCTGGGTTAAATCATGATAAAGACACGGGCTGTGTTTGAATGTATTCGCTACATCCTGCCGGTCTCAGAGCTCAGTGGGATATCTGAGCCTGAGTTAAAGCAGAAAAGCGAAAGAGGTGAGAGGACACGTGCCAGCTCTTAAACATAGAGAGTTGCTTTCTCTTGGTTTGTGAGGGTGAAGCAGTAGGAGGGGAGGTGGGCACTGTGTTGTGATGGGAGCGGCTTTGCTGTGCCGTCAGGGATGTTGCAAGGAGGTGTGTGTCAGGTGTGAAAGCTCTGCTGTCCCCAGGAGGCACTGTGGAACCGCTGCAGCACCGGGGGCACGCTGTCGGATGGGATCACAGGCTTCACAGGAAGGGATCTGCAAGCTCCAGGAGAAACACCTCGTTGGAGCAGTAGGTGCTGCTGCTGTCACATAGGAGGGGCAACCTGGTGGCTTGGGGAAAGGAAGCAGCATTGAGCTGGGCATGGACCTGGCTCAGATCTCTGCAGCAGTGAGCCTGTAATCCACTCATTCTCTCACCAGCTCAAAATACTAGTTGTCTGACCTAGTAATCTCTGTGGACATTGGCTGAAGGGATGAGCTCCCCAGGGAAGCCCCAGCTCCTTATGTTTAAGCCCCCACGAGCACCTGGTTGGATTTCAGTGGCTTGTAAAAGGGGTCAATGTCTGATCTCCAGCTCAGAGAGGAAGACCATGGTATGGAGAGAAGAGAGAAGGTTCATGATGGGGTGAGAGGGCAGGGAATTTGAGTGTTCCAAGGTGCATCTGTGTTCTCCCCTCTCACGCAGGTAGAGCAGGGTGGAGGTTCTTCATTGAGCAACCTGGTCTAGTAGAAAGTGTCTCTGCCCATGGCATGGCAGTTGGAACAATGCAGGCTATTCTGTGATTTTATGATTCAGGGCATGATTGCAGGTCCTGAACCCCACACTTAGATTCTGAGTTGCTGTCAGAGATCATAACTTGCAGTGTTTGAAACTGACCTGTGAATGCCGCTGCTTGTCAGCAGAGGAGGAGGAAATACTTCTTTCTGCTTCTGTGTTTTGAAATGTCCTGGCAGAGAGTCCCCTCTCTTGACCTGATGCTGGATGAACAGGGACCCTCCATCACTGTCAACTGGCCAAAAATTGCTTTGTCCCTTTTGTTCCCACTCCTTCAGACCTTTCTCATTCCCACGCTCTCAAATGCCAGGTCTTGAAGTCCTGCACTGGCGTTTCTCTTTTTGGCTGTTTCCCGAGGAGGGCTCTGAACTCCTGCCTGCAGTATTGCTGTCTGTCAGGCTGCTCAGCAGCTTCCCCTGTTCCCAGACCCTTATAAGGGCACCAAGAGCTGTGTCTGGAGCCTCCTCTTGCACCACAGACGTCCCAGCTGAGTGCTTGGCCTCCTCTGGGAAAAACAACGTGCATCAACAAGGCTGAATTTGGGTCGAGGTTGCTTTTCCTCTAGCCTGAGGAGGAAGTTGAGCACCTGAGGCCAACTTAGCAGGCCACATCCCTCCTCTTCACTTTGTGTCTTCCCCCAGCTGTGTTGCTGCCTGCCTCCCCACTCTTCTCCATCACCTCGTCTTTCACAGCTTGGGTCTTTGCCAGTCAAGGACTTGGCTTGTACTTGCTGCTTGACACATCCAGCAGAGCATCCAGCCTTAGTGCTGCCATGCCTTTCCCAGTGTTGAGCTGAGTGCTGCGCATACTTAGTGATGACGGCTTGCCCTGTATCCTTCCCAGGCCACCAGCAAGAGGTGATCTGCTCCACAGGGAGAGGCAAGCTTTAGAAAACACCTCTGTGTCACCGAGACTCCTGCCAGGGAAGTGAGCACTCCATAGCTTTGTGCTCAGAGACCTGCCCATCACCAGTCCTGTCTCTGTCAGCTCTCTTACACGTCTCTGACAGACCACAGGGCCCTGAGCTATGGGGCAGTGCTGGAGCTCCATTCTCTGCCCTCTGCCTGTTACCCCTGGCAGGTGTTTCAGGAACTCAGCCGAGAGGATTGCAGCTTGTTATTCACAGGGGGGCTTTGCAGCCCCTGGTGCCAATGCCAGTGACTGCTGCCTGTCAGCTGGTGCTGGCAGAGCGAGTGCCTCAGCCTAGTGGGGGTTGGCTCCTCTGTCCTTCGACTCGTGTGGATGCTCCTGGTGTGGATGCTCCTGGTGTCCTGGGCCTGCAACACTGATGTGCGGGAGGCTGCAGAGGGGCTGTGCCATGGACACTGCTGTCTGGTGTTTAGGGAAGATGAAGGGTTTGATCAAACCAGGGCTGCCTAAGACCTGATCTAACCAGAGATCTCCCCCCACAGGTCCCTTCTGCCCCATGTTACTTTGTGGCAGCAGTAACTGGCAAGGCTCATGGAAATGTGTTGCCCAGAGCGCTGTGGTCTCTGCTGAGCGTGTGGTATGCACCTTGTCCAGACCTGTTTCTGTATTAGTCACTTTGAATCCAAGTGCCTAACCTGGCCTGTGTTGTTCTGGGCACCATGACAGCCGAGAGCTTTGGAGACTCTCTTAGGAATGCTTTTAACGCATGGATTTGTGCCACTGTCGCTTCTAGAAATGATTCGGCCAGCGGTCAAAGGGCTGTTCTTCCGACTGATTTTTTTGGAAATCATTTCTCCTTTTATTCAGCTGCCAAGAAGCAGTTTATGCTTCCCCTCCACCAGGCAAGGCCCTTGAGCTTCCTGCATGCTTCAGATGTCCGTCAGCGAGGTCCGTGGGGAGAGCAGCTTGTCCAGCAGGCAGCTGAAGGGGAAGCTGACATCAGATACCAGTTGAAATCACAATGTTAATTGGTAGAAATGTTTTGAAGCTTATGTCCACTGTGATCAGATTTCACCATCTGCCACTGCTTTTAGTTGGAGAAGTTTCTCCTTAGCCTCTTTCCTGCAAGCCCTGTAGTGTGGTGCTGCTGCTTCTAAACTATTTACATCCCCCCCCCGAGCCAGCTGCTGTAGCAATCCTTGTACAGAATTTCTTAAGCACTTTTCTGCAAAACAAGAAGGGATTATTTTGTTACTCCTGCTTGGCAGTCCACTAGTGGTATTGCAGTACGAGGAGGAGGTGTGCTCTCTGGAGCGTTGGGAGCACTCACCTCACTGGCACTTCTCAGACCAGCTCACACTAACAGGGCTGGGGGGCAGTGGGCTGAGAGCCCTCATTGCCTGGTACTTCCTTGCATGGAGTTCAGCCAGCTGCCAGCTAAGAGCATTGCAGGGAAATTGGGAGCTGAACGGCACAAGTGGGTGATGCTGTGCATGCGGCTCCATGGCCCTGCCCCACAGCTGCCCTCGTTTTGCTGCCTGTCCTCCAGGCCCTCCTCAAACACCAGCAGCACTTCTCCACCCCGGCTGTAGCTATGGCAGGAGGGACTGGAGGGCTTTGGGTTTTGGGCTTGAGCACAGGGGTTGTGCCCTTTTAGTTGTGACTTGTGCTGTGTTCATGGCCAAACTTTGGCAGCATGTGGGAGGTGCAGCCACTCCAGCTGTTCTTCCCCCTTGGATCCAAATTCCCTGCCCTGTCTGGGAGCTGGGCCTTTGGCCATGACTCAAGGGATGAGTGGGGACAGAGAGTGGGTTTGTCTCTCAGTTCCAGCTAGGCAGCGTGACATGAGTTGGGCAGCTTCCCAGGCAAGAGTGCAGGTTTAGGTTGGAGAATCCTGGTTTTAGCCATGGTTGGCAGGTGCCGAGTTGTGGAGCACCGGCTGCTCAGCCAGGCTGGTTGGTTTGTGTGGTTTCTTTTTCAGAATTCAGAATGGCACTGGCCTGTTTACTCCTGCAGTCAGATGGGGATGGCCTTTTGGGAGCTGAGGTGGCCTGAGGAGAGGACAGCTGCTCTGGGACACCTGGCACCTTCCTGACAGTGCTGCAGCCGTTGGCTTTGCCAGCTGGGTGGGCTGGCACCACCTGTGGGGAGGGCAGCAGGGCAGGTTACTCGTGGGCCCTCATATTTGGGACTCTGTGCTAGAGAGCACCATGCTGGGGTTTCCCTCTCCTCGCAGCCTATTCCTGCTTGGAGCTGGGTGCCGTTAGGAAGGTGCCAGGTGCCTCACAGAGATCTTCTCCCAGAAGGCGTGAGAGCCAGCCCTCATCACTGGGTCATCCCTTGGTGTCGAGTGAACCCTGTCTATAGATGTGACACTGCTGGAACTTGCAGCTTGGCCAGCTGCTGCCTCCAAAGCTGTGGTGCTGAGGCCAGACCTCTTCCTTTTCTTAGGAACATCAAGGAGGTCTGGTGAAAAAGCAGGAAGCTTAGGGGAAGCTAAAGATGCTGGCAGCACCTGGACAGGCAGCTCTGTGTCTGCTGCGGGAGATGTGCAAATGGAGGAGCTAGGGCTGCAGTGTCCACACCACTGCCTCCCCTCCACCCCTGCCTGGCCACAGAGCCTGCCCTGCTGACAGACTACACTGGTGCTGCAGGTGAGGGGCATCCTTTTGCAGCAGGTGCCACTCCTAACCCTTGGTTTCCATCCTTTATCGGTTGCACAATCTGGCCCCGCATGGGTGGCATCTGAAATACCTTCCCCAGGGAGTCCCTTAAAGGCCTTATTATCCTCTGGGATTCTCTCCTTGTTGTCTTAATTAGCCCTTTCTGTTCCTGTGTTCCTGTGGTTGCAGGCAGCCCCTGTGAGTGTCTGGTGATTCCCACAGACACAGGCACATGGTGCTGTTTTAAAAGAGAAGGTGCTGCAAAGCTACTCCCAGAAATACCTCCCCTCCTGCCCCTGCTCCGCTGCACTGCCCAGGCCTGGGTCAGGACAAAAAGCATCAGCATTCATGGCAGGGGAGGCATGGTGTGTGACACCGTCCCTCCTGGTTCCCAGTGCCCCACTCCTGAGGAGTAGGGTTTCCCAAGTAGAGGCACGGCAGCCACTCCGAGGGACACGGGGGTTTTGGGTGGGCACTGTCTGGCCCCTCGTGCTCCTCTCTGCCAACCATTATCTCCAAGAGAGCCGTCTCCACGCCGCAACATGACCGACCCACTCTGGCTGGGACTGGCGGCATTCCCTGGTGTTTGGGGATCCCAAGCAATGGCTGAGGAGCAGCAACTGCACCCTGTGGAAGGGCGAGTAACAAACTTTGTATGATGATTTTACAACTGACCATCTTGTTCTTGAGTGAACTTTTTACTGTTTCATTTGTTTGTGTAGAATGTTTCCGAAGTTCTAATAATATTTAATGTTAATATGAGGCTGGGCTGTTCCACACTCTGTGTTGTATATTTTGGAATGGCATTGCTTAGTGAAAAGACAGCATTAGTAGTATTCTGCTCTTCAGAGGGAATGGGACAAAAAACAGACTGTTGTTTTTCTTAAATGAAGTGAACTTTTTGTTATGAAGTCCTAGCAGGTGTCCAGCCCTTCAGTAAAATGGTGCTCAGAACCACCCAGTGTGTCCGGCTTTTCTTTGGGCCCTGACAGACTCCTCCTCCCTGGGCTCCTGCTCCCGGCCCCATGTCAGCTCCGTGGAATGGTGTCTCCTGTATGCCTGGCTGCTGCATGGGGCACGCTCAGATCACGCCCAGCTCTTCTCCCTAATTCCCCCAGTGAGGTTTGATATTACTCAAGCTCCATTAAGGATTGCCTGGCTTGGGGTGGGAAATACTCCAGGCGAGTGGGGTGGGAGATGCTCCATATGAATGCCACTGGTGCTGAACTGGTGTAAACTGGGATAAATCCACATTCCTGGTTAGTTCCTAGAAAACATGCCAGGTTGGCACTGCACTGGCAGGTGCTCTGCCAGCCCCAGCCTGCCTGCCCATCCTGCGGTTTCCCTCTGGATCTGCCCACTCTGCACCAGGACCCTCTGGCCAGCTAATTCAACAGAAATGCCATTGTTCACCGGCCTGCGATCTGGATCCGGTTTGTGCCGCAGGGCCGCCGGTGCGCTGACCCGGCACTAATGGTGGTGGGACTGTGGTCCTGGGCAGACAGCAGCTCCAGCGCCGCGGCTCATTCCTGGGGAAGGGAAGCGGTTAAGCAGTTCTCTGCTCACTAAGGATGTTCAGGGAAGTGCTGGCCGCCTGCTGTGCACACTGAAGTCGGTCCAAGTGGGGCTGGGCAGGCGTGAGAGGCTGCCCCGGGACCTCGGGGGCTCTGCCGAGGATGGGGGGGCCCTCTGCACTGCTGCAAGAGTGCCCTGATGGCTTCTGGAAGGTGCTGGTGGAGGCAGGCTGTGGGTGCCCAGGGGAGAGGGGATGCTCAGCAGCGTTGAAATGCTGGTGATGGAGGGCTGCTGGCAGATCTCCAGCCAGTGGAGCTGCCCCAGGACAGGGCACCTCCCTGGGCAGACATGGCCACACCTTCAGCTCTGGGGCAGCCAAGGGGATTGCAGCTTGGCATGGGAAGTCAGAGCAGCCTTTAAGGGAGCCTGGAGGTGCCTGGACACGGGCTGAGACACCTTTCTTGTCTCTCAGATGCCACTGAGGATCCCTCCCTCCCACTTTAACTTTGCTTTTCACAGCCAGAGATCCTGTTACAGTCGCCTTTATCAGGTCCCTTTATCAGGCCTCTTCGGATCTCCTTAGAGCAGATAAGGTTTGCCTGGCAAGATCCCTTGATGAAGACATGCTGACCAGTGCTAATGGCTCTTTATCAGGTCATCTTCTACCAGCTCTCCCAGCTGATGAGGTGGTGATGCCTGGCCACCAGCCTGCACTGCTGGAGCCTTGCTGGGCACAGCCTGGCCCTTCCTCCAGGTTTCCCAGTGCCTGCTGAAAGCACAGCCATGGGGAGCTGGCAGGGTACTGCCCACGGCATCCCTTGTCTCACTGAGGCGTGTGGGACCAGCCTGGCTATGTCAGAGTGTCTCTGGGGGCGTGGGTTTTGGCACTCCTATGGCCAGGAGCTGTTTCTTTGTTTGCCTGTGACCTTGCTTGGCAGCGGGTGGCCAGAGCATGGCCTTGGTGTGGAGATACACAGCTCCTCTTCCTTCCTTCGACCTTGGCTAATAAAAGGCACCATCCCTGTGTGACAGTGAGTTCTCTGTGGATCCTGGCCCTGGTGCACGGCCGTGCTCCCTGCAGGGCTCCAGGGCTGCCGGCTCAGTGCCCAGCCCAGCCAGTCCAAAGGATCTCGAGCAGCACCGACCAGCACAGGGTGAGTGGGGCATGGTGGTGCCCACAGTGCCAGCACTTGGGGGGGAACTGGATCCATCCGGCATGGATGTTGGGGGAGTCCAGTTGGCTGCCATGCTGCCCCAGGGCTCCCAGTACCGCTGCTGGAGATGTGCCTTGAAGAGGCACAGATGGGCCTGTGCAGTGCAGGGCGAGTCCCAGCTGGGCTGCCTGTCTCAGCAGACCCACTGCTGCACAACTGGGCACAGCAGCCCTGTGGGAATGCTGTGCCAGCTCCTGGCCAGCCGAAGGACAGGGCACTGCAGTGCCATGCATGGGCCACTGCCGGTGTGTACCTGGCCTCTGCCTCACCTTGGCTAAAGCTCGGTGCGGGCAGGTCCCTCCCCTTGCCTGGCACGGCTGCTGGAGGAGGAGACAGGCGCTGGCTGCCCTCCTCCAGGAACAGCAGCCGAGCCCAGCCCGAGCCCAGTGGGCCCTCGACTCTGCAGCCTACCTGAGCCACCAGCCACCCACCCAGAACCCCAAGCCCCACAGGCACAGGTAGGAGCCAGCATGCCGGAGGGGAGCCCCTGGGCACAGCACAGCCCCAGTTCGCGGCACAGCCCTTGGCACATGGCACAGCCCCATGGCACAGCCTGAGTGCCAACAACTGGCATGAGACAGCACGCAAGGAAGGGACTGTGGGGTCTTTTGGCAGAGGAGGGCTGGGTACCCCCACTCCTGCTGTGCACTTCCTGGGGTTGATGTGTGTTGGACTTTGCCCAGGGAGCCGTGGCAGTGGGGAGGGCTGGGTCCATTGGGAGGGATGTTCCCAGCCAGCAGCATGGTGCCTGTGTCCGGGTGAGCTCCTGGTGAGGCAGACGTCCGGCACGGCTCCACCCTGCAGCGTAACTGTGCCTTCGCCACGGGGCATCCCCAGGTGGGGCAAAGAACGGTGCCGTGACCCCTGCGC
>NW_021939063.1:9413635-9416322 GCF_001715985.3 Manacus vitellinus | reverse complement strand
AGGAATCGGCAGTGACATTCCCGTAGCCTGGAGACCGCCGTCCCTTTCAGCGGGCAGCCCATTTGAATAAGAATCGTGCACGGGGAAGGGGGGCCACCAGCCGCCATCCCATCGCTGCCCTTGCCCCGGCTCATTTCTGCACACCCAGCTCGGGGGCAGCGAGTCCTGCTCGCCCTCGCCCCTGGCCTTGGTCCCGCTGGACGCTGCAGGACACCAGGTACCGGGGGTTCGCGCGGCTCGGGGACCCTCGTGCAGCACGTGGCTCTGCACCACCTCACCCACCGCCCTGGCGTGGCTTCGAGCGGGTGGGTGCTGGGACAGTGTTGCAGCTCCCGCCGCAGCCCCGAGCCCTCCTGCCCGGGGCTGACTCCGTGCGGGGACAGGAGAGATGTGTTTGGGCAGAGCCGGGGCCAGGCTTTGATCCAGCTCTTGCAGGGCTGGGAGCGGGAGGTACCGGGAGAGAAGGAAGCACAAAAGGCAGCTCCAACCTAAATTTAACAGTGGGACCCCAGCCAGCATCAGGGACGCCCTCGCCCAGCCGGCTCCAGCACTCCTGGCTCCCCTCCCAGGCTGGCCCTGGCCCGGCACTGGTACCCCCCAAGGACACTTGTGACACTCGAAAGGATGGATCTGTCCTGAGCTGGGCAGGATGGGGCATGGCACAGTTTGTGCCAGGTCAGGGGGTGTGCAGCACAGCTGTGTACCCGGGTCTGTATGCCACAGCCCCCCAGGGCCATGCACTGGGACACGACTTTGGGACCCAATTGTCCCACCTGACTCCGATTCCCAGTGTTGTGCCCAGGAAGCACCATCATGCTGGGGCGGGAGGGTTGCCCCCTGGACTGCATGGTTGTGCCAGAGCCAGGAGAGGCCAGGTGCCAGACGCCCCGCACGCTAAGCCGTACCCTGCACCCTGCAGCAGTGCCATCTCTGTGTCCCCCCCGGCTGATCCCCTGGCTGTCCATGGACCTCCTGGTGCTCGCTCTCCTCCTGGGTAAGCACTGGGCTCAGTGGCACGCTGTGTACCTGCGGTGCTGTGGTTCAGGGACCCCAGCCTGGGCAGAGGGTGTTGGGCAGTGGGAGTGGTGGCAATGGCAATGCTCCCTGGCTGTCAGCAGCCAGGGCCTGACTGCCACAAAACCCAGCAAGGAATCTGGGCTGCGCTAAACCCTGTTGGGATTAACAGGCGCCTGACCCGGCTCCTGACTCGCCCCGGCACCGCTTGGTGCCCTGGGGCTGCCCAGGCCCCGAGGAGCACAGGCAGCCCAGCCCCCCAGTCACCCTGCTCCCTGCCCTGGTCACGAGGCCCCAGCGCTGCTGCCAGCACCTTTCCGGATCATGGAGCTTCGTGCTGCATCAGTGGGTCAGGATGCAGGGATGGGACGGGATGGGACGGCTGGGGGTGGGGTGAGTGTATGGAGGAGCTGGGGGTGCACAGGGGCCCTGGCACAGTCCCCAGCCTGTGCCCTCATGCTCTCTGCAGCAGGGGGACTGGCAGTAGGGGGCTGGGAGGAACCTGACCTGAGCCATGGCTGCACTCGCGGGAGCTGCTACCCGGCCACTGGGAACCTGCTGATGGGGCGAGCTGCCCGCCTGAGTGCCACCTCCACCTGCGGGCTGGATGGGCCCCAGGAGTACTGCATCGTCAGCCACCTCCAGGTGAGCCCACCTGGCCCCAGCACGGCTCCGGCACAGGCCCACAGAGCTGGGCAGTGGTGCAGCCTCCAGTCACCCATCCCTGATGGTGCTGCTCCGTGGCACAGGACTCAGAGAAATGCTTCACCTGCGACTCACGGGACCCATCCCTGCCTGAGAGCCACCGCATTGAGAATGTCATCTACCTGAGTGGCCCCCACGACCAGCGGACCTGGTGGCAGTCGGAGAATGGTGAGGCTGGGGCACTAGTGGGGTTGCCCCATGTGTGTGTGCGTTGGGGCTGCGTGGCCATGGGGGTCTTCCCCAATCTCAGCTATCTGTCTGCCCAGGCGTTGAGCATGTCAGCATCCGCCTGGACCTGGAGGGCGAGTTCCACTTCACCCACCTCATCATGAAATTTAAGGTGTGTCTGGGCACACAGGTGCCTGGGATGGGGTGGAATGAGACAGGATGGACCCCCAGGGGCTGTGGGGCTGGCCCCTGTCCCATTTCAGTGTCCTGCAGACCTTCCGCCCTGCGGCCATGCTGGTGGAGCGCTCAGCCGACTTCGGGCGCACCTGGAAGGTCTATCGCTACTTTGCCTACAACTGCTCCAAGCTCTTCCCTGGCATCCCCAACCAGCCCTCAGGGCTTGTGGATGAGGTGCTGTGTGACCAGCGCTACTCTGAGATTGAGCCCTCCAGCCACGGGGAGGTGCGTGGGGACAGAGTGATGCAGAGGGGGCCGAGGGGTCTGGGTGGTATGGGATCACCCATCCCTTCCTCCTTACAGGTCATCTTCAAGGTGCTGGACCCCTCCATCCCTGTGGCAGATCCCTACAGCCCGGACATCCAGGGTGTGTGGCTGGGGGTGTCGGGGGAGTGGAGCTGGCTGGCACCAGGGCAGGTCCTGACGGCAACGCCCCCCTAGACCTGCTGCGCGTCACCAACCTGCGGGTGAACCTCACCAAGCTGCACACACTGGGGGACAACCTGCTGGACTCGCGGCGGGAGGTGCTGCACAAGTACTACTATGCACTCTACGAGCTGGTG
>NW_021939063.1:9408789-9412649 GCF_001715985.3 Manacus vitellinus | reverse complement strand
GTGCCGCTGCAAGGAGAACGTGGCCGGTCCCCGCTGTGACCGCTGCCGACACGGCGCCTACGGCCTCAGCCACGGAGACCCACTGGGCTGCCAGCGTGAGCTGGGACCCAGGGATGGATGTGGGAGGATGTGGGGTGGAGGGATGGGGGTGGAGGGATGATGGAGGGGTGTGGATGAAGGCTTGAGGAGGCAGAAATGGGGGATGAAGGGGTGGTGATTGAGAAATGGGGATGGGTTGGATGAGGATGGAGGGAGGGAGATGGAGGGATGGAGGTGAAGGGATGGTGATGGAGGGATGGGGATGGAAGGATCTGGGATAGAGACATGGAAATGGAGGGATGTGTGATGGAGGGATGGGAATGGAAGGACTGAGGATGGAGGAATGGGGACAGAGAGATGGGGATGGAGGGGTGAGGGATGAAAGGACATGGGATGGGGAAGGACGGCCATGAAGCCCATGGGCTGTGGTCCCACATGGCAGCCTCCCACATATGCACGTGCATGTGTGGGGGGCAGCGTGCCGGTGTGACCCGCGGGGCACGGTGATGGGCAGCTCCCCGTGTGACCCCATCAGTGGGGATTGCTACTGCAAACGCTTCGTGGCCGGGCGCTCCTGCAGCCAGTGCGTGGTGAGTGCCCCAGCCTGTCCCACACCATGCACCATGCCCCTGACTCTCCCCAGCCCCATGGCTACCCCCAGGGCTGGGCTGGCCCCACACATCCCTACATGTCCCTCCTCACTGCAGCCTGAGTTCTGGGGCCTGAGCTACGACCTGGGGGGATGCCGGCCCTGCGCCTGTGACTTCGGGGGAGCCTACAGCAACCGGTGGGGCCTAGCACAGCACCTGGAGGGGCATGGAATGGGATGGGAGTGGGGACAGGGCTGGGAGTGACACATGGGGGGGAGGGATGGGGACAGGGCTGGGAAGATAGAGGGGACTGGTATGGAGTAAGGGAGGGAGGGATCTCCATCCCCAGAGATGGAGGGACGGATGAGGACAAAGCCAGACAGGAGGACAGATGGAGGGACAGGATGGTTGCCCCCAGGTGCTCCATGGAGGACGGGGCTTGTCCCTGCCGTCCCCACATCATGGGGCGGCAGTGTGACCAGGTACAACCCGGCTTCTTCTGCGCCCCCCTCGATCACTACACCTATGAGGCTGAGCAAGCCACCGGCCATGGCCACAGCCACCCCCAGCTCCCGGTGAGTCTCCTTGGGGGTCCCTGTGCTTGTGCATGGCTGTCACTGTGCACCATGCTCCATGCATGGCTGTCATCCATGCTCCATGCATGGCTGTCACCCTGTCATGCATGTGGCTGTCACCATGCCCTGTGCATGGCTATCCTTGTGCATGGCTGTCCCTGTGCATGGCCACCATCCCCTGACCCCGTCCCTGCAGGGTGCCATCCGGGCAGAGGTGCCTCAGGACTGTCTGGAGTACAACACTAGGGAGTCAGGGGGGCGGAAGGGACGCTCACAGCACCAGCGCAGCTCCCCCCGTGCCCCCCAGCTCCGCACCCCCTTGCGCCGCAGCCGCCAGCAGCCCCCCAAGGTGAGCCCTGGGGTGGTGGGAGAGGGCACAGCCGGGCACTGTGGGGCAGGGGCAGTCTGGGGGCAGAGCCTGGGCCAAGCTGTGCCGGTGCCCTGCCCAGCCGGACGTGGAGGAGGTGGTGCGGGACGGTGCTGGGCACATGGTGACATGGACAGGCTTGGGGTTCGCCCGGGTGCGGGACGGGGCTGGCCTGACCTTCCTCATGGACAACGTGCCCTACCCCATGGACTACGAGCTGCTCATCCGCTACGAGCCTGAGGTGAGCACGGCCACAGCTGCGGCCACGGTGTGTACGGCCCGGCACGACACGGCACAGCCCTGACGCTGCCTCACCTGTCGCCACAGTCAGCTGAGGACTGGGAGGTCGTGGTCAGTGTCAGCTCCCGGGTGCTGCCCACCAGCCCTCGCTGCGGGAACCTGCTGCCCTCCGAGCAGGTGTACCATGAGAGCCTGCCCCACAGCCAGAGGTGGGACGGGATGGGATGGGGTGGGATGGAGGTGGGGACAAAGATTGGGACAGGACAGGGACAAGGACAGCCCTACCACACTCCCAGAACTGAGGGATGGGGATGGGATGGAAACAGGGACAATCCTACCACACAGGTGAGGGATGGGGACAGGGACAAGGAAGGCAGTTAGGTCCTGCTGCTGTCCCCTTGCTGTCCCCATGGCCCCGCTGTGCCCATGCCCTGACACCTGACTCTGTACAGGTACGTGCTGCTGTCCCGACCCTTCTGCTTCGAGCCCAGCACCCCCTATGAAGTGACCATGCGGCTTCAGCGGGCTGGTGTCACCCAGCGCCACCCTGGCGCCTTCATCCTCATTGACTCGGTGAGGGGGGTCCCACTGCACCCCATGCCTGGGGCTTGGCAGAGATGGGGGACCACAGGCTGGGGTGGGCAGTGACCCCGCTCTGGAGATGTACATGGGATGGGGATGGGGATGAGGTAGAATGAGGATGGAATGGGATGGGATGAGATGGGATGGAATGGGATGGGGATGCTGATGGAGAAGGGGATACCAATGAGACTGGGATTTTGATAGAGTTGGAGTTGGCACAGAGATGTCAGTGTGGAAGGGTATAAGGAAGTCTTTGGGGATAGGAATTAGTATGGGAGTATCATTGGGTTTGGGGATGTCAGCGGAACTTCAACTGTTGATGGAGCTGAGTGGTTGAGCTGCCAGCAGGATCAGGGCTGTCCTGGGGCAGATGAATCCATCTTGGTGACAGGGGCCAGGTCCCGCAGTGGGGGCTTTCTGTGCCCCCCAGCCCCCTCTCCTCTCCCCTTCCCGCAGTTGGTGCTCCTGCCACGGGTGTTGGAGTTGCCGGGTTTCCACGGGGCGGAGGCAGCAGCGCGCCAGGAGGAGCTGGAGCGGTACCGGTGCCTGGAGGTGTTTCACATGGCCCCCCCACACCCCTTGGCCCAGGCCTGCGCCCGCCTGGTCTGCAGCGTCTCAGCCCTGATGCACGGCGGGGCACTGCGTGAGTGGGGACCCTGCGGGGATGGGACCAAGGAGTGGGCAAGGTGGAGCCCTGCCCGGGGCAGTGGGTCAGGATGTGGCCATGCCCATGGCAGGGTGGGCAGGAGAGCAGTGACAGGGCATTGGTAGGTGTGGGAAGGTGCAGGCAGAGTGCAGGCAGGTGTGGGCAGGTGTGGAGAGGGCAGCCCTGGCCCCATACTGGTCCTGCTCCTGCAGCCTGCCAGTGCGACCCACAGGGCTCCCGCAGCAGCGAGTGCCAGGTCCAGGGTGGGCAGTGTGAGTGCAAGCCCCATGTCATCGGCCGACGCTGCGACCGCTGTGCCCCAGGCAGCTACGGCTTCGGGCCCCAGGGATGCAGCCGTAAGTGGTGGGATCTGCGTCTGCCAGGGATCCCTGTCCCTCCTGTCTGTCTCTGTCCAGCCATCAGTTCTCTGTTCGCTGCCTTGTTCACTTGTCTGTACATCTGTCCATCCATGCATGTGTCCATCTCAGCTCTGTTGTCCTGCAGCCCATCCCAGTTCCCCCCTCCATCCATCCATCCACCCATCCATCCATCCATCCATCCACCTGAGCCCCCTGTGGATGCTGTCCTGCCTGGCACTCACTTGGTTGTCTGTCCACTCATGTTCTTGTGGACCTGTGTGTCCACATGAGCCCTTCTGTGCCACAGTCCTTGGGGTGGGTGCTGGTCCCCTGCCTGTCTGTCTGTCCATTCCTATGTCCCTGCATCCCTGTGCCTGACTGGAGCCGTGCCGCCCCACAGCCTGCATCTGCTCCCCGGAGGGCTCGGTCTCCCAGCTGTGTGATGCAGTGAGCGGGCAGTGC
>NW_021939063.1:9405714-9407714 GCF_001715985.3 Manacus vitellinus | reverse complement strand
CCTGCGCTGCCTGTACCACACTGCCGGCCCTCACTGTGCCCAGTGCCAGCCTGGCTACTACGGCAATGCCCTGCAGCGCAGCTGCCGGCGTGAGCGGGGCAGGGGGCTCTGAGGCGTTTGGGTTAGGGGAATTGGGCTGAAGCAAGGTCTTGGAGTGGGGATGAGGATTGTGGCTGTGGTTGGGTGTGGAGTGATTGGGGTTGTGCAGGGCAGTTGGGTTGGGCAGAATTTTGCGGTGTTGGGGGGTTTGAGGCTTGGGGGTCAGGGCCAGGTGAGGTTTGGGGCTGTGCCTGGGTTGGGGCTGGGCAGGGGACAGGGATTGGAATTGGTGGGGGTGTTGGGGTCAGGGGTTTTGGGCCTGTGCATGGGTTTTGGGGCCAGGCAGATCTGGGGTGTTGGGGCCAGCAGGGCACTGCTGAGCCCCAAGTGGATGCCCGCCCTCCTGCAGGCTGCGGCTGTGACCCACGGGGCACACTGGCCTCCCACTGTGCCAATGGCACCTGTGCCTGTGACCGTGGCACAGGAGCCTGCACCTGCCGGCCCAATGTTGTGGGCAAGAGCTGCGACCGCTGTGCACCCCAGTTCTGGACCCTGGGAGGTCCAGGGGGCTGCGAGCCCTGTGACTGCCATCCCATACATGCCCTGCACCCTGTCTGTGACATGGTGAGTTCCCCGGCACCCTGGCGTGGCTCCAGTGCCCTCCCGGGGCCTGGTGAGCCACCCAGTGAGCACAGCACTGTTGCTGCAGGTGACAGGACAGTGCCAGTGCCGGCCCGGGTTCGGGGGCCGCGTCTGCTCCCAGTGCCAGGAACACTACTGGGGAGACCCTGAGCAGGAGTGCCGAGGTGGGGGCACACTCCAGGGGCTGGAGGTGTGGGGGGAATCTGGGTGCATGGTGAGACTCTAGGGAGATGGGTGGAGACTCTGAACGTGGGACGCTGGGGACACAAGGGATTCAGGAGATCTTGGAGACATGGTGGGACCCTGGGGGCACAGAAGACCTTGGTGACACAGTGAGATGCTGGGGACATGGTGGGACTGTGGGGACATAGGAGACCCTGGGCATAGATGGGATTCTGGAGACACAGGGGAATATGGTGGGATGCTGGGAACATGGTGCCACTCTGGGGGAATGGGTGTCTGTGGGGAGGCTGGGACACACATCTGACTGTCTCTGCAGCCTGTGAGTGTGAGCCGCTGGGTGCCGAGAGCCCACAGTGCGAGCAGGACAGCGGGCAGTGCCAGTGCCGGCTGGGATTTGGGGGGCTGCACTGTGACCGCTGCCAGCGGGGCTACCAGGAGCCCTTCCCCCACTGCTTGCCCTGCCACCCCTGCTTCGGGCGCTGGGACCCGGCCGTGGGCAGCCTGCAGGACGGGCTGCGGCGCCTTGGGGCGCAGGTGCAGGCCCTGAGGGAGGGGGGATCCGCGCTCCCACTCAGCCCTCGTCGCCTGAGGGAGCTGGAGGAGGCCCTGGGACGTGTGGAACGACTGCTGGGCGAAGCGGACAACCCCAGTAGCCCCCTCCTCAGTGGACTGCCCGGGCAGCTGGACGGTACCAGGCAAGTGTGCGCATTGGGCTCGTGTGGGGGGACCCTCCTTTTGTCCCCTAAAAAAGTTTAAGACCCCATCCCCACCCAAAGAATGGAGCTGGACAACTTCTGGAGGCACCTCCAAGAGCTGGAACAACATCTGGACCAGTTGGCGCAGGCAGATGTGCGGCACCATGACCAGCTAGCTGGGCTGAGCCACAAGCTGGGGGGTCTCAACCGAACCACCTCCCATCTCCAAATCCTCCTCGGCACCGTAGCAACGACTGGATTCAGCGGTAAGAGCATCTGGCAAGGATTGGAGGGGTTGGTGGCAGCCATCCTGGCCAAACCCTGACACCAGCACCCTCAGAGTCTTACCGCAGCATCCTGGCATCGGCGGAGGCCTCGCGGCAGGCAGAGGTGGTGGCCAATGGCACAGCTGGTGAGCTGAGCAGGTCACAGGCGACACGG
>NW_021939063.1:9403142-9405651 GCF_001715985.3 Manacus vitellinus | reverse complement strand
CGGCAGCGGGGCGATGCTTTCCGCCGTGGCACAGCCGCGGCACGGAAATCTTTGCGGGAGGCACAGAAACGGGTGATGGGACTCAGCATCGCCAGGATCAATGAGAAGGTGAGAGGAGGACTGGTGGGAGTGGCATGGAGGTCTCTCCCCATGTGGTGTTGAGCTGCCATCTGCACCATTGGCATCATCACAGATATGTGGGGCACCTGGAGACCGGAGCTGCAAGCACGCACCTTGTGGAGGAGCCTTGTGCCGGGACAGTGAGGGCACACGGCGTTGCGGTGGCACGGGTTGTACAGGGGCATTGCCCATCTCAGCTCGAGCCCTGAGCAGCGCCCGTAATGCCTCACAGCAGTTGGAGGTGGCATTAGGGCAGCTGGGTGTTGTGGCACAGAAGGTAGGAGTGGTGGCTCCATGACACTTTCTGGGGTCCCCTCGTGACCCTTTTGCATGGCCCGCTTGTGCCCTCTCCATGACACTTTGATGTGCCCTTCCATGTTCTGTTTGTACCCTTTCCAAGTCCCTTTGTATGTCCCCTTCTATGCCCTCCTTGTGCCCTTTCCATGCCCCCAAGGATATTAGCCCTGTGTGTCCCTTATGCCCCTTCACAACTGTCCCTTGTGCCACCTGTGTGCCCACTTGGGCCACTGCTGCACCCTCTGTATGTCCCTTTGCACCCTCCTTCCATGCTCCCTTGCAGGCCCCCATCTTGTCCCCGCATATGTAACCTCATGCCGCCTGCTCACCCCCATGCCCCCTCCCTGGGGCTTCCCTGTGCCCCCCGCTCAGCCGGCTGCCCCCCAGATGCAGGAGGTGCAGGAGCTGGCACGGGGGGCACGGAGCTGGGCGGAGGAGGCACTGGGGCGCTCACAGGCTGCCCGCAGCCGCGCGGAGGAGGCGACGGCCCAGCTACGGGATTTCATCCGTCGAATCAAGGCCTTCCTGGCAGGTAGTGCCAGCACCAGGTGGGCAAGTGATAATGGTGGGGCTCAGTATGCCCGCCCTGAGCCCACTCTCCTCCCCTGTCCCTGCAGAGGAGGGAGCCGACCCAGGCAGCATCGAGCTGGTGGCCCAGCAGGTGCTGAACATCTCCCTGCCCAGCAGCCCCGGTCGGATCCAGGAGCTGCTGTGGCAGATGCGGGAGAGCATCAGCCAGCTGGAGGGGGTTGATGCAGTGCTCAATGGCACGGCAGAGGGGCTGGCCATGGCACAGGGCCTGCTGGCGCAGGGACAGGAGGCCAGGTGAGTTATGGAGGATATGCCAAGGTGGGCAGGGTATGGGGTCAGTCCCCCAGCCCTGGCAGGGGCTGGAGCTGCCCATGCTGCCACAGGGAGCGAGCAGAAGGTGTGAGGGATGAGCTGGCGGAGACACAGCAGGCACTGGAGGTGGCACGGGCACAGGCAACAGCAGCAGGGAGTGCCCTGCAGAGCGCCAGGAATGCCATCCGGGCAGCTGAGAACAAAGCCAGGGAGGTAAGGGGCACCAGCTGGGGAGCGGAGCCAATTCCACCAGCATAGCCAGGAGTGGGGATGCTGTTTTGGGCATGCTGGGGACAAACGGGTTGGTGCTGTGGGGGCACACTGGGAGCAATAGGGTTGGTAGTGTGGATGGCAAGACTGATGCCTTAGGCACATCATAGATAGGGAGGCTGGTACTGGGGGAATGTGAATGGCGGGGGGTGGGTGCCATGTGTTCACCGGGGCAGTGGGCCCAGCACCATGGGTATGGCAGTTGTCCGTGTCTGCCCAGGCGGAGCGCAAGCTGCAGGCCCTGGACGGCAAGGAGACACGGGCACAGCGGCGGCTGCGGGAGCTGGCACAGCGCGTCACTACCCTGCAGGAGCGCGGCCGGAATGTTCGCCACATGGCCCAGCAAGCCAAGGATGGGGCACAGCGTGCCACCTCCACCTCGGGGACACTCAGCCAGGTGAGCTCCAGCCCTGCTTGGCCGCGGTGTGGCACCAAGTAGGGACGGAGTGCTGGGGGTGCTCAGCCTCACTATCGTGCCCTTGTGCCACCAGGACCTCGCGCATGTGACGCAGCGCTACGTGTTGCTGAAGAACCGGGTGAGAGTGCTGGATGGGGTATCTGATGGGGCCCTGCAGCGTGTGACACAGCTGACAACAGAGGCCCGAAACCTCCTGGACAAGGCCAGCAACAGCAAGAGGAAGCTGGAAGGTGAGGGGGAGAACATGGCAGGGGACATTCTCCACCATCTCCTTGTGCATCTCCCTGTGTCCCCCTGGGCCCATTCCACCTGGTGGCCCAGGAGTGATGCGGGCTGGTGACATGGTGGTGGGCTGCACCATGACCGTGTCCCCTGTCCCGCAGACCTGGAGCAGCGCTTTGGGGCCAACGAGCAGGCAATGGCAGCAAAGGTGACACAGCTGCAGGAGTTGGAGCAGCAGGTCTCGGGACTGCTGCAGGAGATCCGCGAGAGGGCCAACGCTTATGCCACCTGCTAGGGACCACCGACGGGGTCGGGGGCCGGTCCTGCCCCGCAGCCCCC
>NW_021939063.1:9397300-9402382 GCF_001715985.3 Manacus vitellinus | reverse complement strand
GGGACCTGTTGGTGGGGCGAGCCGCCAGCCTGAGTGCCACCTCCACCTGCGGGCTGCGCCGGCCCCAGCCCTACTGCATTGTCAGCCACCTCCAGGTGAGTGGGACAGGGACTGGGGGCACTGGACGGGGATGTGGGTCACGGGACAGGGCTGAGGACACACGCTGAGCCTCCCACTCGCAGGAGGAGAAAAAGTGCTTCATCTGCGACTCGCGACGGCCCTATGACGCCCGCACCAACACCAACAGCCACCGCATCGAGAACGTGGTCACCAGCTTCGCCCCCCGTCCCAAGAAAGCCTGGTGGCAGTCGGAGAATGGTGAGCCGTGGGTGGGGGTGGCAGGGCATCCTGTCCTGTCCCGGGGGGCTCTCTTTCCCTTCCTCCCACGCTGAGGAAGTGTGACTCAGCCGGCGGCCACGGCCGCACCCCTGGACCACGGCCGGGTGGGGGGGACGAGCCCCAGGGAGCCATGGGTGGGTGCTCCCAGCAATCACACCTGTCATCCCCAGGTGTGGAGCACGTCAGCATCCAGCTGGACCTGGAGGCCGAGTTCCACTTCACCCACCTCATCATGACCTTCAAGGTGGGTCCCAACATTTAGGGTACCCAGGCTGGGTTGGGATGGGATGGGATGAGACAGGCCCCTGAGGGCTGTGGGGCTGGCCCCCGTCCCACCTGGGTGTCTTGCAGACCTTCCGCCCCGCGGCCATGCTGGTGGAGCGCTCGGCCGACTTTGGGCGCACCTGGAAGGTCTATCGCTACTTCGCCTACGACTGCGCTGCCTCCTTCCCCCACGTCCCCCATGTGCCCCCACGCCGCATCGATGATGTCGTCTGTGAGTCCCGCTACTCTGACATCGAGCCCTCCACTGAGGGAGAGGTGAGGCCCTGGCAGCGCTCCAGGAGGGTTGAGGGACCTCCTGTTCTCTCCTCACCACCTTGCTGTCCACCCTAGGTGATCTACCGAGTGCTGGACCCTGCCATCCCCATCCGGGACCCCTACAGCCCCTCCATCCAGAGTGAGTCGCCAGCCCTGGGCTCCTGCCTGGCTGCTCTATTTTGGGCGCAGCTATTTTGGCTGTTCTTTCCCTGCTCTGAGCCTCACAGTGGGGTCAGGGCCTGATCCAGCCCTGATCAGCCCTGATCCAGCGGCAGCTCGGGCCCCTCCTGCACCCTGCCCTGTGGGAGCAGCTAAAGGTCAGGCTGTATTGGGTCAAGTGGAGGGGGATGGTTGTGCCATGGCTGCACCCAGTGCTGAGCAGCAGCCGCAGTGCAAGATGGGGAGTCATGCTGGGCACAAGATGCAGTGGGTTAATCACCCAGGGCTAAATTTAGACTGGGAGCAGGAGGGGAGGAATCTGCAGGGCAGGGCTTCTGGGAAGCTGCAGTTCTGGGGAGCTGTCCTTTCCTGCCAGGGCCCCCAGGCTGCATCCATCAGGGACAGCTGTCTCCTGGGCACAACCCCCAGTGGTGAATGTCCCACTACCCTAGCACCATAAAGGTGCTGTGCCCAGGGCATTGTTCTGCACTCGTGGGGTCCCAGCCTCTGCAGAGGCTCTGCTGGGGTGTGCAGAGCCCTGGCCCACACACAGGCAGACTGTGCACAGCCACGTGCATGGGAGTTGAACCCCCGCAGTTACATACAGCCCAACCTGGCCACATGCAACCACATGCCTGTGAGCCAAACCATGCACAGCCCTCGGACAATACACTGTGCTGTAAAAAACCACAACAGCCCAGCCTGGACAGCAGCCCTGCACAGACACCCCATGCCGTGCACAGCCCACCCCAGCCATGCCCAAGCCATGCCCAGCTCCTCTGAACCGCCCACAGCCCCCTACGCCATGTGCAGCCCAGCCCAGCTGTGCCCGGCAGAGGTGAGGTGTGCATGGATGTGCCCAGCCATGCCATGCCAACACAAGTCTCTCCCTGCCGCAGACTTGCTGCGTGTCACCAACCTGCGGGTGAACCTCACCAAGCTGCACACGCTGGGGGACGACCTGCTGGACTCGCGGCGGGAGATCCGGGAGAAGTACTACTATGCACTCTACGAGCTGGTGATGCGTGGGAACTGCTTCTGCTACGGGCATGCCTCTGAGTGCGCCCCGCTCAGTGGGGCCCCTGCCACCGCCGACGGCATGGTAGGGCGAGCCAGCCTCGTGTGCCCTGCTGGAGCTGGGTAGCTGTGCTGCCTAGTTCTGTAGCCCCTGACCCATGGCAT
Source organism: Manacus vitellinus (assembly GCF_001715985.3). Lineage (NCBI taxonomy): Eukaryota > Metazoa > Chordata > Aves > Passeriformes > Pipridae > Manacus > Manacus vitellinus. The sequence continues at coordinate 9,400,162 of NW_021939063.1, read as the reverse complement.
CCCGGCAGGTGCATGGGCGCTGTGTCTGCAAGCACCACACGCAGGGACTGAACTGCGAGCGCTGCGAGGACTTCTACCACGACCTGCCCTGGCGCCCGGCCGAGGGCTCCAGCACCAACGCCTGTCGCCGTGAGTGCCCACACTGGCACCAACTCCTGGCACAGTGATCCTGGTGTTGGGGCTGGGAGGCTGCACTGTGCCAGGGGTTTTGGGATGCTACATGGTGGATGTGATTGAGTGGAGAGTGGCATCCTGCGGACAAGCCGGGAGGTTTTGGGGTGCTGCACGCTGTAGTTGGGGAGGTTTGAGGTTGTGGTGCTGCATATCAGGGTAAGGGGAGTCCAAACTGAGGAGGTTTGGCACTGCAGGTGCTACCTGCCAGGTGGGGGCTGGGGTGCCACATGCCATGCTGCGGTGCTGTCCCTGCAGGCTGCGACTGCAACGAGCACTCACGGCGGTGCCACTTCGACATGGCCGTGTTCCTGGCCACGGGGAACACCAGCGGGGCCGTGTGTGATGACTGCCAGCACAACACCATGGGCCGCCGCTGCCACCTCTGCAAACCCTTCTACTACAAGGACCCCACCAAGGACCTGCGGGACCCCGCAGTGTGCCGAGGTCAGTGCCAGGGGGTGTGGATGTGGGGCAGGCTCTGCAGGGTGGTGCTATGGTGGTCACGGCGCTGACTCTCTCTGCTCCCCCAGCCTGTGACTGCGACCCTGAGGGCTCTCTGGACGGTGGGCTGTGCGACGGAGCTGATGACCCAGCCAGGGGGCTGATTGCAGGGCAGTGCCGCTGCAAGGAGCATGTGGCCGGTCCCCGCTGTGACCGCTGCAAACCTGGCTTCTTCAGCCTCAGCACCGAAAACCCACAGGGCTGCCAGCGTAGGTACCTGGGTGGCACCCACCGGGGGCAGGTGTGTGGTTTGGCATTGCTGCACAATGCTGGCTTTCCATGCAGGCTGCCACTGTGACCCCCGTGGCACGGTGGCCGATGGCAGCCGGTGTGACCCTGTTAGCGGGGAGTGCTTCTGCAAGCGGCTGGTGACGGGGCACAACTGCAACCAGTGCCTGGTGAGTGGGGCTGTACTGGGGCCCATGCACAGTTCTCGGTGCTGTAGCATCACAGCTGGGCACTCCCTGACACCCTTGCCCTCTGCAGCCCGAGCACTGGGGGCTGAGCCATGACCTCCAGGGCTGCCGGCCCTGTGACTGCGATGTGGGAGGTGCCCGCAACAACCTGTGAGTCTTTGTGGGGATGCAGGGGGCAAGGGGGATCCCTGACAGCGTCAGGGCTGATGGTGCTGCTGGGGTATCAGGTGTGCCATGGAGACAGGGCAGTGCCAGTGTCGCAGCCACGTGATGGGACGACAGTGTGAACAGGTGGAGCCTGGTTTCTACCGCATCAATCTGGACCATTACACCTACGAGGCTGAGGATGCTCGGCTGCATCAGGTAAGGCATGAAAGTGTCCCTGGGGAGGACATCAGGCAATGGATGCCCCTTTGCAGGGTCCCCAAGCCAGCGGTGGTCTGCCTTGCTGTCCAGGGCAGAGCAGTGTCTGCTGGCCAAGGCAATTTTTAGTGTCCCATCTCACAACCCCCACTTGTACCAGGGTTCGGTGGTGGAGCGTGAACCCCCCACAGACCGCCCAGCTTCATGGACGGGGACAGGTTTTGCCCGCATGTTGGAAGGTGGCTGGCTGGAGTTTCATGTGAGTGACGTGCCTTTCTCCACCGAGTATGACGTGATCATCCGCTATGAACCCCAGGTGAGCACCACATGGTGAAGCCTGTGATGGAGTGTATTTCCAAATTGGGATGCGGTGGTGGGAAGTGCCAGACCGTGAGGCTTTTTGACACTGCCCCTTCTCTTCCGGCAGCACCCAGAGGCCTGGCAGGAGGTGAGGCTGAAGGTGCTGCGCCCCAGCCCTGTCTCTGCCAGCAGCCCTTGTGGAAACACCATCCCAGCCGATGACCAGCTCTCCACCAGCCTCCCCTCTGGTGCCAGGTGAGTGTCTTGCTGGGGCTGGGCTGTGCTGGGGCTCACTGGAGGCACATGGCTGCCCTTGCTCTGCTTTGCTGCCACCAGGTATGTGGTGCTGCCCCAGCCTGTCTGTCTGGAGAAGGGTGTCTCCTACACCATCCGCCTGGAGCTGGGCTGTGCTGCTGCACGGAAGGATCCCACTGCCAGTGTGCTTATTGATTCGGTGAGGGGCAGACAGGCAGTGGGATGAGGGACAGCAACCCTGGAGGGGGACAGGATGCAGCAATAGGGGGACATGGGAAGAGAGGGGCATGACATCCTATTGACTCGCCCTCCAGCTGGTGCTCCTGCCCCGTTACTCCTCACTGGAGATGTTTATAGCGGGTGATCCCAGCTCCATGAAGCACCGAGAGACCTTTGAGCGGTACCGCTGTGCCCAGACATTCCACGCCGCAGGGCCCTCGCCTGTGGCCGAGCCCTGCTCCAGCCTCCTGCACAGCCTCTCGGCCATCCTGCATGACGGGGCGCTGCGTGAGTACAGCCCTGTGCCCTGACCTAAGCCCCATCCCACTTCAGCCAACACTGACCCTGCTCTCTGCCCGCAGCCTGCCTCTGCAATCCTCAGGGCTCGCTCAGTGCTGAGTGCCAGCCCCAGGGTGGGCAATGCCAGTGCAAACCCAATGTCATGGGACGGCGCTGTGACCGCTGCTCCCCAGGAACCTTCAGCTTCGGGCCAGGCGGGTGCCGACGTGAGTGCCAGCTGGGCAAGGAGCCTGGGCACTCCAGGGCTGGGGTGCTGGGAGGGGATGCTCTCTGCAGCCCAGGGGCAGACACCGTGGGTGCTGTGCCTTCCAGCGTGCCAGTGCAGCCACGAGGG
>NW_021939063.1:9393403-9396430 GCF_001715985.3 Manacus vitellinus | reverse complement strand
CGTCTGGCACATCCCTGGGGACCATGTGCACCCATGGCTGCCCTTGCTTGTGCACAGTGCTGTGGGGTCCCTGCAGCTCTCAGCTGTCTCCTCTGCCCAGGCCCAGCATTGTGGCCCTATCCCTGTCCCTATGCCAAACTTGTCCCATCCCATCTATATCCTCATTCCATGCCCATTCTTGTCCCTACTGCCATCTCATTCCCACTGTCATCCATCTGTCCTCATACCATCCTTATTCCATCTCTATCCCAACCCTGTCACATCTCTATTCCATCCCTATCAGTGGTCCTCATGCTGCTCTCATTCCTCCCAGCTCCATCCAGTCCCCACTCCATCTCTGCCCATTCTCTTTCTCCAACCTGCCTTCACCCTTATCCATCGCCATCCCATCCCTGCCTGTTTCCCCAATTCAATCCTCAGTTTCATCCCCATCTCTGTCCTCATCCTGTCCTCATCCCCTCTCAATCCTCCTCCCATCCCTGTCCCCACTTAGTGCTTGTTGGTTCCAGGTTGCTCCTGCAACCCCCTGGGCACCGACGCCAGCACCTGTGGGCCCCAGCAGTGCCACTGCGACAGGCACAGTGGGCAGTGCCACTGCTTGCCCAACGTGGAGGGTCAGAGCTGCGACCGCTGCAGTCCCAACTTCTGGAACCTGGCCAGCAGGCAGGGCTGTCAGCCCTGTGCCTGCCACCCCCAGCACGCACTGTCACCTGCCTGCAACCAGGTGAGACACAACGGGGGATAAAGGATGGGGGGATGGGATGAGGCTGGGGGTGCCCTGCAGCAGTGCCAGCCCCAGCCACGCTGTCTGTCAGTTCACAGGGCAGTGCTCCTGCCGGCCAGGCTTTGGGGGCCGGACTTGCACCGACTGCCAGGAGAACCACTGGGGTGACCCGCGGCAGCAGTGCCGAGGTGAGAGCTGGTGCCAGCAGGGGGACCAGAGCGGGCCCCGTGGCACACTGACACCACTCTCCCTGCAGCTTGTGACTGCGACCCCCATGGTGTAGCCAGTGCCCAGTGCCATCGCAGCAGCGGCCACTGTGACTGCCGGCCTGGCATCTCTGGAGTCCGCTGTGACCAGTGTGCCCGAGGGTTTTCTGGTACCTTCCCTGCCTGTCAGCCCTGCCACCCCTGCTTCGGGGACTGGGACCGTGTGGTGCAGGACCTGGCTGCCCGTGCCCGGGCGCTGGCAGAGCGGGCCAGCCTCCTGCAGCACACCGGGGCTGCCGGCGCCTTCGAGGGCACCTTCCGACGGCTGGAGGAGAACCTGGCCACCGTGCGTGACGTGGTGGCCACCCGCAATGCCACTGCCGCTACCGCCGCCCACTTGACACATGCCACAGAGGGGCTGCGGTGAGCACCTGGCACTGGGCATGGCTCCCAAGGTGGCCCCAGGGGCGGGTGGTCACCCCTTTCCCTTGCAGGCGGCAGATCGAGGAGGCAACGGAGAGGCTGACGCGGTTGGAGGGGGAGCTGACGGCTGCTCAGGACGCCAACTTCAATGCCAGCCACGTGCTGAACGCCGTGGACCGAGGTGCCCGCTCCCTCAACCACAGCCTGCAGGACCTGGAGCAGCGGCTACATGCCCTCAAGACCTCCAATTTCCTCGGTGAGCCACACCACAGAGCCAGGCTGGGGGGGTGGGGCTGTGGCCGGCGGTCTGACAGTGCCCCTGCTGCCCTCAGGTGCCTATGACAGCATCCACCAGTTCTTTGGGGAGTCTCGGGACGCCGAGCGCCGGGCAGATGCCTCCACCCGCGCCGTGCCCAGCCCCATCAGCACCTCGGCAGCCACCCGTCACCGCACGGAGCAGCTCCTGGCCAGCCACCGGGATGACTTTAATCGCTACAACGCAGCCAGTCGGCGGGCACTGATGGACCTGGCAGAGCGGGCACAGGCGCTGAGCCTGCAGACGCTCAACGAGAAGGTGGGATGCAGGGATGGGACTGGGGGGATGGCTCCCAGAGCTGCCCTGATCCCGCACTGCCTTGCAGGTCTGTGGTGTGGTGGGCAATGTGCCCTGCGCTGAGAGCCCTTGCGGGGGTGCTGGGTGCCAGGATGAGGATGGAGGACGACGCTGTGGGGGTCTGAGCTGTGGTGGAGCCGTGTCCAAGGCTGACAGCGCGCTGGACCGGGCACACCATGCCCAGGAGGAGCTGCGGCAGGCTGGCAGTGACATGGCCCAGCTCTCCCACAAGGTGTGTGGCACACAGGCGGTGGTGGGAGCAGGCGGCACAGCCATGCGCCCCAGCTCTTGGGGCTGGCACCGAGGGTCTCTGCCCATGCTCAGGTGGCTGAGGCCAAGGGGAAGGCGGATGAGGCTCGGATGAGAGCACAGGCAGCCCTGGACAAGGCGAACCAGACCAGGGCCCGAGTGGAGAGCTCCAACAAGGAGCTGCGGGAGCTAATCAGCCATGTCAAGGCCTTCCTGAGCCGTGAGTGCCAGCATGCCGGGAGGGTTGGGCCCCCTGCCCTGTGCTACGGGGCTCTGCACCTGCACCACACTGCGCTGATCCTGCACCGCACCACACTGTATGGTCCCCACGCTGTGGCTGTGCCACCCCTGCCCCACACTGCATTGCATGGTCTCTGCCCTGCCCCAACCATCCTGTGCCCTCCAACCATCTCCTGTCCCCTGCCCTCTGCTCCCTCTGCTGCTCAGTCTGCCTGTCCCTTCAATCCTGGGGTGCTGCGGGGGACACACTGACTGCTCCCACCCACAGAGGAGGGGGCTGACCCTGAGAGCATTGAGGTGGTGGCCAGCCGGGTGCTGGAGCTGTCGCTCCCGGCCGCCCCGGCCCAGATCCACCGCCTGGCCGAGGAGATCAAGACACGAGTGCGCAGCCTGGCCAGCGTGGATGCCATCCTGGAGCAGACAGCCGGTGATGTGCGTCGGGCTGGGCAGCTGCTGCAGGATGCCCAGCGGGCCAGGTGAGCCCAGGGATGTGGGGGTGCAGTCCCTCCAGAGCCCCCCAGCGCAGGCTGGTGCTGAGGCCTTGCCATCCGGCTGTAGGTCGCGGGCAGAGG
>NW_021939063.1:9371063-9391428 GCF_001715985.3 Manacus vitellinus | reverse complement strand
ATCACTGCCCGTGCCCACGGCGGGGGTTGGAACCGGATGATCTTCAAGGTCCTCTTCCAACCCAAACCATTCTGTGGTTCTGTATTTGTATTCTGTATCCCCCAGACTGGGGGAGCTGGGCCTACCGGGCTCCCCACGCAGCACGGAACTTGCTGCTGTCACGGTGTGTTGGGGACATGGTGATTTCCACACGGGTTGGAAACATTTTGTGTGGCAGTGCTGGATGGAGGAGCTGCCCCAAGGGGCTCTGTGCTCGTTCTGGCTCCACCCGTGTGTCAGGCATGCCAAGGAACTGAAGTAAAAGATGAGTTTGAGCCTTGGGATTTCTATCCCTCGGGAACAAGGAACAGAAGGTGGCAAAAATGCACGAGGGATGTATTTCTGTTTTAGAACGCAGAGGAGCCAAAAGTAAATGGAAGGATGAGGCTGGGTGGATAGCCAACCTGTGCAGCTAGCCCTGTAAAGGCCTTTGGGCACTCAGGGGGAGTGCTGCAAGCAAGAATCAGGGAGCCTCTTCCTGCCAGGTGCTAAGTGTGCCCCAGACATGAGGTGCAAATTGCATCTCATCGTACACCTTCTGCTGTCCTGCCCCAAGTGTTTACACCAACGCAGTCTGGTGCTGCCGTGAGGAGGGGTGGCCCTTCTCCCTGGCCTCTTGCTCCCTCTCCTCTGGCCAGTGAAAATGTTTGTGCAGTCCCAGCACAAGCTGGGTTGGGAAGCTGATCTGGGACAAGACTTGGGAGAGAGCAGTTTTGCTCTGGCTGGTCTCTGGATCCTGCAGTCACATCGGTGCTCACCCTGGTGCAAAGGCAGGGAGAGCAGAGGACAGGGAGGCACCTCCTTCTCCAGCAGCAGCATGGCCGGGCTCCTCTGGCCCAGAGGGTTGAGTAAGGGTTTGTAGGAGTGCCCAGCTCATCAGGTACTTCCCAGAGGTTCACTTGGCATCCGGCCAGGGCGGCCTTCTGCCATCCCTCCCCTGCAGTGACTCCTGGTGTGCCAACAGGAGTGGTGCCAAAACCTCCGTGCCCCTGCGCACCAAGGGCCGAACATCCTTCCTGAATATGTGTTTCCTGGTGGCAGAGAGGCAGAAAGTCTCCCATTCACCTGTTCTAATCCCTGAATAACCTTTGCCAAAACCCCAAGGTGCCTGCAGTGGCCCCAGGCTGCCATCAGTCTGGCAGCTGGAATTGGGCAGAGCTCCAGCCCCCTTGGTTCCCGCCTGCCATGAGGAATAACTGTCGGCAAAGGACCCGAGGGAGCAGAGCACTCAGTGAGGCATGAGAGCAGCAGGCTTCTCCTGGGGGAGTGACAAGCAGGCACGCAACCCTGTCTCTCCTGCTCACCCCTTCCTGGGTAGAGGCCTGTCCTTTCTCAGTGTCCAGGACCCTCCTCAGGGGTCACCCTGCCCTGCAGTTACCCTGTGCCACCCTTTTGGGTGTGCACGAAGGAGGCAATGGAGCCTCGCTTGGCCCTGCACAGAGCAGCCAGTGCTGCTTGTCTCCCACTCCTCCTGGGGTTTTCACCTGAGATGCAAAAGAAATACAGCAAAAAATGCTTTCACATGTTTGCCAAGCCCGGGTTACCTTCTTTAGCACCAGGAAGCATCTGTAGCCAACCTGTTTGGGTGTTGCTGGGGACTGGAGCTGAGTGGCAGCATGCAGCTGCCATCAGAGGCCCAGGCTGGCGAATCACAGCCACATTTCCTGCTATGGGGGCCCTTTCCCATTCCTTCTGCAGTCATAAGTGCTTCTGCATCCCGGGGAGACGCAGCATGTGTATAGCAGCTTGAGGGTGATGCTGCTGCCCCCCCACTCTTTCAGGCTCTTTGGGACCGATGCTGGGCCCTTCTCAGCATTCCAGTCTCCAGGTGATTTTGGGTGGCAGAAGTTTGTGCCTGGTGCTTGGGCTGCACTCAGCTTTTCACTTGTGGTTGTGGGGACAGGTTGGCCCAAAGTGAAGCAGTTTGGGTGCAGTGCCTGTTGTGGGACTGAGGGCAGGACAAGACTGCTTTTCTCTCTGGGATCCCTCATAGCTTGTGGCTACAACTCCACATTTGTGGCTACTTGTTGCCTCAAACATTTCTAGAACAGAAATGCCCTGGCAACATGGGGCCGCAGCACAGAGCTGGCAGTTTCCTCCCTCTGACCGAGCACCTCCCTCGGATGTGCCTCCTGCCTCCGCCTGTGCCCGTGTGGAGTGTGGGGTCTGTGCTGGGTACACGGGTAAAGGGAGAACAGGGTGTTCCCGAGGGCACGGCTTGCCTTCCACTGAAGGAGGCAGGCTCAGTGGAGCTGCGCTAGACCGAGATGCCATGAGGCTCAGCTCCATGTCCTCAGACGGGAGCCGGGCTGTGGGAGGTGTGTGAATCAGCGCACCGGGGGCTGCGGCAGGCTGCCGGCACCCGGGGGTGGGCACGATCCGCACCACTGGGTCTGTCTCCCCACAGCAAACCACCTCAGGCTGATGAGCGCTGGCAGGGCGTGCAGCCGGGGCAGAGAGGGAGGAAACCTTCCCAGCTCTCTGCTTTCACCGCCTCCACGGAGGAACTTCGAGTGGGACTGTTTTTGGTGGGTTGTTCCAGCTTTCCTGTGTCCAAGCTGTGAACACCTGAGGGTGAAACTGCTGAGCCAAACAGACCAGCCCTTGAGCCAGCAGCTCCCAAACACCTCAGAGGAGCTGGCTTTGCAGGGAGGGCATGTCTGACGGGGTAGGGGTGAGTGCCCTGCGTGCCCTGCCCAGCCTGACCTATCCCTGGGGCACGAGGAGTAGAGGTGTCCTGTTTCCAGGCCAGGCCCCGCTGACGCTGTCTGTAAACTGACTGGGAGATAAATATGCAAGGTGCAGTCATGCTGGTTAAGCTCCCAGCTGGTGGGCGAAGGGGGGAGGAGCCCTGCTTTTGCCAGGGAGCTTCACTGTCATCTGTCATGGGAGACTGTCCCAGGGCCTGCTCCTGCTGCTCCCCTTTCTTCCTTCTTAGGGCGTTACTGGCTCCTGTTCTGGCCCTGTTACACGGGGGCACTGTTTGACTGAAATAGCTGTCGCTCCAAGCTGTGTTGCAGGCTGCCCTAGTTAACCCCAGAGGCTCAATTTTGCAAATCCAGGCCTCCTTGTGTCCTTGCCCTCAACTGTGCCACCGGGTGTTGTTAGCACCAGCAGCTCCTCTGGGCCAGAGTTGCTATAGTGGGGGCCATGAGCATGACAATTGCTTTCCAGGTTTTTAATGCGTGCCACATACAGAAGACCCCTGGTTGTGTGTTGGGAGCTCTGACAGGCCCATGCTTTTGGCTGTAAGCATTGTAGCAGCTGTGATGAGGTAGGTTTCCTCACTGAGCCCTGCGTGGGGCTTCCCATAAACACTGCAGTGAAAGTCATGTGAGGGCACTGGCCCTGGGGCAAAGAGCAGATCCTGATGCTGTTGGGCCTTCTCCACCTGCTCCTGCTGCCACGCTTGCTCTCTCCTCTCTTTAGGCCACTACTTCCTTGCCGGAGAGTTTGACCACAGAGAGTCGCCAAGATAGCTGGGCCAGGAAGAAAACGTCGCACCCCTGACCCAGACTCCATTACCGACCCCGGCGGGCCGTTTGTGTCCTCCAAACGGCTGAAAATGTCCAGCAGCACCAATGCCCCTGGCCAGAGGAGAGTGTCTCGGGGCTTGGATGATGCCACCAACAAGAAGAAGCAGAAGGATCGAGCCAACCAGGAAAGCAAGGAAGGTGAGAGCCCCTCAGCAGCACTGTGGTGAGCAGGCCCGTGGTGTCTCGGTCCTGCAGCCTGGGAGCCTCGCAGCCATCTGCTGCAGGATAAGCAGATTTGACTAATCACTTCCTGCAGCTTATGGCAACCCGTGTGATGTGAGATCCTCTTCAACAGAGTGTCCTCCCTGGACCTGTAGCCTCCTTCCTTTGGGCACTACTTAGCCTCAGTAATGTGAGGAAGGTTGGGCCTTGTTAGCTAAAGTCTGGAGTTGGCCTTGTTTCTAGGCTCTGCTTTTGATTGGGTGTGACCTGCCTTGATCCAGAGGGAATGGGACTGAAGCCTATGGGTGCTCTTGCAGCTGGAGGCAGTGCTGCTTCTTTCCCATAGGTTTGCCGAGGCCAGATGTTGTGAGGCGGGGACTGAGTGTGCGGGGCCTGCGGGTGGGGCTAGTGCTTTAGCTTCTGAGTCAGGGCAGGGTGCGGCTCAGGTGAAATAGTTGCTGTAGAGTAATTCCTTCTGTAACTGCCATGTAGCCAATGAAAAAAATGATGCTTCAGGTGCAGGGAGTGGCTGTGTGCCTGTGGCCCTGGAAAGCTGCCTTATTTCTGTGCCTGCTCCGTTATGACTGTTGTAACCTCAAAATCACAGGGTGTTTTGTAGGCCAAGGTAAATGAGCGCCTGCTGAGGTCTGTGCTGGAGCAGCCAGGTGCAGTCCCTGATGGAAATCCCATGGTGCAGAGCGCAGCACAGCGCCGTCTCTGACGTGGGAGGTGTGCTGTACCTGGAACATGGCAGGGTTCCTTAGGGGCGGCCTTACTGCCTCTCTCCCCTCTGTGCGGGGGTGGTGAGGAGCTGGGGCAAGCTGTAGATCTCACAGGCACTGCTGCCACTCTGCTTCTCACACTGCCAGCCCCACTGGCACCTTTGCACCAGTGGCTGTGGTGGTCAGCAGAGGTTTCCTACTGGTTTGTAACCAGTCATGGGAGGCAGTGACAGCTCTCTGAGCACTCTGGGGTGGAGACCACAGCTCCTGTTGCCGCTGTTTCTCTGCTCCGGGACAAGGTGCTATCACTTTGAGTCTCTTGCCTGGCAGAGCTCACTATCCTGTGGGGGTAGAGCAGGCCCTGAGACACTTCTAGGTATCAGAGGTTATCCTGTGGGGAGCAGGGATTAGATGTCAGGTTGTTTTGGTTCCCCAGTCTGATCTGGAAGAAGGTTTTGGCTGTGGATGTTGGCAGCTTGTGCAGGAATGGAAATGTTAAAGTGCAGCTGGGCCACGTGGTTCTCTGGTTACAGCAGAGTTGGTTTGAGCACAACCAAACACCAGGTTCTTTCTGTCAGATCAAGACAGGACCCGTCTGTACAGCTGGAGGCTGGGGCCTGGCGCACTGAGCTGGGCTCCGCATTGAGATGTACCTCAAAACAGCACTAACTGTGTGATGCAGTATTGTGTTGTTCTCACTGTGATGCTGCTTAAACTGGTGATGTGGCCCAGAGCAGCTGTCCTGGGGCTGCAGGCAGGCTTCTGGGGAAGGAGAAGTGTGCGGAGGCAGTGGAGGGAAATGAGCAGCACATGCAGAACAAAAGGCCTACACACAGATTCAAGGGAGAAGAAGGTGATGTGTACAATTTTGGGTGCCAGCATGCTGGCTCATGCTCTGAGGTGACAGAATGACAGACCTGCCTGCGCTCTGCTTCTCGCCCACCAGTGTCTCGCCCTGAGCTCGAGCAGGCTGAGACTGCCCAGGAGAAGGACTCAGAGGAGGGTAAGTCGAGGTGTGCTCCAGCTGTCAGTGCATGGCCATGGAGTGCCCTTGCCAAGGGATCTGAAGCGCTCACCTTGTCCTGGTCCAATGCTCCAGCATTGAGCAGAGCTAACCTGAGCACTCCTTTGCCTCAGCGTTTATCTTAACAGGGTATGGCCTTCCCAGGGGTGGAGAAAGGTGCACGTGGTTGGGAAGGGCTGCCTGCAAGAAAGAGGCCCTAGGCATGAGGCAGGCTGCTTCCAACTCAGGTGTCATGGTGCCACTGAGCACAGCCCTGGGACACCTTGCTACCGACACCTGTCCTGCTTGTTTCTGAGCAGGACATTGTGCTGGGCCAGGAAGATCCCAAGCCATGTCACCCTGTGGGCAGGGTTAGCTGGTTTCTGTCTCAGTCCCTCCTGCTTTGAAGCCAGAGTAGACCATTCTCGTGCCACAGAGGGTAGAACAAAACTCCATGAAATCAAGGTGATTGAAATCACCTTTTTGTCTTGATGACTTCAGGGCATCACAAGGCCAGACCAGGAGCCTGACAGGCACACAGTGGAAGTTCTGCCTGCAGCAGGGTGTCACTGCTGCACTGTTGTCTCCCCAGGTGCAGTGTGCTTGCCCGGCTGGCCGGCCTGCCCGTGTTTCAGTTGTGTTAGCCATGCTCACCTGGCAGGAGTACAGTGCTTTGATGGTTGCAGCTGGGCTGCTTGGTTTGCATATGCAAAGGGGAAGTGGCAATTTCTGATTGTGGTCAGAGTCCACTTTGAATCCCCCAGAGTAATTCTGTGGCTTCCTCGTTCCTTGAGAAAGCAGTAATTGCTTTGTCCTTGGCAGGAGCCACCCCTTCTTCCCAGCTGCCACTGCTGCATGTGGCAATACCGGGAGCAGGGCTGCCTTTTTGATCTCTCCAGTTCCCACTGGGATTCACCTGCCCTGCCGCAACACGTGCTCTTGTTTGTGGCCTGTCTGACGAGGGCAGGTCCCATTTAATCGGCATGATCTGTGTTCCCTGTGCTGACCTCCTTAACCGAGCATGTGTTCAGGCCCACATTCCCCAGCCAAGGAGTGGGCACTTCAGGCTCATGCCCCAGCAAGTGGGTGACACTTCCCTCCCTCTTCCTAGAGCTGCTACTGGACTGGAAACAGAATGCCGATGAGATCATTGTCAAGCTGAACTTGGGCAGTGGAGCTCTGAAGGTGGAGGATGTAGATGCTGATTTCTCCGACACAGGCTGTGTGCTCAAACTACCAGGTATGGGAATGGAGCGACTGCTGCAGGCATTTCTCCATTGGGACTTGGCACAGCTCTGGGCCAAGCACGGGGTTGATCCAGGCAGGCATCAAACCTTTCCACCAGAGGCAATGCCCTGCTGTCAGCTGGCACAGCCTCAGCCAGCAGACAGGGCCCATAGGAGAGCATTCTAGAGCTGAGGAGGGCAGGAGCTGCCCTCGGTGCCAAGGGAACAAGTGCCCACTGCTGCGCCGGTGTGTCTTTGTCCCTTGCTTGCTGGGATGAATGAGTCATCCCCGAGGTATCCTTTGGAAAAGTGACTGTGCCCCTGAGGACAACGAGGCTCAGGGCCTTCCCTCTGGGAAGGAGGCCAGCCAGATGTACAAAGCAAATTCAGGGAAGCTGGCTGGAGCCCTAGAAGGCTCCTGGGGTATGGTGGCAGCTTGCCTGCAGCCTTCTTGGCTCTGAATGAGTGCTTCCTTCTTCCTGGGGGCAGGTGAAAGGGGGCTGTGGGTTAGGTGACAGCTGCCTGGAGCACTGCCTGAGGTACCCATTCCCCTCTGTTTACAGACGGGCGCCAGTGGAGCTGTCAGTTCTACGAGGAGATCGAGGGCTCCTGCAGCAAGCTCCAGTGCAAGAAGGGCAATTTTCTGCAGCTTGTGCTTCAGAAGAAGATCCCACTCCATACCTGGTCTTCGCTTCTGGTGAGGAGGGGAGGATGTGCCTTTTCAGGGAGCTTATGGAGCGCTGGGGAGCTCGGGTGAGCGCTGAGCTCCCTGCTCTTGAGCCACCCAGGGGGAATGTGGGGCACATCTTGCATCCACAGATTGCATGAGCCAGCTTCCTTTGTCCCAGGGAGGACTGTGTCTTTGTGCTTCTGTTTCTGCTTGCCACATAGTGTCCAGGTTTTGGAACAGTCCTGGTGCACTCTGGGAAGGGAGAGTGAGGGTGAGGGGCTGGCAGAGAGCCTGAAAGGTGCTGCTACTTAAATACCTTCCCACTGTGCTGCACGGCTTTTTACAGAAAAGAAGGAAAGATGGATCCAAAGAGCTGGCCAAAGGGGCCACGTGCTGGGAGAATGGGAAAGAGAAGGCTGCTTCTGCAGAGCTGATCTCTGAAGAGCCGAGAGCTGAAAGCACAGAGCCACCAAGATCCCGGCGGGAGCCCTCCAACCCCAAGCGTGCTCCGGGAAGAAGCGAGGCCCTGGGAGGAAAAAGCCCAGCCAGCCCAGGGACACAGAGTGGCCCCAGCGCCAAGCGGGCAGTATACCTCAAAGTAGCTCCAACGGAGGAGGAGCCGAATGCCAGAGTCACCGGGAGCACAGAGCCCAGCAAAGGGCACAGCGGGAGGGCCGGGAGCCGCCGCAACGGCAGAGCCAGCCAGGTCGATGCGCCCACGGCCCTGGCAGACATTGCACTGCCACTGGAAAAGGTACCTGAGGACCTAACAGAATGGGGCACCCCTGCTGCCTCTGCCCCTGTGCAGGGGATGCAGGACCTGTCCCTGCCATTGAGATGGGTTCCGGGGTTCTGAGGGCTGATGTGAGGAACTGGCTGTGGTGGAGGAGAGGGCAAAGTGAGGGCCCTGCAGTCACTGAGCTCTGGTGCTAATGGGACTGAGCTGGGTGTGGGATGTGGGGGGCGAGTGGGCAGTGTGGAGCTGTGCCTGCCTGGCTAGCAGGAGCCAAGGTGAGTGGGCCAGGGCAGCTCAGGGGTGATGGTGTCGTGTTTCACTGTGTCCTTCTGTATTGAAAGGCTGTGGTTTTGGCCAAGGAGACTGTTCCAGTGGAGATGCCACCTCTTGCGGCTACCACAGAGGTGTTCCCCCACCATGTTGCTACCTGTGTGGAGAAGAGAGTCCTGCAGCCAGGCAGCCCTGCTGAGGCCTTGCGGGGCCGGGACTGCACGCCTGTGCTGGGAGAGAGCTCTAAGGCTGTCCCAGTGGCCTCCCCTCCCCTGGGCAGAGATGGTGAGAAGAGGGATTGGTCCAAGGATGATGTGGCTCTGGAAGCAGCAGCTGATGGTGAGTGGCCAGAGCCCATGGGATGAGCCTGGTCAGGAAGGTACATCTGCTCAGGACCTCTCCTGGGTCAGCTTGCAGCACTGTCTCAGCATGCAAGGAAGGTAACATCTCTCTCCCTGACTTTCCTTGATTAGAGCCAGAGCCTTTTGTGAGCCTGTCCTTTGTCAAGAATGACTCATATGAGAAGGGCAATGATCTGGTGGTGGTGCACGTCTATGTGAAGGAAATCCACAAGGAGACATCCAAAGTGTTTTTCCGGGAACAAGACTTCACACTGGTGTTCCAGACAAGGTACAAGTTTGCCTCGGGATAATGCCAGGCTGCTGCAGATCTCCTGGTTGCAGCTGGCTACTTATTTGTTCACCTCTGCTCACTTCCATTTTCTCTGCAGTGACACAAACTTCCTTCGTCTCCATCCTGGCTGTGGGCCCCATACAGTGTTCCGGTGGCAGGTGAAGCTCAGGTATGGTTCCTGTCCTTCTAATCCACACCAGGGCAAGGGAGCTGAGAGTGCAGAGCTGGAACAGGAGCCAGTCCCAGATGGTGGCTCTGTGCAGGGAATGCTCGTTTCTGCACCTGGGCGTTTCCCTTACACCGTGTTGCACTAGTGCCCCAAGTCTGGATTGCCTTGGCTGTGTGCTGGCTCAAAGGCAAGGAGGGGAAGGAAATCCTAGTGTCTCCTTGCCTGCAGTTCCCTCCCAACATGTTCTAGAGCTCTTGGGGACAGAGCCATACTAGCCAGTGTGTGCTCTGGGCTGTGTGTGCAGCAGGAGGGGGCATGTGGAGCCAAGCAGAATGGGTCTGTCAGGAAAGGGGCCCTCTGTGTGCTCAGTGAGGCCAGGCTCAAGGGTTTCCACCCTGCTTTGCCATGGCTGCCTCGGGATCAGTGCTAGCAGTGTCCCTACTGCTTGGAGGCCATGGTTTTGCCTTGCAAAGGCTTTGGCATGTCTGAGGCTGCTGTGGGATCTGGGGCATCCCTGACTTGCTGCGTGTCTTGCAGGAATCTTATTGAGCCGGATCAGTGCACATACAACTTCACAGTGTCTCGCATCGATGTCTGCCTGAAGAAACGCCAGAGCCAGCGCTGGGGGGGGCTGGAGGCTCCAGCCACACGAGGTCTGCACCCTGCCTTGTCCTGCCTGCCACCCCAGTGGGGCGCAGGCTCTCCTCACCACTGGCAGCTGCCGGTTGGTGCTGGATCCTCTAGCATGGGGCTGTGGGGAAGGAGAGGGGCTGAGCGGGTGCAGGTAGGAGGGGTGTGGGGCAGGGCAAGCCCAGTGATAGGGGAAGGGCACTGCTGTTCTCCTTGCTCATGGGGTAGAGTGGTAGGAGAGAGCCTGTGTGTGAGCATGGACTGAGCAGCTCAGCTCCGCCGTGGGCAGTGCGCGGTGCTGCTAACCACAGGCCCACCCTTCCCCCTTTTTAAGGTGCAGTGGGTGGTGCAAAGGTTGCCATGCCTACAGGCCCTACCCCTCTGGATAAGAACCCTCCGGGCAGTAACCAACACCCCCTGTCCAGCAAGGAGGAGGCCCGAACCAGTGACAAAGAGAAGCCACGTGTGGAAGATGGGGGTCTGGATGGTGTGGCAGCCCGTACAGCCTCAGAGCACGTGGCAGTGAAGCAAGAGCCACACATCCCATCGGTGAGTGGGACCACACTGGATCTGACCCGGGTGGAGAAAAGAGGGATCCCGCCTCCACAGTGTCGCTCTGGAGACTGGCAAAGTATTCCTGGAGGAGGAGGTGGCACTCCTCAGTCATAGATGGCAGGATTAGGGGCAGCCGTTGGCCTGTCTATCCCAGTCCTGGTGGGAGATACTGTGATGGCTCCAGCCCTCTCTGAGGGGTTTCGTGGGCTTTTGGGTTCCTGTGGTGTTCCCGGAGAGACCCCGCTGAGCACATCACCTGACACCTGCCTCTGCTTGGCAGCCTAAACCAACGTGCATGGTGCCACCGATGACACACAGCCCGGTGAGTGCCGAGAGTGTGGAGGATGATGAGGATGAGGATGAGAAGAAGAAGGTCTGCCTGCCTGGCTTCACAGGGCTGGTGAACCTGGGCAACACCTGCTTCATGAACAGTGTCATCCAGTCCCTGTCCAACACCCGGGAGCTGCGTGACTACTTCCATGGTGAGCCCACGTCGGGAGCCCAGCAGGGCCTGGCCACTCAAATGCTGTGCCCTCACTCCTGCATCTCTTACAGATCGGTCCTTTGAGTCGGAAATCAACTACAACAACCCTCTGGGGACGGGGGGACGCCTGGCCATCGGCTTTGCCATGCTGCTTCGGGCGCTGTGGAAGGGCACACACCATGCCTTCCAGCCCTCCAAACTGAAGGTAGGGCTGCTGGCACTGGCACTCCGCAGCTGCTGTGAGTCCCCAGAACTCCTGTGTGGGCACCTGCCTGCCCTGCTAGTGCCACAGAGAGTTGGGTGGGTGTGGGTGGGTGCAACCAGGGTTTGTGCATGGGGCAGGCAGTGCTGCCGGGGGGCTGCTGGCCAGCCCTGACTGCTGTGCTCCCTGCAGGCAATTGTGGCCAGCAAGGCCAGCCAGTTCACTGGCTATGCCCAGCACGATGCTCAGGAGTTCATGGCCTTCCTGCTTGATGGCCTGCACGAGGACCTCAACCGCATCCAGAACAAGCCCTACACAGAGACTGTTGACTCGGATGGGAGACCCGATGAGGTGAGGTTGTCCCTCCCCAAAGTCACTGGGAGAGCAGCCTGGGTGGTTTATCGAGGTGCTGAGCCCTTTCTCCCCACAGGTGGTAGCTGAGGAGGCTTGGCAGCGACACAAGATGAGGAACGACTCGTTTATAGTAGACCTCTTCCAGGGCCAGTACAAATCCAAGCTGGTGTGCCCAGTATGTTCCAAGGTAGGGCAGCTTTGGATGTTCTGTCTCTGTCCATGCTGTGCCAGCAGCAGGCTCCTGACCCTCAGAGCACACAGGGCAAGGCTAGATCTCAGATCCACTGGATGTGCTGCCCTGCTGATCTCAGCCATGAGGACTTCCCACAACTGAGTGTGCTTTTGCATCTGCAGGTGTCTATCACCTTTGACCCCTTCCTGTACCTCCCCGTGCCTCTCCCACAGAAGCAAAAGGTGCTGACTGTCTACTACTTTGCAAAAGAGCCACACAAGAAGCCCATCAAGGTAAAGGACACCACCTACCCTGGGGATGGAGCCTGAGAAGGCTCCTGGAGGTGCCCCAGCCAGCTGGTCTTGTGCCAACAGGCTAAGCCTTGTGTTAAGTAAGGGCCCACATACCTTGGTGTGGTGTGACTGATGTGGCACTTTCTCGGTGGCAGTTCCTCGTGAGTATCAGCAAGGAGAACTCCAGTGCCATGGAGGTGCTCGAGTCAGTGGCCCACAGTGTGCGTGTGAAACCAGAGAACCTGCGCCTGGCAGAGGTGAGAGTGCTTAAGCTGGGGAGAGTGCTTAAACATAGGAGTGAGCCATGGGCTGCTTTTGTGGGTGTCCTGGCTCCCACAGCCCTGCAGGGAGTATGGCCACTGACAGTCACTTGCCCATATCCAACATGTCTGTGGGATGGATTTTGTCCATGGGTGGCAGTGTCATGGGCAGGGTGCTGCCAGGCAGATCCCTGCTCCAGAGGCCTGGTCAACTGCAGTAGGGCCTGGGATGTCCCTCTTTCCCTGGTGAGATGGTGAGCTGAGGACAGCATCCCTGAGCTGCTGCTGTTCCCGCAGCTCACTGTGGGGCTGAGGTCTGTGGCTGTCTGAGGAGGGGATATGTGGGGCAGCCCTCACACAGCCATGCTCCACTGCTTTCCTGGCAGGTGATCAAGAATCACTTCCACCGCATGTTCCTGCCGTCCAACTCCCTAGACATGGTCTTACCGACAGACCTGCTGCTCTGCTTCGAGGTGCTGTCCCCAGAGCTGGCCAAGGAGCGGGTGGTGGAGCTTCAGGTCCAGCAGGTGAGAGGGGATATTGGGACTTCTGGAAGGCATGCAGGGAGGCTGAGCCGCAAGTGGTACTGAGCCAGAAGGGCAGAGCTGCACACAAGGGTGACTAGCTGCAGCAAGAATGGATGCCCACTGAGGCTGCCTTGTCTTGCCCTGATGCCCTTCCCTGTCCAATGGGTTCTTTCTCCTGCAGCGTCCACAGGTGCCCAGCGGTCCCGTCGCCAAGTGTGCGGCCTGCCAGAAGAAGCAGCTGCCAGAGGATGAGAAACTCAGGCGCTGCACGAGGTGCTATCGAGTCGGTTACTGCAATGTGTGAGTTGGCTTGGTGCCTGGCAGGGGGGGAGGGTCTCCTGCTCTGAAAGGCTGAATGGGAGAGCGTGGCCTAATGGGAGAAGGTGGGATGGGTCTGGCCTTTGGGAGGGAGCCAGGTTGGCTTGCGGTGCTCCCCTTATCCCTAGCACACCCCTTTTGGCCCTCTGCTGCTCCTACCCAGGTTGGTCATGGCTGCTGGGTTCAGCAGGGGCCATATGTGTTACAGGGCATGTCAGAAAACACACTGGCCAGACCACAAGGCTTCGTGCCGCCCCGAGAACATCGGTTTCCCCTTCCTCATCAGCGTGCCGGAGTCCCGCCTCACCTACGCCCGCCTGGCCCAGCTGCTGGAGGGCTATGCAAGGTGAGAGTCGAGGGTAGGAAGGTGCTTCTGCCCTGGAGCTGAGCTCAGCCCTGTGCCTGACCAGCTCTAACTCCCACCTCCTTGCCCAGGTACTCAGTCAGCGTGTTCCAGCCTCCATTCCAGCTAGGACGGATGTCACCAGAGCAGGGGCTGCAGCCTCTGCACTCGGACAAGCTGGAGCCCCTAGCCAAGAGCAGCTGTGCAGCAGCCACCTCTGCCTCTGAGCTGGGGGAGGGAGACAGGGCTTCCAGCCTCCTGCAGGAGCCCCCACTCTCACCAGCTGTGCCTGAGCTACACCCGGAGATGGGGGACACTGGCACTGTCCGGAGCAAGGTTCTGACAGCCAGGAGTTCCCTGCTGAGCTTGGATTCGGGCTTCTCTGAGCACATGGAGTCACAGGGTGACAGCTGTTGTGAGAAGGAGCCATCCTATGAGAGAGCCATCAAGCCAGAAGGTAAGAGGTGCTGCAGTGCTAACTGTCTGTGCCAGGAGCCCAGGCAATTCTCCCTCCTTGGGGTGACCTCCCACCACAGCATGTGTTCTCCTCTTGAGAGCTTGCTCTGGAGACTCCTGGGGACACAAATGAGGCCATGGGAGCTGTCTTTTGGCGGTGTTGCCTCACCTGAAATGCCTTCCTGCCCACGCTCTGCCTTGCCCTGGCAAGGTGCAGGGAGTAGAGCAGAGATCTGATGAGGAGAGAGGCTGGAGCACTGTGTTGCTGTGGGAGGGGTGGGAAGGCAGGGGCTGGCAGAAATCTCGAGTCCCGTGGGAGCAGGGCAGAGCTGGTGCGGGCTGTGAGCCCCCGGGGGCTGTGAGCGAAGCACTTCCCTCGCTCTGACTCAGCTGCATGGGACCAGCCTCTCGCGCTCGGCTGCCTGGCTGTCACGTTTCCAGACACTCATCTCAGGATGGCAGCAATGTGCAGTGAAGGGGCAAGGCAGGCAGAGGAGCACAGCTTGCCAGGGGCAGGCGCCTGCTAAAAATAGTCAAGGACACGGGGCACGTGGTTGTGTCCCTTCAAGGCCGTAGCATGTGAGGTGGGGGTGGGGGCACTGCAAATTCTTGGCCCCTACGCAGGGCAGACAGGCAGTGCCACCACAGATCTGTCCCTGCCTGTTCACAGCTGCCATCCCTGGGTACCAGCACACTTCAGACTCGCTGAGTGCCCGCGCCACACAGTTCTACATCAATAAGATCGATGCTGCCAACCGAGAATACAAGCTTGAAGATAAAGGTGAGCCCTGGAAACCACCACCTTCATCCCTTATAGCCTCTGGCAGGCTGGTGGATCTGCCTGGCCAGGGTGCCACAGCCTCCCTGGCACAAAGTGAACCCAGATGTGATGGCGGCCCAGATTGGACAGTGAAAACTGCATCTGAAACAGGGGAGGGAAGGGCTCTGCTGCACACAGCCTCTGCCTGGAATCTCTTCTTGGGCATGACATTCCTGCTTTCCTCAGCAAATAGGTCAATTCCTTCCAACCACCTGTGTCCGCAGGGGGTCTGTGATCTCTGGGTCACCTCTTGTCTGAGTGGGATGCCCACACCCAGTGCTGGTTGTTTGGGTGCTGTTGATGAGATGGGCTGTGCCAGCTTTGCACCCTGCTGGCCAAGGGGTTCTGCTGCCCTGGCATGGTGAACCTGGCTGGGAGACACCTACCTTTCTGGGATCACTGTGTGATCTCTGTATTGAGCTGGGATGGACAAGACTGCTCCAAGCCCCAGCAAGGGTGCCTGGTCCAGCCTGGTAGGGCCAAGTGTGTGAGGTCTGTGCCCCTTCACAGGTGACACACCCCTGGAGCTGACAGACAACTGCTCCCTCGCCCTGGTGTGGAAGAACAATGAGCGCCTGAAGGAGTTTGTGTTGGTGGAATCCAAGGAGTTGGAGTGTGTGGAGGACCCAGGCTCAGCCAGTGAAGCAGCCCGGGCTGGTCACTTCACCCTGGAGCAGTGCCTCAATCTCTTCACCAAGCCCGAAGTCCTGGCCCCAGAGGAAGCGTGGTGAGGAAGGCAGCAGGGTGGGTTCCAGCCCACAGGCCCAGGCAGCAATGGGGGTTTCCTAGGAGCTGCTCGGGCCTGCATACTGTTTCTTCTGGCAGCCAGGAGCGCTGGGCTGGCCTTCCCTGTGCGCTGGGGAGGGCAGCCATAAGCCAGCAGGGAGCAGTGCCAGTGCTCTGCAGGACTGTGCTGGCCTGCCCTTGATGGAGAAGGCTGAGCCCTCCTGCATCCCCTCTGCCAGCCCCACATGTGGGGACCCTGGGGCTGGGCTGTGCTGCGAGGCCTGAGGCTCTCCCCATGCCGGTAACGAGCACACTCTTCCTTCAGGTACTGCCCCAAGTGCAAGCAGCACCGCGAGGCCTCCAAGCAGCTGATGCTGTGGCGGCTGCCCAACGTCCTCATCATCCAGCTCAAGCGCTTCTCCTTCCGCAGCTTTATTTGGAGGGACAAGATCAATGACATGGTGGACTTCCCTGTCCGGTGAGGGCCTGGGGGATGACGTGGCCACTGCCTGTGCTGACCTGCAGCATGGCCTCTCCCTGCCTAACGCTGATTACCCCTGACTGTCCCTGTGTCTCTCCTCAGGAGCCTGGACCTGAGCAAGTTCTGCATCGGCCGGAAGGGTGAGCAGCAACTGCCTATGTATGACCTGTACGCTGTGATCAACCACTACGGAGGCATGATTGGGGGGCACTACACGGCGTACGCCCGCCTGCCCAACGACAAGAACAGCCAGCGCAGCGACGTAGGTGAGGATCTGCCGCCCTTTCCACTCCCCTGCTGCTGCAGGTGTGACCTGTCTGTTGGATTAACCCTTCTCTCCTCTCAGGCTGGCGGCTCTTTGACGACAGCACAGTCACCACCGTGGATGAGAGCCAGGTGGTGACCAGATACGCATATGTTCTCTTCTACCGCCGGAGGAACTCTCCCGTGGAGAGACCCCTGCCAGGGCACCCCTCAGACCATCACACTGAGCGCACCCCCTCTGCCGAAGCTGCTGCCAGCCAGGTGAGCACTCGTGTCCCTTTCAACACTGTTTGAGCCACAGAGCCTTGAAACGTGCCCAGGTGCCCATGTTCAGGGCGTGGCCCGTCTCTGTCCACACCCATGGAACCTTGGCACAGCTGCGGTGCAGTGCCTGTTTGGTACCAAAGAGCTTGCACCAGCCAGGCATTGGAGCCTGTCTTGCCTTATTGTCACTGTGAGCTTGGTACAGTCCCTGTCCTGAGAGATCACAAGAGAGCTGGTTCCCATCATCAGAGTGGGAGCGCTGCGGGGAGGGCATTGGAAGAGGCAGAAAGGGCCCAGCCTCGCCAGGGTCTGCACTGAAGGAGGGTTGTGAGCAGTGCAGTAGGTGCTGGCTGTGTCAGGGAGCAGTGAGAACCTGCCCTCTGCAGCCACTTTCAAGGCAGAGTGGGGGACACTTTCTGCTGGGGCCCAGCTTGGGGCCAAGCTAGGTGCAAAAAAGGCAAATACCAGTGCTGAGCCAGAGGCCTGGCAGCCTTCACACAGTGCTGGAGAGAAACCTGCTGGAGAAACTGTTGTTGGGTGGCCTGAGAGGGAGGGGAGGAGGAAGGGAGCTGGGCTGGGCCAGACGGCAGGGTGCTCTCAGCGTGCAGTGGCAGGGAATGGTTGGGCTGATCTTTGTGTGAATGTCAAAGAAAGGCCCAGGCTGGGGCACAGTAGAGTGCCCACCTGGGCAGTCCCCCTGCATCGTTGTGCTGCAGACTTTCCCTCTGTGCTCAGCACTCCTGTGGCCCCACAGGATCTGAGGACAATGCTCAGCTCATCTCTGGCATGACTGCACGTGTGTGCCCTGAGGGGCCCTTCTGGCCTGGCCTCCCTGTCTGTCTGGCTCGTGCAGCCCTTGACCCGGTGATGGTTAGGCATCTTGGCTCTGCCATCTGGGGATAGGAGCTGCCCGTCCCTGAGGCCAGGGGGGCTGTCTGGCATGTTGGTGTTCACCTGCCTGGGCTGTTCTTGTCCTGGGGGACTGCACGTGTCCTGGAGCAGCTCCACTCGCTGGGGGCAGCCTGAGCAACAGGAGAACTGTGCTGCTCCTCACACACCGTCAGTGGGAGCCTTCAGGGGCCCAGCTGGCAGTGAGGCTCACCATATGCCCCATGGCACTGGGGCTCATCGGGTCCCCTCATGGTAGTGGGCCCCTGGCAGCGCTGGATCCCCTGCAGCGATGGGATGCATTGGATCCCACCGGGGCTCAGCAGGTCCCAGAGCACCTTGGACCACCTGGACCCTCCCAGGCACGGGGTACCCTCCAAAGACCTCCACCCCGACTGGCTGCTCTGCATGATCATGATCACCAACATGAAGGGCCAAGCTGTGACTGGCTGCCTGTGGATAATCCTCCTGGAAGCTGGGCTGCAGTTGGTTGTCGTTCCCACCCACCAAAGCAGAGCTGTGACTGGCTGTGCTGTGACTGCACCTCCTGCTCCTGCTGCCTCAGCTGGCTCTGGATTGGCTGTCATCCGAAAGATCCTGTTGGGATCACAGAAGCTGGGCTGTGATTGGCTGCTGCCTGCTCCCTTGCCACCTGGACCCACCAATACCAGTGCATCTGCTCCACCAGGATCCAGCTGCCTGCTTCGTTCCCTGCAGTCCCATGAAGACCCTGCCTGGCAGCTGCCCATGCTCCCTCCTGCAGAGCCACCCACCAGAGCACCACACACCGGAGACCCTGAAGAGCCGCGGGGGCGGGCGTGACCGCGACGGTGCTGCATGGGGAGGCGGGCTGGCTGGGCACGGGGCTGGGCTTGCAGGCAGCCGCCTGCCCCGGGGGATGGAGAGGGGTGTTGCCCGTTGTGTTCTCCAAGTGCTGACGCAGGTTTCCACATCGCAGGCTTCTCTGATCTGGCAGGAACTGGAGGCTGAAGAACAAGAGCTGCAGCTTGAGGCACCCCAAAGGCCTTCAAGAAACTCCTGGAGGCCCCGTGGCCAGAAGCGAAGTCCGGGCACCCCCCAGCACCCTGATGAAGGCTGCATCAGATACTTTGTCCTGGCCACCACGGCCGCAATTGTGGCTCTCTTCCTGAATGTCTTCTACCCACTCATTTACCAGCCCCGCTGGAGATAGGCACAGGCGCATGGCCAGCTGCAGGAGCAGGGCTGCCAGGGCACGCGCCGTCCTAGGATGCTACACGACCAAGACATCGGGCAGCAGGACAGAAACCTCCGGGAAGGACTCGCCAAGGGAAGCATGGGGCCGTCGGCTCCTGCCTGTCTGCTCTGGCATCTCCTGTGCCAGCTGGCAGGGCTGTGTGGCCAGCCCGCTGCCTTGCCAAGGTGCAGCCCAGAACCAGGAGCTCCTCTGCCCTCCCTTACTGGGAGTGGGGCAGACCTCATGGCTACCTGCTGCACAGGAGGGGACATTGCTGCTGCAGCGCAGCTGGGACCTGGGACCCCCATGGGCACATCGACTATCTCTGCTTGGCTCCCAAGAAGGAACTGGAGACCTGCCGAGAGGCTGCAGCAAGGGCAGGATGCCCTGACATGGGTCCTGGCTGGCCACCCCTCTCAACCGTGCTGCTGCAGGAGTCTAGAGTTCCCTCTGGGCTGGCGTGACCCGTGGCTCCTTGGCCAGCCCAGTCTGTCCTGCCAGCCTCCTGCTGAGCCTTCTGATGCCAGCTGCCTGTGCACCAGGAGTTGTGTGCACTCCTGTGCTGGGGCTGAATGGGCTTGTCACTGAGGGCTTGTGTGCTTCCCTGCTCAGCCCTGGACGGCTGCTGGGGAGGGAGCCTGGCAATCTGGACTGGGGTGCCCATGGTGAGCACCTGCCTCTGAGCTGTTGGCTCCCACTAGTCCTTGGGGCTGTGGGCTGTCAGCATTTGGGGACGTTGGTCTCTGCCAGGGGAGTGGGTTCAGCCCCTCATTTGTGAGGGGACTGGCTGCCCATGCTACGGGAGAGGCGTGGGGTCGGGGAGCACAGGTAGGATCTCAGTGCATTAATAAAGCCAGGTTTTCCAAAGAGATGCAGCATCCCTGTCCTGTGTGTTGGAACTTTCACACAGAGGCAGGGACCCTGCACTGGGGTCACCTGAGGCCACTCTGTGGCCCAGCTGGCACCAGGACTGTTCCTTGTGCTCTGCCGGGTGCCTGGTGCACCCTGTGTGGCAGCGGGCTCAAGGGAAAGCTCTGCCTGCCAGTGCCATGAGGCACAAGCTGGGCTCTGGTCCCAGCTGTGGGGCGGTAGCCCTGTGGGACACGTGCAGGGCGTGGGGTGCCCAGTGGAGCCAGCAGCAGGCACTCCCCTGGGACTGGAGCACAGGCTGCAGCTTCAGCGGTGTCTGACATTGAGACGTGTTGCCCTTGGCTCAGCATGGCTCAGACAGCTCTGGCATATTTGGGTGTGCAAGGTGACTTCAGAGCCCTGTGACTTTCTTTTCCGTCTTTGCTACTGTCTTGCTGGCAGTGCCCTTGGCTGACTTGGGAAGGATGCTTGGCAGGGAAGGGGTTCACCTGCATTTTAGGTTGGGGCTTGAGCCGAACTCTCCCCACCTCTGTCCCACACCCCTCCTCCACATGTGCCGTGGTTTATTCCCCGCCCAAGCCAGTTCCAGCCAGGGAGCCCCGGCAGGGCTGTGCCGTGGTCATGAGGTGCCTGTCCTGGAACAGTCGCCTCATTGTCTGCAGCCCTGGGTCTCGGCGGCTTCCCTTGCTCGCCCACGGTGCTGGCCTCGTGGGGCTGAGTCAGTGCCCGGCGCCGGTGGGCTGACCTCTGCTCCAGCTGGCGCTGGCGCCGTGGGGTTGGGGCCCACAGGCTGCTGCCTGCACCTGCCTGCCCTCACCGGCGGTGGGTGGCCCCTGGCAAGGCCCGAAAAGGTGCTCTCAGCCCTGGAAATCCCTTCTGGTCCTGTGCTGTTCCTCGGGCCCCCAGCAGGTGCTGGCAGCCTGCCTGTGTCCCCTCGCTGCTGCCTGTGCTGAGCTGTGGGGCTCTCCTCCAACCGGCACTGGCTACAGCAGCCCCGGGGCAGGAGTGTGCTGTGGCCTGGCTCTCCTCGGGCGGGCAGGTTGGGGTTGCCTCCAGGGGCCCTGGGCATGCTCCTC
>NW_021939063.1:9366650-9368008 GCF_001715985.3 Manacus vitellinus | reverse complement strand
CCACCTCAGCAGTATCCTGACGGCTCTCCCCTGGTCCTGTGCCATGCTGCCAGCTGTCCCCACCCCATCCTGTCCCGCCCAGGCTTGCCAGCTCCCCCTGTCCCGTTCCCACCAGCTCCCTGCTGTCCTGCCCGGGGCTGCCAGCTCCCCCTGTCCTGTCCCCCATCAGCTCTCCTCTGTCCTTCCCCATCCCTGCCAGCACCCCGCATCCCACCCCGTGCCGGGTGCCAGGTGCCCACAGCTGCCTGCGGGCTCCGATCTCCCCGTGCTGCAGGTTTAGGCATCGCCTCTATGGTGATCGTCTTCTTCTGCAACTCCTACTACATCATGATTCTGGTGTGGGGGCTCTTCTACCTGGTGCACTCACTGACGGACACCCTGCCCTGGGCCACCTGTGGCCACTCCTGGAACACGGACCAGTGCACGGAGCTCTTCAACCTGGACCTCTGCTACAATGTCAGCACTAATGCCACTGCCAGCACTTGGACCTCCAACTTCAGCTGCGCTGACATGACCAACAAACGCTCACCTGTCATTGAGTTTTGGGAGTGAGTGTGGGAACCAGGAGGGTGTTGCCTGGGGCCGAGGGTGTCGCACCAGTGCTCAGCATGGGCCCACTCTGCAGGAACAAGGTGCTGCGGCTCTCTGGGGGCATTGACGAGCCGGGGGAGATGAACTGGCAGATGATCCTCTGCTTGGTCACCACTTGGGTCGTTGTCTACTTCTGCATCTGGAAGGGTGTAAAGTCGACTGGGAAGGTAACATTGGCAAGGGGAGAACACTCATCAAGGCCACTAGCATGGGGGAACAGGACTGTGGCACACAGTGCTGCTGGCTCTGGCCCTCCTGTGCCACAGCCCACAGGGGTCCAAGGCCCCTGTCCCATGTCTGTCCAGGAGGTGCCACCAGTCGCTGGGGTCATTCACAAGCTTTAGTCCAGTTGGGACACCTGTGGCACATGGCAGAGAGCCCTGGCCCCAGGGGTCTCACAGGCACCCACTGCTCTGCAGATTGTCTACTTCACGGCACTCTTCCCATATGTGGTCCTCATCCTGCTGCTGGTCCATGGGGTAACACTGCCTGGTGCACTGGGTGGCATTGTCTACTACCTGAAACCCGACTGGACCAAGCTGGTTGAGGCACAGGTGAGGGCAGTGGGGAGGGCAGGAGGAGGTTGAGTGCTGGACACTCCCCTGACACTCTCATCATCCCCCTATACCCTCCCTCATGCCTCAGGTCTGGATTGATGCCGGCACCCAAGTCTTCTTCTCCTATGCCATCGGGCTGGGCGCCCTGACCGCGCTGGGCAGCTACAATCGCTTCCACAACAATTGCTACAGGTAGGGCTGTGCCAGCTG
>NW_021939063.1:9365379-9366467 GCF_001715985.3 Manacus vitellinus | reverse complement strand
CGGCTTCGTCGTCTTCTCCGTGCTTGGCTTCATGGCCTCTGAGCAAGGCGTGGACATCTCCAAGGTGGCCGAGTCCGGTGAGTGCCGGGCGGCAGATGCCGACTGGCACTGTGTCCCCTGCGTCACCCCTTGAGTGGCACCCCTGACCCCGCTCTCCTGCAGGTCCCGGGCTGGCTTTCATCGCCTACCCTAAAGCTGTGACGCTGATGCCCTTGTCCCCGCTGTGGGCCACGCTCTTCTTCATCATGCTCCTTGTGCTGGGGCTGGACAGCCAGGTGCTGTGGTGGGCAGGGAGGGGGACAGGGAGAGGATGGGTGGCACGCCCCCACTGAGCCCCACTTTCTGCCACAGTTTGTCGGCGTGGAGGGTTTCATCACGGGCATCCTGGACCTGTTCCCCCAGCCAGGGGCTGGCTCGCTGCGCCGTGAGCTCACTGCTGCGCTCTGCTGCATCGTCTGCTGCCTCATTGACCTCTCCATGGTCACACAGGTGGGGAACATGGCAGGGATACTGCCCAGCCAGCCCCACACCAGGCACCTGCACCTGCTCCCAGGGTGTCACCTCTCATGGGGTCCCAGTGTTGGGTGGGAGCTCCCTGGGGCTGCTGCCCCCCCAGCAGTGGAGCTGCCCATGACATGGGGGTCCCTGTGGTGTGGGGGTGCTGTGGGAGCAGGGTGCCCATGGCGGTGCAGGGTGTCCATGTCAGGTGAAGCACCAGTGCTGGCAAGGCTGTACCAGCGCCGGTGTGGAGATGTGCCGGGCAGCTGGCACAGTACCGGTGACATGGGCGCCTTCCTGGCAGGGCGGCATGTACGTGTTCCAGCTCTTTGACAACTACTCGGCCAGCGGGATCACGCTGCTGTGGCAGGCTTTCTGGGAGTGTGTGGTCATTGCCTGGGTCTATGGTGAGGCCAAGGGTACATGGTGGGGGTGGGGACACGAGGGGACACGGGTGCCCCGCAGAGCCCTGCTGACACCCTCCTCCCTGCAGGCGCCGACCGCTTCATGGACGACGTGGCCCGTATGATCGGCTATCGGCCCCTGCCCGTCATGAAGTGGTGCTGGGCTGTGGTGACACCCCTGGTCTG
>NW_021939063.1:9360641-9363794 GCF_001715985.3 Manacus vitellinus | reverse complement strand
TGGGACAGCCCTTCCCCGGCCCCTGCCCGCGGCCCTCACAGCCCCCCATTCACTAACTGCTTCCCGTAGCGTTTGTCTGGTGTAACCCCAACCGCCCCGACATCTGGCAATAAACTGGGAGACCCTGGCAGCCCTGGCACTGCAGGCAGGGGAAGAGGGGCACTGGCAGTGGGCAGCTGGGTGGTGAGATGTGGGGTGGCACTGGCCTTTAGGGGACAAAGGTTTGAGGGGGACAGGGTTCAGGGGTTCAGAGACACCTGGGTTCCTCTCTTGGGGTGACATGGAGGGGACAGGCTGCCGGAGCAGTGGGGTCTCCATCCTCCTCCACCACAGGATGTGGGTGCCCACAGGCTGTACCAAACCCAAGTTCACATGTGGGACTGGAGCACTCCATGCAGCCAGGGCTGGCCCTGCTTATCAGCCCCATGGGGCAAATTTCGGTCCAGAGGCTTTGAGAGTCCTGACTGTCACCGGGGGTCGGTCAGGATCCAGCTGTACTCCACCAGGAGCTACTTGTGTCGGGGCTACTTGACTTCGGGGCTCCCTGCCCTGTGCCACGGGAACAGCCCTGGGCTGGGGAGGGCTGTGTGGACAAGGGGATGAGGCAGCTCGTGGGCCTGGGCATGTAGCCAGGAGAAGCCAAAGGCTCAATCTGCCCCAGATCCCTTGAGCTGCCTAAGCCCTGTCCCAGTGGGTTGCCAGCCAGCGGGGTGCACGTGCCCTGTACCTCACACTAGCAGATCCCAGGGAGGCCAGTTCCAGTCTGTGCCATGGGAACCCACATGGAGCCCCAAGGAAACCACTGGCATGCATGTTTGGAGTGGCTGATAGCCATCCCTGTGTCCTGGCTGGGTGTTGGCGTCCTGCCATACCCAGTGTCCCACCTCCAGCAGCACTGTGGCCACCCCAAGGTGTGTGGCTGTCCTGCCCATGAAGGGACAGGGGGAAAAAGTGTCCCCACCTGTCCCAGCCATCCTCGGGCACAGGGCTGGAGCAGCAGTGCCATGTCAGGTGTCCATGTCCAGTGCCTGGGAGCACCATGGTGCCAGAGGCTCTTGTTTCGGGGTGCTGACTCACCCCACCACAGTACCCTCTCACCCCGCTGGGGCAAGCCGGCAGTTCCTGCCCCACCGGCAACACACACCATAATTAGTGCGGGCAGGGCGGAAGCATCACTGATAATTGGTGGTGACTCGTTAGTGCTGGAGCGCCACATGCCCAGGGCTCAGCAGGACTTTCCGGCAGGGCTGGTTGGCGAGACTGACTGGCATCCCGGTGCACCGACCGGAGTGCGGGGCCTGGCTGGCTCCCCAACACCAGAGTAGGGACAGGGTTGGGTGTGGGGTGTGGGGGCGAGCACTGTCATCACCTGCGCTTCGTGCTGCAGCACGCCCCGGTCCCGCCACCACTTCCTAAAAGGCACAGCTTCAGGGTGCTGCTGGCACAGACGGTGAGAGCACTGGGACCAGGCAGAGGTGGGAAAAGGACAGGGGATAAAGGGGTGCCAGGGGTTCCTTTTGCTGGCTGGGCTCTCCCCACGGGTCTCCTGTAGCACCCACGTGACCCCATAGGAGGGGACTCGACCTGCGTTGTGCCCTCGCAGGGCAGGTGCCCACAGCACCATGAACCGGATCACGGTGTATGAGCGTGCCAACTTTGAGGGGCTGAGCCGGGAGTTCACCTGCGACGTGCCTGACTTGCATGAGCTGGATTTTGGGAACTGCATCGCCTCCCTGAAAGTGGTGGGGCAGCCCTGGATCGCCTACACGGATGCCAAGTATGAGGGGGAGCCGCATGCCTTTGAGGAGGGCGAGTACCCCTCTGTGGAGCGGCCCAACAGCTTCTCGGCACTGCGCCTCGTTCACCACGACCTGGGGGACCCACAGATCACCCTCTACGAGCACCCCAACTTCCAAGGCGCCTTCAAGGTGGTAACAGAGGAGACCAACTTGGCGTATGGGTACTTCAACGACCGGGTGGCCTCCCACGTGGTGCAGCGAGGAGTCTGGCTGCTTTACCAGAACCCTGGCCGGGGTGGCTGGCACTGCCTGGCATGGCCCGGGGAGCATCTCGCTGACTACAAATTGGAGCTGAACTTCCAGGCTCGGCTGTCCCACCTGCGCCCACTGCGGCCCGGGAGGCCCCTGGTCTCCGCACGTCTTCTTTGGGAGCAGAAGCGGGTGGAGGAGGAGCGGGAGGTGCTGGTGGATGAGATCGAGGGGGTGAATGAGACAGAGTCGGAGCAGGCGCTGGCAGCCAGCAGCAGCCGGGAGTACGGCACCACGCTCTGGCAGAGCTTCCACTTCAGCAATGCCACCAGCCTCAAAGCTGGGCTCTCCTTCACGCTGACTGTGGAAGCCTCCAACATCTTCACAGTGCAGAAAGGGCACAGCGAGTCCAGCACCCGCCGGCAGCGTGTGGAGGTGCAGCTGCCGGCCAAGATCCCCCCACGCACAGCGCTCAGCATCCAGGTCCTGCGGAAGGAGGTGACGCTCTCTGTCCCGGTTCTGCTCACCATCACCCAGAATGAGGCCGTTCGGACGGAGATGGGCGAGTACCGGAGCATATCAGGGACCAACGTCAGTGCCCGCTACAGCTTGAAGCCACTGCCAGCCTCAGGCAGGGAGCAGGCAGCCACCGAGGGGACAAAAACAGTGTCTGGCACCAGGATGGAGCTGTAGCTCTGTGCTGGGGCCGGCCAATGGCTCTGTTCCCTCCGTGGTGTGGGACCCCCTTCTGTCCAGTGATTCTGGCTGGCAGGACCTGCCAGTGCCTCCTCCCAGACAGTGTTTCCAATAAACCCCCTTCCCCAACCACTCAGGTCTCTGCTGCTGCTGGGGCCGGGATGGGAACGGGATGAGGTGGACACTGGGCTGGGAGTGCACCGGGCTGGGGGACCACATGGGATTGGGGGGGACACAGGGCTGGGGAGGACATCGGGCTGGAGGGGCACGGGGCTGGAAGTGCCAGGCAATACCAGGCTGGGGGAGCTGGCGGGGCACAGGGAAGAGCTGGGGACACCAGGCTGGAGAGGACATCAGACCGGGGGAATAGGAGGACACACTGAGCTGGGGCTGCCAAGGGTACACCGGTCTAGGGGAGCCTGGGGACACCGGGTTGAGGGGTGTACCGGGGCAGCTGGGGGGACACGGG
>NW_021939063.1:9353934-9359363 GCF_001715985.3 Manacus vitellinus | reverse complement strand
TCCCCAGCCGCTCTGGAGTACGTGAGGAGCCACCCCCTGGAGCCCCTGGATGCAGCGGACTTTGAGCAAGCCTGTGGCGTGGGGGTCTGCATCACGCCCGAGCAGATCGAGGAGGCGGTGAGTGGAGCTGTGACCCCGCGGAGACAGTGCAGGGGACACTGGACTGGCTCCTAGTGCTGTACTCCTGCCTAGCTCGCTCATCCTGGTGTCCTCATCCTGCTCCCAGGTGGAGGCTGTAATCAGTGAGCACCGAGCGGAGCTGCTGGCAGAGCGCTACCACTTCAACATGGGGCTGCTGATGGGTGAGTGGGAACACTAGGGCAGCACCTGCCTGGTACTGGTGGCTGCCACGTCCCCATGCCTGCCTGCCAGTGCCACTGCCTGCTCCCCTGGATCCTGTGAGCCAGCCCTTTGCCACGGGCTGCCCCAGTTGCTCTGTTGCTGTGCTGCAGCCCAGCAGGAAGATGTCCTGCCACATCCCCCACTCGGGCAGGGCCGTGGTGCACTGTGATAGGGACAGCCTAGGGGCAAAGGCTGCCTCTGGCCATTGGCTGTGCTGTTCTGCATCAGCGGCTCTGGCTGAAGCTCCCCCAGGCTGGGCCATGCCCCTTGCCCACGGGGTGCCCTGTCCACAGGGGAGGCACGGAACCGGCTGCGGTGGGCGGATGGGAAGACCATCAAGAACGAGGTGGATCTGCAGGTGGGTGCAAGGGCAACAGGTCAGGTGCTGCTTGAGGTCCCCTGGGGGTGCTGGAGGTGCTGTGACTGGTGTGGGACCCACCAGCCTGTTCCCTGGAGGGCCCAGCGCTGGGGAAGCCTGCCCTGGGTAGGTGCAGGCAGGGTGAGGGGGGTGGCAGCTGGACAGGACATTTCCAGACCTTGGAGCACAGGGAGCCTTTTTGACTCCTGACGGTGTCTCACTTCTCCAGGTGCTGCATTTGCTGGGACCAAAGACAGAAGCTGACCTGGAAAAGAAGCCAAAGGTGAGGAGAAGAGGAGGCTGGGGACTTGGATGTTATTTTCCTGCTAAATGGCCAGGCAGGATCCCATATAGCTGCTTTGGGCTCAGCTGCCACCATGGGCATGGGTCTGAGGGAGCACTGGGGACAGCAGGCTGGGCCAGGAGGGGAAGGTGCATGCTAGGGCTGGGCACTCAGGATGCTGTGCTGGTCCCTGCAGGCTGCAAAGGCCCGGCTGGCCCCGGTGGAGAAGCAGAAGGTGGCCGTGGTGGAGAATGGTAAGAGACTGTCCTCCTGTGGGCAGCTTCCTCATCTCCTTAGTTCTTGCTAGGGCCTGTTTCTGAGCTGGGCCCTGAGAGCTGCGGTCAGGCCCCAGCTCAGCCCCATCTCCCTGCAGGTGATGTGGGCACAGAGACAAAGTCACTTTTGGAGCAGCTGCGGGGAGAAGCCCTCAAGTTCCACAAGCCAGGTGCGTGTGAGGAGCCACTGCTGTGTGTGGGGCCACTCCCCTAGCTCTGTGCTTGGTCCCAGCTCTCTGTGCTGTGGGGCACTGGCTTGGTCCTGTGTCCCTTTCCCCCGGCTGCTGGGCTGGGCTCAGTTTGGGCAGTGCTGCAGCCCTGAGCAATCTCTGCCTGCAGGAGAGAACTACAAGACTGAGGGCTATGTGGTGACACCCAACACCATGGCCCTGCTGCAGCAGCACCTGGCAATCACGGGCGGGCAGGTGAGGCCACGTCCCTCAGCCCAGTGGTGGGTGACACTGCCAGGGTGGCTGGGGGACACACAGCTCACAGGGGGCATGGCCAGGGACAGCACCCACATGGCATGGGGGGCTCTGTGG
Source organism: Manacus vitellinus (assembly GCF_001715985.3). Taxonomy (NCBI): domain Eukaryota; kingdom Metazoa; phylum Chordata; class Aves; order Passeriformes; family Pipridae; genus Manacus; species Manacus vitellinus. The sequence continues at coordinate 9,357,563 of NW_021939063.1, read as the reverse complement.
GATTGCCAAGGGCTCATGTCAGTGCCACCACTGTCAGGGAGGGGAAGAGTCTCCTGCTGAAGAACAGAGGTGTCCCCTTTCTCCCTGCAGGTACGGACACGGTTCCCTCCTGAGCCCAACGGGATCCTGCACATTGGCCATGCCAAGGCCATCAATTTCAACTTTGGCTATGCCAAGGTAAAAAGCACCAAGCTTTCTTGGCCACTGCCTTCCCTCACTGTTTGGCTGCTGGCCTGGCCCTGTGATCCCTTGGGGAGCAGCTGCTCATCATCCCCTCATCCCCAGGCCAACGGTGGTGTGTGCTTCCTGCGCTACGATGACACCAACCCTGAGAAGGAGGAGGAGAAGTACTTCACGGCCATCCGGGATATGGTGGAGTGGCTGGGTACGGCTCGGGCTGGGGAGGGCAGGATCAAGCCAGGTGCCAGGGACATCTCTGCATGCAGGTCTTGCAGCTGGGCCTTTGGGGTGCTTCCAACCTGCTCCATTTCCCCCATCCCCACAGGCTACCAGCCCTATAAGGTGACCCACGCATCGGATTACTTTGACCAGCTCTACACGTGGGCCCTGGAGCTCATCCGCAGGTGAGCATGTGGGGCAGTAGGGATGTGCCAGCGTGGTGTGGATGTCCTGTGCCACAGCTGGGGCTCCTCCTCACCCAGGGGATGGGTTACTTGTGTCTGGTGACAGCGTTTCCCCTCCATAGGGGTCAGGCTTACGTCTGCCATCAGAAGGTCGAGGAGATCAAGGGCCACAACCCTCCACCCTCACCATGGCGGGACCGGCCCGTGGAGGAGTCACTTCTGCTCTTTGAGGTATTTCTGACTGGGGCAGGTGCTGCATGTCTGTGGGTCTGGATCTGTGGCTCAGTTGACAGCTTCCCCCTCTCCACAGGACATGCGAAAGGGCAAGTTTGGGGAGGGGGAGGCCACGCTGCGGATGAAGCTGGTGATGGAAGATGGGAAGATGGACCCTGTTGCCTACCGTGTCAAGTTCACTCCACACCACCGCACCGGGGACAAGTGGTAGGGAGGGCCTGTGGTGGGTCTGGATCTCCTGAGAGTGGGGAGGTGTTGGGAGGGGAGGAGCACTGTGCTCTGCCCTGGGCTGACTCAGTCTGCCTTGCAGGTGTATCTACCCCACGTACGATTACACACACTGCCTCTGCGACTCCATCGAGCACATCACACACTCCCTCTGCACCAAAGAGTTCCAGGCCAGGTGAGCACTGTGCATGGCATGGCCCAGGGATGAGCCAGACCTGGGAGCAGCTGGCTGCATCCTGACAGCTGCCAGTATCCGTGGGGCTGAGCGAGGCTGTGCCTGCACCTCCCTTGCAGGCGCTCCTCTTACTTCTGGCTCTGCAACGCGCTGGATGTCTACTGCCCTGTGCAGTGGGAGTACGGGCGCCTGAACCTGCTCTACACTGTTGTCTCCAAGAGGAAGATCATCCGGCTGGTGGAGACGGGTGCTGTGAGGTAGAAGCAGGGTCAGCAGCCAGGATGGGACTCACCCAGGACATGCCTGGTTGTCACACCTGTGTTTTCCCAGGGACTGGGATGACCCGCGGCTCTTCACTCTGACAGCCCTGCGCCGGCGAGGCTTTCCCCCTGAGGCCATCAACAACTTCTGTGCACGGGTAGGTGCCTGGGATGGGGTGGGACAGGGCAGGTAGATGCATTCCCTGGCCAGCATAGTGATGACAGGCTGTCCCCTCAGGTTGGTGTGACCGTGGCCCAGGCAACAATGGAGCCACACCTGCTGGAGGCGTGTGCACGAGAGGTGCTGAACGAGCAGGCCCCCCGTGCCATGGCCGTCCTGGAGCCCCTCAAGGTCACCATCACCAACTTCCCTGCCCCAAAGGTGAGACTGCCGTGGGCTGGAGTGGGAGTGGGATTCCCCAAGATCAGCGTTCACCCTCTCCTTCTCCCTAGACACTCGAGGTCCTTGTGCCCAACTTTCCAGCTGATGAGAGCCGGGGTTTTCACAAAGTGTCCTTGCATCCCACCATCTACATTGAGGAGACGGACTTCAGGGAGGTGAGCCAGGCCCACTGGGCCATTCTGCCCTTGCTCCCGGAGCTATGGCTTGTGCAGCAGGAGCCTGGCAGCACTGGAATCGGTGCTAGTGCTGCACACACAGATCACAGGCAGGTGTCAAGCACGTGACTGTGACTTCCAAATGTGCCAGCACCTCTGATGGGCTGCCCTCAACCTGGCTAGGACATGTCCAACCACTGGTGCCCACTCCAGCCTGTGCCCTGGGGAATGTCCCACAGCAGCATGAGAGTTCAAGCAGCCCTGGGATCACTGATCCCTGGGACAGCAGGAGTGGGGATAGAGAGACATGCTGCAGGGGGCACCTGCTGCCCATGCTGAGACCCCTCCTGCAACCATGAACTCTCTCGCAGGAGGCAGACAAGGGCTACAAGCGCCTGGCCCCCGGGCAGCCGGTGGGGCTGCGCCACGCTGGCTACGTCATCGCCGTCCAGAATGTCATCAAGGTGGGTGGCTCGGGGCACTGGTGACATGAGGCTGGGCTGTGGGATGTCAGGATGTGGTCATGCTCCAGCAGGGAACAGCAGTGATGGTCATCTTGTGCCAGGCACTGTGGGCACAGTGAGGGCTCAGGCTGCCTGTGTGGTATCTCCCTGCCAGCCCTGTGCCTCATACAGTGGGCAGCAAAGTGGCCTCGAGTTGGAGGGCTGGGGATTCAGCCCCAGGCCTGTCCTGTGGGATGGGGCTGCTGCCTGACTGTTGCCTGACAGCCCAGCTCATCTCCTCTCCCCCAGGACGTCAGTGGGCGCGTGATTGAGCTGGAGGTGACCTGCACCAAGTCGGACGTGGCAGAAAAGCCCAAAGCCTTCATCCACTGGGTGTCGGAGCCGCTGGCGTGTGAAGTGCGGCTCTACGAGCGGCTGTGAGTGCCTGACTGCCCGCAGGGGCAGGGACAAGAGCAGTGCTGCTGGAGCGGCAGCATGGCTGTGCACCAGCAGGCCCTGCCGGGATTTGCCCAGCCCTTTCTGGGGGGAATATTTTTGGCATCAGTGGGGTCCTATGAGCGGCACCATGTCCCCTCGTCTGGCAGCTTTGGGATGAGACTCTGTCTTGTGACAGGTTTTTGCACAAAAATCCTGAGGACCTGTCGGAGGTGCCTGGTGGCTTTCTGAGTGACCTCAACCCTGTGAGTAGCGGTAGCAGCTGGGGCTATGGGCCTGGGGTGAGCTGGGGACCTCCTGTGCCCACGTCTGAGGCACCCACCCTACCCTTCCTGGGGCAAGGCCTTGCTGTGTCTCTGGGTGGAAGAGGGGGTAGGGAAAAAAGGGCTGTGGAGGGGGCAGAGGGGTCAGGTTGCTGGCTTAGCTGTCTTCTCCTGCCAGGACTCCCTGCGTGTGGTGCACAATGCTCTGGTCGACAGCTCTGTCCTCTCTGCCCGACCCTTTGACAAGTTCCAGTTTGAGCGGCTGGGCTACTTCTCTGTGGATCCCGACAGCAAGGAGGGGAAGGTGAGCCCGGGGGCTGGGACAGCGGGGCTTAGAGCCATGGGGCTCAGAACCATGTGGCTCTGAGCAGACCCTCTGTTTCTCCCCAGATGGTGTTCAACCGGACGGTGACGCTGAAGGAGGACCC
>NW_021939063.1:9323009-9352079 GCF_001715985.3 Manacus vitellinus | reverse complement strand
CCGCGGGCGGGGAAAGGCCCGTGGGCTCCGTATCCCCCGCCCGGAGCCGCGGCCAATGCTTCATGGGCTGAATGCGGAGCTTCGCTCATCCGGGCTGGGTGGCGGAGCGGCCCGTGGCGTTCCCGTCTGTCCCGGGCCTCGGGGCAGCGCCGGCAACACCTGCGGGGGGAGCAGGAGGGGCTCTGGATACGGTCACTGCTGCTGCCTTGTTCTAAGTTCTGTCTGCCAGTAACTCCGGTGTCACGGCCGTGCTGCGCCTGTCGCCGCACGGCGCCCTGTGACAGATGTGCTCACACACTCGTTCCCAGTAACGCTCACCACGATGGTTAGGAATTGGGCATCTTGCAATTCCTTAGCAGGAGCTACTAGCTGCGTGGATGATCATATCTTTCTTTCCTGATTATTTTTTTTTCTTAATGGAATACATATTAAAAATAAAATGGCTTTAATAAAGAAAGAGGAACTGGGGATGGAAAGGGCTTCTTTGTTCTGTCTTCTCCAGAACGTTACAAGTCTAAGAGCTCAGGACAAGAGCAGCAGAAATACATGCAACATGGTGACTGGTGAGTCCAGATTGTCCACATGCTGCAAGTTGTGTGTGTGTTTTCAGTAACCTCAATCTAAGTTTTATCAACTAACCGTATGTGCTCATGATCTTCAAAGAGTTTCTTGAACTTATTTCCTGAAAAAAATGCAGTTATGCTGCACAGAGAGAAGTTACCTTCCTTTATTGGAGAAACTTATTTCCTCAGTGCTCTTTTTTATTTAAAAATGCAGTATTAAAAACATGCTGCTGAGATCTGCTGAGGCGTTTGCAGTTTCCAGTGTGTGGCTGTGGGATAAATGGAATGCACAAATTAGTGTGTTTTAATAACTAACAGTAAAAGTGACAACTGCAGCAACAAGCTGCATATGTTGCCCTACAAAAGTCTGTTGAATGCACAGTGGAGCCTTACAGAGATTTTCTGTCATAAATGCTGTAAATGTCATAAATAAGGTGGGTTTAGTTTTAATAAGTAAAATTTCTGGGAGTGCAGTGTTACTTTCCTCAGTCTTCCTCCAGACCTGGTACCTCTGCTGCTGTGTAGAGTTTTGTGAAGTGCAGTTTTGAGTGGTTCAGTGCTTTTAGTTAAATAACCCCAAGCAGCCTTAAAACTGATGTGACTGACCCTGAGGGAAGCTTAGTCCAGCTGCACTGTTACCTGCCGGGCCTGTAACTCCTGTCTGATTGCCAGAGTAGGAGAGCTGTGGAGAAAACCCAGGGAAGGTCCCGCTGCTGTTCAAGGGCAGGAGCAGATGCCTCATGTTGCAGTGAGGCTCTGGTCCACGCCTCGAACTTGGAATGCTGCAGGGACTCAGGTGGGAGTCTCACTGGTTGAGGTATTAGTGGCTCTCAGTGTGGTAACTTAAAGCACATATAAAGGAAGATTTTTCTGCATACTAGGAGAGAGGAAAAGAACGATTCCTTGTGACAGAGGAAGATTTACTAGTAGGGGAAGACTGGCCTAGTAGGCTCTTGATTTTGATGCTAACAAGAACTAATTAAGATGGAGCAGCTGAGCAGGGTTGAGGATTTGTATCTAAGAAATTTATGCTGTTTGTTCTGCTTCCTGGTGGTTAGAAGAGGTAGGTGATGATTTGGTGGTGGACCTCTCCTTGATCTTTGGGCTTGCTGCTTGTGCTTCTGGGTTTCTTGTGGCTTCTGGTCTCTGCTATGCAGGAGAATGATGGACCTGTGAGCAGCTTGTGACAGAAGGGTTGGACTTCCAAAAGCATAAGTGAGGGATAGTGGATAGCTGTCGTTTGAAACAGCGGCCCTGCTGACCTCTCCCCTCTCTTCTTTTGATAAGATTAACAGAAGGTGGATAGCTATCCCCTGAGCTGTTATAACATAATAAGCACCAATACAGGAGCAAGGAAGAAGGCAGGACCTGGGAGAGGTGAGCCCATCCTATTCAGCAGCAGCTGGCTGTCAGAGAGCCTGTGATCTCAGACAGCACCTGTTTGTTCACGTCTGGGATCCCAGCATGGCATCCTTGAGGCTTATTTCTCAGAAGAGTCTTCCCTCTCAAAGCTGTGTCTGCTGGTGCTCCTCAGGGTGGACATGGGAAATGATGATGCTATTCTGAAAGCCTCGCTGAAATATTGAAGTCAAGTGCTTGCAAGTTCCAAGTAAAAAATTGGGACAAGTTAATCACTCAAAATCTGTTTTCCAGCCTCAGAGTGTGTAACAGCATCTCACAGTTAGATGCAAAACACATTCATAAGACTTGGTGTAGGTCTTGTCTGAGTCATTGCAGATGCATTAACAATGTTGTTCTCCCTTGGTTTCACACTTGGGAAAAGATTAACATGTCCTATAGTGGTGTAAAGTACTCTTAATACTTAGTACTCCTGGAGGAGTGAACAGTCTTACTGGCTCTGTCACACAGAGTTGCCTCAAAAATGTGTCAGACCAGTGTCTCTTAAAGGCAGGAGAGTTGTTTTTCTGTCCAGCTGTGGGCTCTACAGGAGCTTCTGTATGCTGATATTTACAGAGCTGTTGGATTTGCTAAGGGAACACTGTTAACTGGTGCTTTTTACTAAACATTTCTGCATATTTTAAGAATATTTTCTGTAGTAATCTCATACAGCAACAAACGTGGCTTAGTGAGTCCAGAAACTATAGCTAGAACGTAAGTTGCCTCATGTGTGTTCCCCTTACCTTTGATATTAATTCTTTTCTCCTGTGAGGCTGGTCCAATGCACTAGCCATGAACCTCCATGTAAACAAAAACTGCTATGAGTTTGGACTGCTGACACATAATACAGAAAGGGGTTAGTATTTGCTCCAGCTCTCCCAGGTTTTGATGATGATTGAAGCTGGACTTGTGCAGTCTGCTTGAGTGCCAGGGAAAGCCTAGAGCTAACTCTCGTTTCCACACAGGCTTTGGCAGTCTTACGTTCAACCATGTATCTCTGTCTTGGTTCTGCTTTGTTAAATCATGGTAAAAGGATACATAAAGTTCTGCTTTTGTACCTGTTCTCTTTAGAACTACTGTACACAGCTATGTCTGTCCATTTTTCCTCCTTTATGCAAGCTTGATCTAGTAGTGCTGAATCACCTCTACTAGTCCTAATCTTGTGCTGTTTCACTTCTTTTCCCAACTGTCTCAGTATCTGATGATGTTTTAGCTCAAATCTATTTATGCTTTATCAAGGCTAATTAGTGCCTTAGAAACAACCAGTATACTCACTGCAAAAACAATTTGTGGGTTTAAACAAGATAAGTCAATAAGAGAAGAATGCTGTCAGAGTATACCCTAGAGCTGTCTGATGTTCTCAGGTGGAGTCATTCTTGGTGGTGGTGGTTTTTTCTTTGCTTTCACTTCCTCCTTGATCATCTGATTACTACTTCTGTCTCTTTTGTCTTCATACATGGCATGTTTCATGTTAACCTCTTCCCATATTAAAAGGAGATCAAGAACTGATGATGCTGTTGCCTTTGCCTTTGTCATTTCCAGAGCTCTGCTTCTCTGTGTGTGTAGTTCCCTATATGAGGAATCTCTTGATTCCAGCACTCTCCTTTTGCTTGCTCTGTTCAAATCGATAAGGCTGCCCTGGTCCTAACAGCGATGGGCTGAATGCTGCATCTGTTGCTCTTCCCTTGTGCTTTCCATTAGCTGCCTAGAATAGCACTGCATGGCCGGATAGAACATACTGCTCGGTTCTCCACCTCTGTGGCTGCAAAGCAGGGCCACAGATATTGATTTCTGAGCCTCTGTTGCTAATAGTGCATGCTGCAAACAAATGGAATGTGCGACTGGATTTGTGTGGTACGGGACTCGCCTGGTCTGGGTGAGGTACAGAGCTGGGAGAGTTTACAAGGCAGTGAGCTCCGTGAATAGTTCTGCAGTCCCACCTGGGTATCGTTCAGACTCCCCTGAGCTGCCAAGGGTTAATCTGAGAAATGTGTAGTAGCACAAGATGCCTCATAAAACTAAAGCATCTGTCTTGGGCATCTGGCTGTGCATGTTTGCCAGTTTTCATACAGTACTTGCGATGAGAAATTAGTTACTGGAGTTAGGAATATCCTTGTGTCAACGGAGTGCTGTAGTTAAGACTTTTACTTTCTCTTTCCTTAAAGGAACCCTGAGGACCTTGCAATATGAATAATTCTCTGGAGAACACCATTTCCTTTGAAGAATACATCCGTGTGAAGGCACGAACGATCCCCCAGCACAGGATGAAGGAGTTTCTAGACTCCCTGGCTTCCAAGGGGCCAGAAGCTCTGCAGGAGTTTCAGCAGACGGCCACCACCACAATGGTGTATCAGCAGGGTGGCAACTGCATTTACACGGACAGCACAGAGGTGGCTGGGTCTTTGCTTGAACTTGCTTGTCCTGTGACAACCAGTATCCAGCAGCAAACTCAGCCAGAGCAGCAGATACAGGTTCAGCAACCCCAGCAAGTCCAGGTAAGTGTCCGAAATCATCTCTAAATGTATCTATGACTTGCTAACCCATGGAGTAGTGTTCAGAGCCAGCTGCTGCCTAACCTGAAGCCTCAGACAAGTACTTAAGAGGCAGGACCAATTAACTTTATATAGAACAGCGCTATTTTCCTTTCATTTAAGGAATGTGGTAGTAAATTTCTCTCTTGGCTGTGCCTCCCTCGTGCCCCGCTGTAGGAGGAGCGGCGTACATAGCAATGGAGTGGTGTCACCTATTGGAGAAATGGTCGGCAGTTCTGGCGTGTGCACAACTCCCGAAGCCTTGTGCTGTGAAGCTGCTATAAATACCACCCTCCTCTGCCTGTCTGACTATCTGGTTGTTCAGGGTGGCTGTGGGATCTAACTTGCCTTCAGGATTTTTTTCTTTTTATGAAATCAGTTATTTTTAAGCGATTTTACTTGAACATTCTAAAAGTTGTCCTTCTTGAACTGGCTTTTAAGTGAGGGGGAAATGCAAGGGAGTCAACTTAGGATATGAACCAGGGGATGATACGCTTCAGGAAAGGAACTCCATATATACACATGCATCAAGGTAGATCATCTTTTGCACAGTGGAGGGAGTTGTCTTAATTACGTTTTTTTAGCAGGTATTACATTAGGTATTTTATTAAATATTAAATGAGAAAATCCAACACCAGAGGGGGAAAAAACCCCAAATGTATAACTTAACTACTTTTGTCCTCAGACACATTTTGTAATTTGAAGAGTTCATAGGTGGCAGAACTAAGGTTTTCTTATGATATATCTCCAAACAGCTGAACTCTGTCTACAGCTGTAATTTGGATACACTTCTGCCCTCTGTAGCAGAATGTAAAGCTGTGAGCTCTTCTTTTACAACAAATGAGGGTATGGAGTCACAAATGACTGGAGATAAGGTAGTGTGAACTTGGTGCAGTGCAGTAGACTTGTGCTAACAGCTCACTTGTGTGCTTTTATCCTACAGCAAAGACAAACTTACCTCCTTCACTGGTAACTCATCTTCAGTTACTCTCTATTGAGTAAATGAATGCTTAACTGGAACTTTTGTAACCTGTTGCCCTACAATAACTTGTCTTGAAAGGCTTTTGAACAACAAAAGCCTCTAGTCTTGCAGGCATGACTTGGATCTCTGCATGAGGCTATTAAAACTGATCAAGAGTGGTTTTGGTTCTGCCAGCTACTATGTCTTCTGGAAGAAGTTTTGTTTTTCAGTGGAAGAACTAGGAGGGTTGGCTTTTGAGTGCCTCAACCTTGAAGATGTGGAAGGCCCCCAAACCAATTGTAAAAGTCAAAGGAACCTCTTTTCTGTTTCCCCTCATTTTTTTCCTGCTGCTGCCTCCTTTCAGAACTACTCAAAATTCAGGCTTGACCCTTGCAAGTGTTCTAGTAACAGAGGTAGAGAGGGAGGTCATATATCATATGCTCCAGAGAAAAATAACCTGGCCTTCTTGGAAATAAGCATAGAGTTGCTGCCAGCACCTGTTCCTGATTTTTAAACTGAATGGCCTGCACCCTGAATATGAAAAAAATAAGTCAAGATTTCAGCAATTTTTCCTAAAGAATGTTGTCTACTATCTCCTACTTGGTTTTGATGTGCCTCTGCTTTTAGATGTCCGCTTTCCCATCTGTCAGTACAGATCATAATTAGTGTTTGTGTTGCCTACCCTGCTGCTCACTTCAGGGTGTTACAACCCCCTAGAACACTTAGTGGCACATCTGGTACTAGATATGGCTGCAGCTTTTGTGCATTAGCAGAGCAGTTGGACTCAGGTGTATTTGAGCAGCTAGCTCAGAATTATCTTGAAGTTTTTCTGCAGGAATAGAGTGGAGAAGAATGTCTTTACCCCCTTACAAGAGTGTTTTTCTGTCTATCAGGATTTGTTACTGAGACATGATTTACATTCACTTGTCTTTGGACTGTCACTGTGGCAGCAGTGGCAGAGCACAGGGTCTGAATAAAGCTGGATTTTGTTGTAGCTCTGGGGAGTGACAGTTCCTGTAGTGCAGTACACCTGGTCCAGCTGGCTCCCTCTGCTAAAATACTGCTTGTGTTGTATTATGACAAATTTTGGTCATCTGCCGAAGCCTCTTAGCTTTTGATTAAACTTGTGTCATCCCAGTACTTGACTTGATAATCTGTTTAGTTCTTGCTAATCCAATTGCAGATCAGTGGAAGACCCTTTGAATGACTGTGCTTATGTCTGGCAGTGTGACCGTGCTGCTAAAGGTGGCTAATAATACGACCAGTCAGATGACCTCACGGTCGCAAGTGCTAATGACAGCCTTATGATCGTAGTGATAGACAGTGCTCAGGTTTCATCCTAGGTTTTACTTGCTGTGGACAATCAAAGACAGTGTTTGACTGCTTGCTGCTTTTATTTATCCTGGCAAAATAAATTTCCTGTTTGAAGAAGTTGCCACCTCAAGATTTTCTTGCCTAAAAGGTTCAACAGAGTGTTGCCAAATGTTTATTTTGAAGGCTGAGTGGATGCAACTGTTGGGTTATATACTCTAGTCAGTGCTACAGTTCAGGTGTCCTGGAGCTCCTTCCACACCCAGTACCACAGCGGTGCCATTAGTGGTCTTAAGAAATAGTTTAAGGCAAGTTGTCATAACCTGTGCTGCATCAGGGGGTGGCTGGGAAGGGCTGTGTTTTGCTCCAGTTAGGTAAGAGTTTTATCAGCCCTGCCTTTGATGAGATCGTTGCTTGTTGGTCCCGTGCGTTGAGGCCACGAATTGATGATGCCAGCGGGAAGAGGTGTCAGCGCTGACTTGCTGACTGAATGTGGTGTTTCCTCAGAGGTCAGTGAACCTCTTGTGCCTCTTCCTCTTCCATGAGAAGGTTTAACTGAAGTAATATCAGAGGACAGAAAGCATCTTTGCTTGGGAAGCATATGGGGAAGATCCTCAGTTTCAGCTTTTTATGATGTCTGGGTGGCAAGAGTTTCTTGGCCAGGGCTTGAGGGGAGGTTGGTACAGGTGAGCAAATCACAGAACTGTATAGGGAATGATTAAATGCCTACGTAAAATACCTTTCAGTTAAGACTTGGAGGTAGGGTTCCTATTTGTTTATGTTTGAAAAACATGCCAGTATGTTTTTAGTGTAGCATCAGGTATTAATTAGCATTTACTTGGGCTGAGTGGGACACTTCAAAGAGTGGTTATAGTCAAGAGTGGTGTTTTCAAGGTAGCACCTACTTGTATATGGAAGCAGGCTTCTGTTGGAGAGATTCTTGGTTCATTTGTTTTAACTGTCTTAGGCCTAAATCCCTCCCCAGTGTACAGCTTGACAGCATAATCTTGATATTGTAACTGTTCAAACACACCCAATGTGGCTGATGGAATTCTCTCTGATATTGATGAATGAGCAGAGGAAGAATCTGGAGTGAAAAATCTATCTGGCAGTTGTTCTGAAAAGCTAACTTGTACCCTTCCTGTAGACCTTGTTTACTTAGATAGCAAAGGACTTCCTGTAAAGTAGTTAAATAACAAGTTCCAACATTTCCTGCTACTTCACTGATCAGTCTTTTCACTTACTCTATACTTTAAATCTGTTTTGTACTTGCACATACACTTTCTGGTGTAATATTAGAAGGATTTCTTTGTTACAGTGTTAGTTTTTAGTGCTGGACTCTCTTTAGCTTAGGACTGTTGTTGAAGAAAGTGTGTTTTAGGCCTTCTGTCCTTAAATTGGGCTAAAAAATTGAGATTGCTCTTCTCATGCTCTCATAACTTTTTGTCCAAGTGTTTGACTTCATTTGGGAAGTTTGAGATGCACCCACATTACTTCTGGGAGGGATTTGGAGCATGCTTTCTGATAGCAAGTTGGCCACCTATCCCTTCTTACCTCTTGTACATTTGGAGCCTGTCACTTTGGGTTCCCTCCAGACGAAGCTGGAAGATGCAATCTCATGTCTCAACGTTTGTTTGTCAAGCTTGGCTAGTGGGCAAGACTAGACCTAAATTTGAAATAGTCTTCTGGAATGTATAGTGTGGACATTGTTAATATGTCTTCAGTCTTACTCTGAGGTCTGTTCTTGGTGTGTACTACCACTTTCTACTGTAAATGTAGCCTCAGAAACCAAGATCTCTTTGTGAAAAGAGGCATTTAAGAGCATGTCAGGTGCTCCAGGGCAAGCTAGATATCAGAAAATCCATGCAGGAAAGAGTTGGTATGTGCTCATTTGGAGTTAGGTTATCCAGTCAGTCCACAGATGAAAGAATTACCAAGCAAAGGAAATCTCAATTGTTTCAGAACTGCAGTTCTGCAGTTTGATTCCTTTTTGGGCAGAGAATCTGCAGAGGGCAGATGTGTTATGAATCCTACTTGAAAGTTTGTCTATCAACCATGAGGAAAAAAGTTTTGGCAACCAGGCTTCAGCTGTTCTCATGCTCGTGGGGTTACTTATTGACTCTTTGCATGTGCTCAATGGAAGACAGAATATGTTTTTGATCTTAATGTGACAGTAAATTTCCTTTAAGGAAATCTTAAAAATTTAGTGCTGCCTTCCTGTTACAATACAGAACTGATTTCTAATGCTTTTGATTCTCTAGTCAGCTAGTATTTGATCCAGCTTCTAGTTACTTTATGGTGAAAAGGCATTTCTGTGTGATGGTAGTCTGCTGGGAAGTGATTCTTTTCATGCTGCTGGATCCAGACTTCTGGCAGTAAGTAGTTTTTCAGTACTGGTAACTTGGTATGTTCCTGTCTTGCACCAGTATAACCCAGGAATTCTGAGCATAACGTTCTTGCTTTAATCTTTAGCATAAAGTGAAGATTTAAGGTCCTCCCTGTTGGTCTTGGCCTGTAAATTTAAAACATTCCTCTTTGTACAGAGTCTTTTAAAAAAATCTGCTACTGAAGTTTAGTGTAATTCTTTGTCTAACTTGCTATCTGAGGAAAAAAAGGACAATGAGGTCAATGTAAGAAGCTCTGATCTCAGACTGGGTGAAGCCTGTAAATTTGAAATTAATGCTTTTAGCACTCCTGGGTACAACCTACTTGAACATAAGGAGGGATTTACTGCAAGATACAGTTGTTAAAAATGGATGTAATTCACAGGGGATGTGTAATGCATGGTAGGTAGAACTCCAATATTCTTTTAAATAGGAGCAGTCTCATCAGAAGCATGATGTCTGCAGTTTGCAGCATGGAGAACTTCAAGTGATTCTAGAGTCTGACTTCATCTTGTTTGGGTCTGGACTCATTCTTTTGGTGTTAACAATAACAGTGTTGGCTCTAAAGCAGTAGCAAGACATCCCAGTTGTAGGCGATAGGATTTAGTCCTGAGGAGTATCATAGGGCCCCAGGGCGTGACTGCTCAGCTACTGAAAGTGAGGGAAGTTGCCTGTGACTTTCAGAGACTGTAGGCTCAGGCTCTGAAATGGTTAATTGTTCAGGTCTGTGCCAGGGGAGGTTTAGGCTGGACATTAGGAAGCATTTCTTTACCAAGAGAATGGTCAAACACTGGAAGAGGCTTCCGGGAGGTGGTTGTTGTCCTAGACCCGTCCTTATTTAAGAGGCATTTAGGCAGGGCCCTTAACAACAGAGCTGTAGCTTATGGTCAGCCCTGGAGCAACCAGGCAGTTGGACAAGATGATCCGTGTAAGTCCCTTCAAACTGAAACGATCTCTTCTACAAAAGCAGAAGGGAGCAAATGCTCTCTTGTCACATTTGTTCTTAGACCAGGCCTCTTACTGATGATGCCTCTTGCTTTCACCTATTCCATTACCTTTCTAATTGCACTTGTGATAAAATTGTTTCAGTGCAGGAGCAGACTTTGAATTCTTACTGCTAGCAGAAAAAAAATTATTTCCTTTATATATGTTACAGCACTAACAGGCACTGTAATATAAAATTGTGTACGGAAAGAAGGTGGGGGTACTTTTAAGGTGCTCTCAGTCAACCTGTGCAAATTCTGAAAGCATTGCAGAAGCACAGGGCAAATGATGTGTTTGCCTGTTTCTGTGATTTTGAATCCTAGCAGATAAAGCAAGTGTTTCTGGTTTGAAACTGAAAATAAATCAGTGCAGTAATGCATTTAGTTTGTGCAGTCTTTGACCTTTGCCTCCCAGGTAATCTTTTGAACAAGGACTTAAATTAATCCTAAGAACTGTATTAATGATTTTTTTTAAATGGAATATTTTAGAGAATACTTGCCTTAGGGATATGACTGCATATGGCTTTCTTAAACTGAACTCTTACCTGGGCCTGTTTGCCCAAGGCAGTACTCATGCTGCAAGGCAGTATGATATCAAATAGAATGGAGGAAACATCCCATAGATGACTTTTCTTTTTCAATTGACTGCCTGATCAGATCACTCATTGATGCAGCTTTTTAAACTGTCATGCTGACATAAGGTTACATGTTTCTTGTTACCTTGCAGGAAATTATTATAGATAGTCCACGTCATCAGGATTACAGTATACTGCACATAGTTCCCAGAAGGAACTGTACCCTATTCTTCCTGGAAATAAATTAATTCTTAACAGGAGGTGACTTATAAAACTGGCTCGCAAGTGGTGCATTTTTCAACCCCACTTTTTTCCTTAGCAGCTCTTTATTTGGCTGTAAATGAGTCATTAACATTTTTCAAGACTTCTTAGAGGTGATGTTGGGAAGTGAGATTCTGTGCAGTGCAGATGTGCATGGTAGTTCTTTTTAGTATTGTCAGGTTGAGTAGTGTGGCATCTCTGTGCAAATGCCATGTTAGCCTGACCAGCTCCAGGGAGTGAGGTAGAAAAAGGTGAGAGCGTGAGTAGGAAGATACAGTTTTGCAACTATATAAGTCTGTGTTGGCTCCAGAGAGAGGTGTTGAGTAATTAATTCCCCGTCTTAAGATAAGGTGTTAATGAAGCCTGGAGAAGCAGATGATCATGGGAACCTGGGATATCACTTCTAGGACAAGGCAGATGTGACGAAGCATCTGTGTAAATGTGAGTCGGTGGAGAAGTGTCTGGAAAGGAGAGCAGAGCTCAGACCTCAGCACCCTGGGAGTGAAGATACAAACGGAGTTGGTTTGGGGGCTTGAGATGTGAAGCAGTACCTCTGACTCCTGGCTTTGAGTCTACCCCTGGGCTGCTGCTAGATATTGTGACAGACCTTGGACAAATGACCATCGATGTGAGAGGGTGTGATTTATTTTTTTTCCCTAAAATGAAAGGAACTGGTTTGGAATCAAGTCAACATGTTTTGTGTGTGTTATTCAGCATTGTGTAAGTGCACGAGCTAGAAAATACAACTGAGTAGTTTGGACAATAAATGGTATTAAATGGAGTAAGTAAATAATGAAAAAAAAGATTGATTTTAATTATAATTGCCAAAAAAATACTTCTGAAGTTTAAAAAACAAATGCTGCGGTGTTGGCCCTTAGTGCATGACAGAGGTTGAGGTTGAACTTGCAGCCTCCTGTGTGGACACCTGCTTGTGTGGTGTCACTGTTAGTGTTGGTTTAGAAGTAATATTCCTGTGCTTTATGTAGAAAGAGCCAACTGCTGTTTTTGACTTACCCATATTTCTTACTGCCTGTAAGTGATCCTGCATCCATCTGGGGACCGGGGTGGGAAGTAGTAAAACAATCTTTAGAGCATGGTAAGAATGAGGTGAGCTCCTGCGGTTGTAATGTGTGTGACCTTAAAGTCTTGCTATTGCAAGGCCTGTGCTGAAATAACATTTTAGCAATGCAGATAGGTCTGAAGACTCTTTTGGCTTCCAGGGATGCAATCTATTGGCTTGAGCCCACAGAGCTTTGAGGGTGGAGATGTAGCTCATGTGCTGTTCTGTCTGTGCTGAGAAGTGTGGTCTTGTGCAATGCTGAGCAAACACATCTACTATATTGCTGTTATCAACCAGGCATTTCTGGAATAACTTGGTTTCATTTTCCTGAGATCTTTACTTATGGATTAATGTATGGAATCGTAAATCTTCAGTGATGGACTGTCTCTGTTGAATCGCTGATGTTTGCTGATCTCTAACTGCTGGGTTGGTGTCATTGCAGGTTCAGGTCCAGGTCCAGCAGTCACCGCAGCAGGTCTCCGCCCAGCAGCTCTCTCCACAGCTCTCTGTCCATCAGGCGTCGGAGCAGCCAATACAGGTCCAAGTGCAGATCCAAGGCCAGGCTCAGCAGCAGGCATCCCAGACAATACAGAGTCAATCTCTTCAGAGCCCCAGCCCATCGCAGCTGCAGGCGGCTCAGATCCAAGTGCAGCATGTGCAGACTGCCCAGCAGATCCAGGCTGCAGAGCTACAGGAGGAACACATACAACACCAGCAGATCCAGGCCCAGCTTGTGGCAGGACAGGCCATTACTGGTGGCCAGCAGATACAGATCCAAACAGTCGGGGCACTGTCACCTCCACCTTCTCAACAAGGCTCCCCACGAGAGGGAGAGAGGCGGATCAGCTCTGCCAGTGTCCTTCAGCCAGTGAAGAAACGTAAAGTGGATATGCCTATTACTGTGTCATATGCTATTTCAGGGCAGCCGGTTGCCACAGTGCTGGCCATTCCTCAGGGCCAGCAGCAAAGTTACGTCTCTTTAAGGCCAGACTTGTTAACGGTGGACAGTGCCCACCTGTACAGTGCCACTGGGACCATTACTAGCCCCACTGGAGAGACTTGGACCATCCCTGTTTACTCCGCTCAGCCACGTGGTGACCTTCAGCAGCAAAACATAACCCACATTGCCATCCCTCAGGAGGCCTACAATGCCGTCCACGTCAGTGGCTCACCAACGACACTGGCTACCGTGAAGCTGGAAGATGACAAGGATAAGATGGTGGGAAGTACTTCAGTAGTGAAGAACTCTCACGAGGAAGTGGTGCAGACTCTTGCTAATTCAATCTTTCCAGCACAGTTTATGAATGGCAACATCCACATTCCAGTGGCAGTGCAGGCTGTGGCAGGGACATACCAGAACACGGCACAGACAGTGCACATATGGGACCCGCAGCAGCAACAGCAGCAGCCCACACCCCAAGAGCAAGGGCAGCAGCAGCAACTACAAGTCACTTGCTCAGTAAGTTAAAACTGCTTCTTGGTCTCAGGTGATTAACAACTTGAAAATGTTGTGGAGAGGGAGCGTGTCAACAGACAGCTAGTGTCTGGGAAGCAGAGATGTGATTGTCCCAGTAGCCTGGGCATGGCATAGGGTACTTGATAGGTGTAAGATTGCAACAATGTGTTAATGTTGGTCAATAGTTATAGGATTCAAAACTTCCCAAGACAAAGTACAGTTTTGATCTTCGTAGTGTAAATAAATAGATACATGCTCATTGCCAGCTTCTTCATGGCAGGTCTGCAGTATTCTCCTGAACTGTTTCAGAGGTTGCAGTGGACAGGCAGGGATGATTGCAGCCAAATAAGGTGTGCAAATATATACTAGTCATCTAGTTATCAGTTACTTTGTTGTTATGTGACACTAGTGCCTGGGTAAAGTGCCAAAATCTGACTAGTTGTGAGCAAACTTCCTGGATCAAGTGTAACTGTCTGTAACACCATGTCCTGCTTCTAGTAAGTGCCTGGTGTTCAAGAGCACAGTAACCATCAGTGGCAAGTAAACACCTCTTCATAATCTGTGGCAAATGTGGCAACCAAATTTGTTAGTGTTTTTAAAGACTTTGTTGCCAACTTTAAGCCATAGATTATTTCGAATTGACTTTTAAAGCTTGAATAACTGGGGCTATTAGTGGTCTCTTTTATGTGTGCAAATGGATGTAACTTATTTTTTTTTTATTACCAGAAAGTGAAAAGTGATTGATCTGTCAAAGCCTTTTTTTGCTGAATGGGATGAGGGCAAAAATACCCAAGCCTGCTAGCGTACCTGTTGGTACAAATTCTTTCCAGTTTATAAATAACATTATTGGCTTTATAAAGGTGTCTGTGCCCTCTGCTTTATCAGTAAGCGCTGAGACAAGGAGGATTGCTTTCTGTAGTCATGTCTGATCATTTCTAAGTTGATCATGGGCTACAGCCCATCGAGGTCTTCACCAAAAAGGGTTCCCTACAGCTCCAGATAACTTTCAGATCCTGGATACCCTGTTTTATAAAGCTGTACTTTAAGCTACAGCTTATGGATCTTGTAATGCATGGGGGGTTTTGTGGTTGGGTTTTTTTGTTTGTTTGTTTTGTCACATTCAAAGACCCTTCTGTAATTCCTCTCTTCCTCTTATGGGTAATTCAGAAATCACTTCATCACTTACAGTTGTTTAAACAAACTAAATTGATAGAACATTTTGCCTTTCTCCTAAATAGGATTTTTAGACTTATTGTAGGGTCTTTTAAGAGCATGACCCACATTCTTAGGAGTCTTTCTGAGGTATTAGCTCCATAATTTCTTCAATGGTTACTTGTAAAGTTTCTGCTGATGCTGTGTATTCCTGTGTACAGTGGTCTGCAATTCTTGGGTATCAGACAGTTTTCTGATCCCAGCTCTGTACTGTGTGAGGTGTGGCATAAACCTCTAAGTACAGAGGCAATTCCATAGGGATGCACTCTTCCTGTAAGAGGCCAATAAAGCTACTACAAGTGAACATCAAACTTTTGGGAGCTGTCCCTCTCAAAGCTGTGAAACTGAGAAGGAAATTGCCTGCCTGCCCTGCACTATCCTCTGGCACTGTGCTTCCGTGGGACCTGGGCAAGTTGCAGCTATTTTGCTCTATTTGTTGAAAATATAAGTCCGTTTAGAAGCAACTGCCAGCTTAACTCCAGACTGTGTCCAACCTTCATACTGGACAAGGTGTCTGTGAGGTCAGGGAGAAGATTGTCCCTTGGGTTGGGCTGAAGGAGGGGCTTGGTTCTGGGAAGCTTTCAGCTCTCAGGAGAGTAATGGAGCACCATTCTGGAGGAGAGCAGAGGCTCAGTCCTGGCTCCTACAACAAGGTGTCAGTTCACCCTTGGACTCTGTCCTCGTTAAGACAGAGGCTTTTCTTCACAACTTAAACTTTGTCGCCATCTGCCTTGATTAAAGCTTGGTCCCTTCAGTCTCTGCAGCTGTACTACACACTGCTGCTGCAGGGGCTGATAAGCAAAAAGCTAGTAAGAGCTGATGCAGGAAATGAGAAGCCAACCAGAGGCAGCTGGAAAGCTCCAGTCTTGAGATTCTTGCAGACTTTGCCTCTTAAGCTAGTTGTTGGTTGGTTTGTTTATGTTAGGTAAGGTAAAGGTGTTTAAAGTCTCTGTGCCATTTTTCTTGTGGTCTCTAGTGCTGTCAGAACAACTTTCACTAATATTGACAATTGGCAGTATCAAAGGAAATGTTTCTTTTTGAGGTAGCTTTTAAGAAGGAGAAAGTAAAACCTGATGTAAGAATTGCTATCTCTGTAATATTCAGGATGCCAGTGAGAGCTTGACTAAGGTCTGTAAAGCCCTTAATTGAGGTAGCCACAACACTTTCTGTGGCATGGAATTGAGAAGCTGTAGTGAAGAATGCAGAGTGGATGCAGCTGGAGAGCTCATTGCTGCTTTTGGGTCGGTGCCATTGGTTGCCTGACAAGTAAGTTTCAGTTTGAGGTAGTAATTCTTGGTGACCTAAGGTCCTGCTGCAAAGTAAACTTCCAAAGGGTCTGGAGATGTCTTAGGGTCTGTAATCATAGTGGGTTGTATTCACACATACTGTGTATTCACACAATAGTGGGTTGTACCAGTATTTGGTATTTTGAGAACATTGCATTACAACTGAATTGATGTTTTGATGCTGGTGTTCTAGTCTAATTGCTTTAGATCTCCTACAAATGAATTAATCTTATCTGTTGTCAGTGATAAGAACAGAGGATATTTATTCTGTGTGCCTGTTATGTACTGCATAGTGAAGAGAGCCTGAGTGGGGAGGGATGCCAGCCGTGTACAGCATGTGGCTGTACCCAGAACCCTCCTCAGGGAGTCCAGGTGTGGAGCAGCAGTGGTTAGGAAAGCTGATGGCACATTCCTCTTCATCCCTGCCAGGGGCTGGCGGTCTCTGCAGCTGCTGTGTCTGTGAGGGGCTATGGGCCCCTCTTGTGGTGAGATGGACTTCAGTGGTGGTTCAGTGTGACGAGTTAGCTGAAGAAAGATGTGCCCATTCAAACTAAAAGTGTTCTTGGAGAGTCGGATACTCTTTTGAGCAGCAATTCGGGTTGGACAACAAAAGTTGCGTTCCTTGAGTTAACTCCTTTTGTTAGAGAGGAGTGTTGCAGAAGGCTGGTGTCCTGGGGCTAGAGATAATTGTGGCATTGCTTGTTTTTTGTCCAGCTGTTGCACGTTGAAGTGGGTGTATATAAACTGAAGCGCTTTTTTCATAGGCTCAAACTGTTCAGGTTGCTGAAGTTGAACCACAGCCACAGCCGCAGACTTCACCTGAACTTCTACTTCCAAACTCTCTGAAGCCAGAAGAAGGTCTTGAAGTGTGGAAAAGCTGGGCACAGACCAAGAATGCAGAGCTGGAAAAAGAAGCTCAAAATAGACTAGCACCTATTGGAAGTAAGTGTCATGCCAACATGGCCTTTGTTTCCTTTCAAGTAGGATTAGGAATGACTAAAATGTTAGGTGTTTACTGCTCTGGAAAACACTTTTGTTTAGTCAGTGATTGTTTTTAAATCTAAACTTTGATTTACTTGGCAGTACTAATTATAGTGTGCTCCCACTACCACAGGACATGTCTCAGGGGAGATATTAGCTCAGTGCTGAGCCCCCTTGAGCACCTGGTAGCAGTAGAAAAAGGCACTGCAGGAGTGTGGTGCATGGATGAACAAACAGGCTGTGAACGCCAGCCGAGCTGGTAGAGCAGTCATAGAGTTGCTGTTTTCATGTTGCTGCAGGGCAGCATTTCATTGTGAACACGGTAATAGAAGGCAATAGTCATGTCTTCGGCAGGACAGAGGATCTTGCTGTTAAACTCTTGCCCATTTTATCTTTTAGGAGATCTGACAGCCTAAGATCTTGATTTATTTTAGCTTACTTTACTATACTGGGGGAATGAGGTAGTACTGGACCTGCCAGATAGAACGAGAAAGCTGGAGATGCAGGAAATCATTCCTGAAATATTGGGAAATAATATAGCTTTATGGCTTAAATAATATGGCTTTGTTTTGTTTTTCCAGGGCGTCAGCTGCTGAGGTTCCAGGAAGATCTCATCTCTTCAGCTGTGGCTGAGCTGAATTACGGTCTGTGCTTAATGACACGAGAAGCTCGAAATGGTGATGGTGAACCCTACGATCCAGATGTGCTCTACTATATCTTCCTGTGTATTCAGAAGGTAGGAAAGGACACCTCTGTGTGCTGCAGGGCTATGTGTGTTGTCAGCACGTATAGGGAGAACTCCTGGTTATGACAATGGAGACTGTGGCTTCTATTAAGCTTCCCAACAATTTTATATGAAAAAAGTATCTCTACTTAAAAAAAAAACAAACCCAAACCTCAGATGACTTGTCATTAGTGCACAGCAGTGCTTTCATCTATGAGTGAAATTGTTAATAATTGAATTGTTAATAATTGAGTTCCGTATCATGGTGAGAATAATAAATCCTTTTAATTTTTTTAGCGGGAGGAGGAGGGTTGGATGATGTTTGAAGGAGTCGTCAATGTCAAAACTTAATCTAGTCGAAGCTTTAACAGGCAAGAACTTATTGTGGTGTGGGAAATCTGAGCTGGTAATGCTAGAGTGCTTTCTGGAAGAGCTGCAGGAACAGAGGTAAACTCTGACAGGGGAATTGAACATCTCTGTCAATAACATGAAAAAGTAGTGTCCAAAGAACAGTCATGTGAAATAACTTGGAGTGAACACACCTGAAGTAAAAGGTGAAATCCAAACAGCTTCACTTTGTAAGATGTTTTTTCCTTTTTCTGTTTTGGCATTCTCATGGTAGTAATTGAGATTACCTATCCTGTACTGGCCTTGGTGCAACTGTCCTCACTCTTCAAGTAAAATGTATTAGTCTTCAGTGCTCTGCTGTAAAATGCTTGACTAACTGAGTACATGAGCCTTTAGGGTAAGGTCTGGTCTGAGGAACACACTGGCTCCCACTGTACTGGACCATGTTGTGAATCTCTTACAGTATCTCTTTGAAAATGGCCGAGTTGATGACATCTTCTCAGATCTCTACTATATTCGTTTCACTGAATGGCTGCATGAAGTTCTCAAGGACATACAGCCCCGTGTTTCACCTCTTGGTAAGGACTTTTGTTTAAGAACTCCAAAACTTTCCAGAGTTTGGAATGTTTAAACTGAACCTACCTCTTGAGTGTAGTCTGAATAGAAACCCTTTTGAAGTATTTGCTGTCCCCAGGGCAGCTCGTGCTAGTCATGAAGAAAAATGTTGCATCTGCAGTGAATGCCGGGGTTACTGCACTTGTCAGGCTCTAGCCCTGACTGTTGTTGAGCATTATTTGTCTATCACTTGCCACCCATCAGAAGGCAGATTGTTGGGATTTTGTAGTGTCGTGAGATTGGCTTAGTTGGAAGCCAGCTGATCCTTGATTTGAATCAGGCTTCCTCATCTGAAGTACTAGTACATCTTGCCTCTAATATGTATTGTTATTTTGGGAGATAATACAGCACTGTCATGGTGCCATGGAGCCAGATGGATACTGTCTGCAGGACCAATGAGTGTCAAAGGAAAAAACAATGAGTGTTTAGAGCCTCCAATCAATTGCAGCTCAACCTTGTGTTCAGGAGATGATGGCAGTGGGGGTGGCAGGGCAGTTCCAGGAGAGACAGATTTTGACAGAGTTGCATATGAGAACTAGATCAAGAACTGCATTTTCAGAGCATGGAAACGTGGTTTCTCATTGCTTCATTCCCTTTGATCGGATTGGGCATCAGTGAAGAAGCTGTTGCTTGTGTTCAGAAAAGTAGCTGCTGTTTACAGGCTAGATGACTAAGTAGCACCATGAGTTTTGGAATCCTTTTGTTTTCACTCTGGCTGTTTGATCTGTGCTTTGTCATTCCACAAGCCCTGGAGTTTGTAGTGCTGTCTGTTTTTCTGTATATCTGTGTATTTGGAGTATAGTATTTCTCTTCTACACAAAGGAAAAAAAATATCTGAGAATCAAAGGATTACTCGTGTCCAAATACATCACTTGGCACTGTGTGCTGACTAAAGCTGTGCACAGGGCCAAGAGCTGATTTGTTACACTGGCCTGCCTGCTCTCACATATTATTGGATTAAGAGCATCTGCATTGGAGTTGAGCCATTAATTAAAAGCTGTTAAAGTGAGTATTTGTTTCTCTATGGGCTGGGATGTAAAGGCGTGTTGCAGAAGCACACTCTCTTCAACTAGAGGTTGATGTATGTGTACAAGTGTTATATCCTAATTGTACCTGCTATTTAAAAAGTTGTTTGCACAGCAGTGAATCTTGACATCAGTGAGAATCTCCTCCTCTTCCTTCCCTTAAGATTTATATGCTCTTCAATACTTACAGACTATAAAATGCTACCTGTGTTCACACTGTGTCTATATCTTGGCATGATGCTGACTTCTGGTTATTGCAGGTTACATCCTCTCCAGTCATGTAACAGAGGAAATGCTGTGGGAGTGTAAGCAGCTTGGAGCTCACTCCCCTTCCACCTTGCTCACTACACTGATGTTTTTCAATACAAAGTAAGTACTTAAGTCTTTGGGAATTTTGGGGAATAAAAAAACTTCAGATGCCTTGACAGGGTTGGTGGGGAACTGCTGCACTGGGTCAGGGTGAAATCACGGGTTAATTTATGGCTGTTGCATGCTCTGCTGCTGGAAAAGCCTTTAACTCAGTGGTTGGTTTGAGCTTCAGCCTGCTCACAATGACAAAAGATAACTACCTTGCCTCTAAATGTCCTGTGCTCTGTTCTTGCTGCTCAGATATTTCCTGTTGAAAACAGTAGACCAGCACATGAAGCTGGCCTTCTCCAAGGTGCTGAGGCAGACCAAGAAGAATCCTTCTAATCCCAAGGATAAAAGCACGAGTATCCGCTATATGAAGGCTCCAGGCATGCACCAGACAGGACAGAAAGGTAGTGTCTAGGAGTTTTCTTTGGGAATATTTTACTTACTTGGGCTTGAAGAAGTGGATGAACCTGGAGATGTTTGCAGGTAGGGAATCCAAGGCTCTGACAGTTACCTTCAGCCCAGCAGTCTGAGTTTTCCATGTATTCTGGTCCAAGAGAGCATAGTACCTTCTAATCATAAGCCTGGGGACATACCTTACCTCAGGCATATGAGACTCGTCAAGAACTAAGGATAACTTTTTTGTTACTTCTGTTTTTTTATGGGCAAAGAGGCTATTGGGTGTAAGTGCTTATGAAGATACGGAGAAAATTCTTTGGGAGGGCTCCTCTTACCTTGATTCATGTGAACCCATACCAGAACCCCTATGTAAGTACAATCTGTCCTCTTAAAAGCACACGATGTAGCTGAGGTATTGCAGTCTCAGAGAGAGTTCCCTCATTTTGGGCACTGGTAGAGGAGAAATGGAAAGAAGTATATGGATGGGTTGTGAACTTCAGTAGCCTTGGGATAAAGCAAGCTCTCCATATAATGCTTTGAGCATTTAGAGCCGGGTGCTTCTGCCCTGGAACAGCCTTATGTCTCTTGCTAGCTCTTGCATGGTGACAAGGTGCTACAGAGTGCTGAGGCTGTATGGTACTGCTCAGTGTGCTGTGCTTACACAGTCTGACACAATTCTGGGGGGCTGGTTTGTAGTTACAGATGACATGTATGCAGAGCAGACAGAGAATCCAGAGAACCCTCTGAGGTGTCCGATAAAGCTGTATGACTTCTACCTCTTCAAATGGTGAGAGCTCTTGTCTGTGTGTGTGGTGCTTGTCTGCTCTGACTGGGGAACTGCACCCTGTGGCTGGTCTAGTTCTCAGGACTGTGTGTTATTGCTGGCACAGTTTCTATGTTTGCATAAATTTACTTAAATGGGGAGGGTGTTGATGTGAAAGGGTGGGTTTTAGTCTGATGGCATGTAAGTTGAACTTCTGGGGTATTTAAAAGAGACAAATCCTGATTTGTGAACTGGCTGCCCCTAATTTTATACTTGGAGGTTTGCTGTGTTGGCATGAGCTTGCTCTTCTGCCTGTGAGTTGCAAGTCATCTTGGAGCATCCACTACTGGAGATGAGATTAGGGTCTTATTCAAATCATCTTCTGAACAAAAATGAGGACTTGCTACAGAGATTGGAGGGAGTCTCAAAGGACTCGCCTCTAAACTGTGATGATTCTGATATTTAATGTAAAGGTTCCTCTGCACAAATAGATCTGCAGGTAGCCTGAATGTGAAAATACTCCATTCTTGCTTCACTCTGAAAGACCCCTAAAGCCATGTGTGTGTTATATTTACCAGTGTGAAAAAAAATTACTTTCTTGTAGTCATCACCATGGCTTTTTAAGCTTGGCATGGCCTAAAACTTTGGGACCAGTGTTGTCTCTAGGTGTAACTCTGTACCTTTATATCTCATCAGCCAGATGTTCACTGTCAGGATTTGTGAAGCCTGGGGGGAGGACAGTGGTGGTCTCTCCGTTCTAGGGCATTCTGTTAGTCTGGTTATTTCTGATCTTCCTCACACAGCCCCCAGAGTGTGAAAGGCCGGAATGACACGTTTTACTTGACACCGGAGCCAGTGGTGGCCCCCAACAGCCCTATCTGGTATTCCATCCAGCCGATCAGCAGAGAGCAGATGGAGCAGATGCTCACCCGGATCCTGGTGATACGAGAGATTCAGGAAGCTCTTGCCGTGGCTAATGCCAGCACCATGCACTAAGGCATCCTTTGTGGCTCAGAAGGGGTGGGGCAGGGTGATGGGGGAGGGACAAGCAAAGAGAAATTGTACAGACTTTTACACTAAAGGAGATGCCTAAGTTTTTGGTTTTTTATTGGTGTAGTTATGAAGCCCTTTTAGGCTTCTTCTCTTTAAAAGAATCTAAAGGAAAACCTACCCATTGTGTATCCTACCCAACACACCAAACTGTTGGAACCATTGGAGGCTGCATATCCCCTGCAAGCTGGGAGCTGTGGAAAGCTGCTGGTTGACTCTGGGTTTTTTTTATGATGTAGAAAATATGAACTACAGGATTGGCCTGGTTGGCCAGGGCCTCTGTCTCCCTGGAGCACGTGCAGCCTAGAGGGCACAGAATGATGGATGGACCTGCTCAGCCAGTGGAGGAGAGGCAGGCATCTTCTTTTCTTGTGCTTGGACGTTAATTTGCTGATATCTTGGAAGAAAGAGGAGAGAGTGAACTGCAATTATGATTTATACAAAAAAAAAAAAACAAACCAACAATTTCTATTCAGACCTTTAAGTGACATTTTTAGATGTTAAAAGTACAAACTTTACCACACTCTTCTTTTTTGGCCTAACATTGAGGCCTTAAACCTTGAGGCTTCTGTGCCTGATGGAATTCTTGTAACATACACTTGTGTATCATATAAAGATACCACCCTGTTTCTCTTATGTATTCTTACTCTAGTTGTTTATTAAGAATGACGAGCACGTCTTTTCAACATGCCATTGAACAATGTGTCTTTATTTGGGGAAGAGTGAGCTGTGAGGGTGGGGGGTCATTATACAAAGATCAGTATGCAAACTGGTTGTTTTCATCCCTGTTTGTGCTTTCCAGCTCAGCTCTGCTGGACTTCTTTCACCTCTACAAATTTTGAAGGTAGAAGGGCATAAACTTCTGTTGAAGGACCTGAATGTCTGCTTGCTGATGGAAGCTCAGTGCCAGGCTAGGAACATGGGATCTGTGAGACCAGATCAGACTGTCCTCATGTTCTGTGGCTTTACCCCTAGAAAAATCCCCCTCTCCTTTTTAAATACATCACACCAACAGCATGATGGAGGGGCTTTGGAGGGAAAAGGCCTTCCAGGAGCAGCATATGGCTTACTCCTGCTATTAACAGCCTTTTCACAGTTTTTAACATAGCTGTGTAGCTCCTGGCATCGTTCATGATCATAAACCCCAGCTCTGTAGCCTTGCCTTGCTGCATCTTAAATGGTTGCGATATTTTATATCATTAACAAATAGTCTGCTCTTTTGAACCCAGCGGGTAGCCAACCGTGCTTGAAATGGGAGATCACTTGCCAGGCTTGTTATTTGTGCCACCAGCTTCTTGGATGCAGAGAGATGACTCTGCTTCTTGAACTTGTCTTCCCTGCTTCTCCACCTCATATCCCTTCCCTGTTCCAAAATACATAGGTAAATACTTAAATATATATTACAGTAAAAGAACTTAAACTTGTGTACAAGCAAGCAATTTTTCTGAAGCCTCTGTTGACCAGTACCTGTCTGTATTGAGAAGGAAGGTCTGCCCTCTCTGTTGGTTGTGCACAGTGTAAATGAGAGTAGCCATAACATTTCCTGTCTTTGTGCTCGTGAGCAGTGTTGAGGCGTGCACGCTTAGAGAGACTTCCCAAGCCCTTGATGCTTTGTATTGACGTTGGTGTTCCCAAGGAAGCCCGTGTGCTCGAATTAGTTGTCAGTATGAGCAGTTTGTTCCCTCTGTAGGACTCTGTGCTCAAATAAGTGCAGAGAGGTGAAGTAGCAATGCACTGTTGTTTTGTAAAACCTGCACTCTACTTTAGACTCTTAGCTCAGTGTCTGCCCTCAGAGGTAGGCCAGGGGAGAACAGCCTGGGGTTGGTGCCCAGGTCCCAGTGGGTGAACTGGGAAGGTGGTGCCTGCGTAGTGTGTAGTGCTGGCAGCTGTCTGCTTGGATCCATCATTGCCCCTGTGGCAGAGTGGCTGTTGGGATCATCAGTAGTGCTTCAGCTGTCAGAATCCTCTAATCTCTTCACCATATCTTAGTGACTGGAATGTCCATCTTTGGCCCTAATTTAAGAGGTTAAGGACATTGCTGGGGCAGGCTCCCACTATTTCAAGTAGTTGCATGTGCCTGTTGCTCAGGGTCCCCAACAGGCCTGCATAGGGTGGATTTCCCTTTCTTTTGGGCAGTTTGTCCCATCTTCTGAGCAGAGTTGCAAAGCCTGCTGCCTTGGCTGTCTCCATCAGAAGTACAGTGGGTGTTAAACCATCTGTCAGATACACCCTGTACCAGTTGCTTCACTAGGTGACCTTGGGAGTCACCTCTTAGTCTAAAAATTGCCAGAAGCTGCAATAACATGACAGAACATTGGGGCAGTTGCAGGTTAGGGATGAAACAGGTACTTCAGCTGAGTTTTCTGGGGAAACAGGATTCCGTGTTACCTTAAAATTCTAGGCTGTGCACTTTCCTTACAACCCTTAACTGCAGGATGATCTAAAGTCTTTGTAGGGGAAGAGTTCTCCTTGATCTTGGAGTATAGTGATTAGTAACAGGGAAACTTGGCACGTGGTGAGCTGTGGAGATCTCCTGATGATTGGTTTTGTCCTGATGGACTGAAGTGTCTCCATTACTTTCTCATTGTTCAGATGTACATAGGAGAGGGATCTGCTGATGCAGAAGTGGACTGCTGTACTGTTCTGTACTGTCTCATCAGAATGTCCACTGTGTTAACTTCATTCCCTATTTTTAGAGACAATCGATATACTGTGACTTAAGGATTATTTTCCTGGACCTGGCTTCTAGTCTGGCTCTCTGGAGCTAATTTAAAAGGTACAGTATTTCTAGAATATAAATACTATGTTCTTTGATAGTGAAGAACATGATCTGCTCCCTTGTAGGGGCTCATAGGAATATGTGCACAGAGTAGCACAGAAGAGTGCTATGGCTTAGAGTTGCTGTCCGAGTTCTGGGAAATGTTCCCAGTCAAACATGTAAAATAGCTTTTTAACACTTTCCTATAACCAGCTTGACTGCTGCTTCAAGGGCATTCCCCCTCGGCTCCAAGAGTGCCAAACTGCTCGCTCTTGTATGCGTGTATATATTCAACAGGAACTCTCCCTGCCCCATGCCTTGTATGAGACAGGCTGAAAATGCATTGATCTCTAAACAAATAGAGCTGAGAAGTCAAGGTAGAGACCCTGCCATGTTGGTTTTGAACTGTGCCCATCTTGTTGCCGGGGTATGAAAGGAACCATGGAAATCAGAGCGTGACTGACTGTTGTAAAGCACCTCACATTCTGACATGAGACTCATGTATTGTCCAAGCTCTTGACACTAACAGTGTTGCTTTCTTTAGGAAACTTGTAGCCTCTTACACGCTTGTCCATGGCACCATTAGATTTTCATTTGCTTTCAAGAGTTCAAGCATTTCCTCTGAGTGGTAATGGCTGAAGCAGCAACGAGCAGACTAGGGAGTGGTTCTTCTGTGTAGAATGGTGAGTAAAGGGAATGGTCCAAGTAACTTAATAGGGCTTTCATCTATTGGCTTCTTCACCCCTAGAGGTATGGACTTATTAGATGGGTCACAAGGTCTGAAGTAGTTCCTGAACTGTTCTGCCTCGGGCAATAAAAAAATATGTAATCTGGTCCCTAGATAAGAATTCTCTTCTGCACTGTTGCTCCTGGGGCAGAAATTAAGACAGTCTTGTTCTCAGCTGCATTAGGGCTACTGTGTGCTACAGCAGAAGGGATGAGGCCTCCAAGCCCCTTATGCTGTGGTAAGAGCAGATCCAGAAGTGGTAGAAAAGAGTCCACTTAGCATACAGGGGGTGGAGGACTTGCTGGTGCTGTAGTTGCACATCCTCTTGCTGGTCTGAGTGCTGCTAGAGACTGATTGACTCTGCACAGTCCAGCCAAACTGCATTCTTGTGTGAGTTTCATAGTAACTGACTTGGAATTAGTGTTTGGACTCTTAAATCACTGTTAAAGTGGGATATCAGCTGTCTTCCACCCTATATGGGGTTTTTCTGCCCATCTTACTGCTGGAGCTGCTCCTCAGATATTACAGGGAATGCACCTTATCCTGATGATTCAGCCTCTTCTGTTTCACTGGTGCCAATGCATAGGAAGGAGCTTTTCTCCACTTGAGTCTCTTCCTACCTTAAGGAGCATCTCAAATCTTCTTCCAGAAGTCTAGCTGACATGCTGCCCCCAAATCTCTGAAGCACTCGCTGTGCCCCCTACTTGTCGGTTCCCTTTGCTGTGTGGCCGAAGCTCTGCCCTCAGCACTGCAGCCACATTCCCTGTATAACCTTGTGCATGGCAGCCACGTTTGCCTGCTTCTTCCTTCTCATTGGAGCTCATCAGAATGGGGAGGCAGATTGAACTCACAGCAGCAATAAACCATGTCTAGAACTTGAGGGAACTGCAGGAGAGAAACGAGGTGGAGGGGATGTCTCGGAAAGGCAGGGTCCAGTTGCAGCCCAGAGCCTCGCTTGATAATGAGTGTGCAGCCTATATGCAAAATACGTCTTGTCTGTCCCTCCTGTGTTGACCCAGGTCTAAACAGCACATGTGATTGGCATCCTGCAAAGTGACCTTCAGAACTCTCCAGTAGCTTTGCCCCGTGAGTAACTCACACTACAAATCATTTTAAAGAGATGCACTCAACTATTTTTTTAATTTAATTTTACTCTTATATTCTCTGCTCTTTGTAATCTGCTTGGAAATAAAATGTTTTTCCCTGCAGCCTTTGTTGTAGTCTGTTTGAGAACCATTAAACTTTGTCTGATGTTTCCATTGGAACAGAAGCCAACTTGCCTGTTTACTGCTGTGCCCGTGCTGTAGCTCAGATCAGTGTGTGCCGCCCAGGTAGGCTCAGCAAGCCTTTGTTAGCCTGTCTTTATTTTAAATAAGGGTAGAGAGACCTGTTAGCCTGATTTTGGTCTGGCACGATGCCTCCTGTTATGCTGATCCTGTGACAGGTAATGCTGACTCGAGAGTGCGTGTCCTTGGCAGGCAGCGCTTTCCTTGGGAACGCTGTGGCTCTGATCCCTGCCTCTGGGATAACCATCTTGGTGCCTTGGCGGGGAACGGCTTTCAGTGGCGTGGGCCTAGGTGCTTTTATTTTCTGCAAAGGACAGTGCTTTTCTTCCAGCTCCCTAGCTCAGGCAAACTGCAACCAGTGGGACATTGGTGTGTGGATAGGAGAAATGAGCTCTTAGCTGAAATTCAGCCCAGGAGTTACGTACAGAGGTAACAGCAGGGTGGAGTACAGTCTACTGTATACTCTACCCTGTAGAGTTCAGAATGTCACCTAACAACAAAGCACTGTTACTGTGTGGCTGTGGGAAGGAGATGGTGTTGATGTTGGCGATATCATCACCACCACTCTTGGCTGAAAGTTTTAAGGGCCATTGCAGATCCTTGTCACTGGCTCTTTGCTGTGCAAGGGCTGCATTTTCCTAGTTCTGGGGCGGCCTTGAAAGCCACATGTACCCTTTCTCATAGCAAAGGGAACATCCCCATGCTGAGGCTTGCACCTTCCTTTCCTGCTACAGACAAACCCACCAATCCATGGGAAACAACTGTAGCTTGGAGACCACAACCTTTGCAGATCACTGCTGCTGAGACCAAACAAGTCACTTGGGAGTCCTCCTCCTGTCCATAGATAGTTCACTTGTTTGGGGCTTCTCACCCTCCGTAAAAGTCACTGGCCTAACTGTCTTTCTCTAAACTCCATGTTGTCTTTTGTAGAACCTTACTCAGATGAAAATATGTTGGTCCAAACTAGAGGCTTGAACACGACTGATGACCCTCGCAGCATAAAAAGCCTGTTCACTTCCGAGTATTTCA
Source organism: Manacus vitellinus (assembly GCF_001715985.3). Lineage (NCBI taxonomy): Eukaryota > Metazoa > Chordata > Aves > Passeriformes > Pipridae > Manacus > Manacus vitellinus. Next base: position 9,324,039 of record NW_021939063.1, on the reverse strand, counting down.
GGAGACCCGAGCAGATGTCACTGTTACATTTTCTGTGTCCTACAGCTGGGTAACATGAGTTACACATTTCTTGAAGCTGATTTCTGATCTTTGGACAAGGATTTAACCTACTGCAGTAGGACAGTTGCAGGCACAGGAGCACCATTCTTTAGTCCCCGAACTGGTTAGTGTTAGACAGGGGGTTGCCTTGGACAGTGGGTGAGAAGGGGTCTGGTTGTCTTCTGTCCCTGGTGCTGCTCTGAGGCCAGATCTGGAATATCACAAGAAGGAAACCAGCCATCAGAGAAGGAAGTTGTTCTGTAACCTGCAGTACAGATACTTTTCTTGATGCTCCAACAGACCTGCAGGCATGAGAACATCTCATCCTGGAAAAGAAACAACTGCTATTTCCTTCAAGGGTCCTCTGTGTTTTTGCCTGTTCCATTCCGGGCACAGTCCTCCCTACTCCTGCTACTGCTCTTCTCCAAAATCCTGCCTCCAGTCACCACCTGCAGCACAGACAGGAAGGTGCTACACTACAGTCCCCCATGTGCAGGCATCCTCTTCACAGTGCTTGTTGGTACAGCCTGGCCTGGGGGCTTTGGCAAGAGAGGGATAATACCTAGCTGGGATCACTTTGGACCCTCTCCTTCGTGCCTTTCATTCCCCTCTTGGTGCCAAACTTGCCTTGCTTGCCACCTTTTAACTTTCATCCTTCTTGCAGCTCACTTTGACTTACAAAGTTGCTTTGGGTTCTGCTGGTGTGTCCCAGCTCTGCATCCACCACAGACCCAACAGGACCATTCTCGTCTTCCTGCAGAAGTTGCTGGACTATCTGGTGTTGGGCTCAGCTCCCACCCCACCGTGTTTGTGTGCATCACCCATTGCTGGGCTTTCTTAGGCGGTGCTGTAGCAGGTGTCACACTGCGCTGGCCACGCTGTGTCAGCCAAGCCAAGGAACGGCGCCCAGGGCTGTGCTGGGCTGTCCCGGAGCTCTGTCCTCCTGCCTCCCCCGACACGCGGACGCGGCTGCAGTGCCCGAGAACACAAC
>NW_021939063.1:9309109-9322257 GCF_001715985.3 Manacus vitellinus | reverse complement strand
CAGGACCTGACCTCAGCGCTGACCAAGAGGATCACCCTGAAGACCCCGCTGGTCTCCTCGCCCATGGACACGGTCACCGAGGCCGGCATGGCCATCGCCATGGCGGTGAGTGCGGCCCCGTGGCGGGGCTGGAAACGCTGCCCGAGGCTCCCGCGTGTCCGCCCCGGGGCCAAGTACGGCCCGGGGGCTCCATCGCTCCCGGTGCGGCGCCGGGCGGGGATTGCAGTGTCTCACAGTCGCCTTTGTGTCCCCAGCTGACCGGGGGAATAGGGTTCATCCACCACAACTGCACCCCGGAGTTCCAGGCTAACGAAGTGCGGAAGGTGAAGGTGAGTGCGCTGTGCGTGGCGGGCAGCGGTGGTGCTTCGTGCAGGTGGGCAGCGTGGTCTGGCCCTGCTGAAATGTGCCAGATCTTGGTGTTACAGAACTGTAGTGCTGCCAGGGTTTGCCTGCACAACCTTCTTCTTGTGTGCCAAGTGCTTGTGTGTCAAGTCCCTGCACAGCCTGGGATTTGAGGTCTGCCAGGCTTCCTGGTGTGGGAATATTCCCCATCATTTCAGGAAGGATGTTAGCTTGGAAACTCTTGGGGTTTAACACTATTTGGGTGAGCCTTGGTGCTGGTTTGGGAGTCATCCTGTTGGTGAGCACACGGTCAGGCTGGGTGGTTGTGGAGCTGAGTGAGGGGCTGCAGTGACCTCCAGGCACGTGCCCTGCTCCTGGTCAGCCTGGCAGTGCTGCTCAACCTGCCTGCTGGATTTGCTTCCTTTCAGAAATATGAGCAAGGATTCATCACAGACCCCGTGGTGCTGAGCCCCAACGACCGAGTGCGAGATGTGTTCGAAGCAAAAGCTCGTCACGGATTCTGTGGGATTCCCATCACGGACAATGGGAAGATGGGGGGCAAGCTGGTTGGGATCATCTCATCTAGAGATATTGACTTCCTGAAAGAGTCAGAGCATGACCTGCCCCTCGGTGAGGTGAGAAGGGCTTGTGAGCACCCGATGGGTGTGAGTACTGCCTTAGGAAACCGTGTGGCTTGTGATAAGAAGGGTGAGTGTGTGGCTGTGAGGATGCTGTCCAAGTGGGAAGGAGCAGCTCTACCTTAGCTCTGCAGATCCATCTGTGACTGTATTTCCTGGAGATTGTCTCCCTCATTTGTCCTCCCTTAGCGACTCCTGCAGTGCAGACACAGTGGAGTGACCATGCAGTTTGTATGACTCCTAGGGGTTATCTTTCAGTGATGTGGAAACCATCCTCCCTGCAGCTGGTGCTCTCCCTTGTTTCACTAATTAATTGCTAGTGTTCCTGGCTGCTGGCTGTGATCCTGTGTAGCAGTCTGGCACTGACCAGGGCTGTAACAGCTGCACTGTGCCCAGCAAGCCCTCCAAGTGCTGAGCTTCATTTTCTGGACTGCCTTTTCCTGTGTGCCTCATCTGGGCTACTTGCTCTTTAAAATAAGCCTCTGAACTTGCAGAGTGGCAGAGTGGCCTTCATAACTCTGCCCCGTCAGACTCCCCTCGTGCAGGAGAACGTTCCCTGCGATCTGTCACACAGGTTGTGTAACTGTAGATCCACAGCACTGTCAGGTTACAACACTGGTGCCTCTTGGCCATGTTTTACTTTTGACTCACAAGTATTTTTAGCTCTTGCTGACCAAACCTGGTATCACATGCTCATCCCTGTTTGGTTTGCAATCGCCTACAAATATCTGATACAGGAATCGTAAACCAGGAGTAGGTTATAAAAGTGCACATGGCCCTATGAAGTGGTGCTGTCCATTTAGAGGAGCCAGATAAGAATCTACCCTCTTTCTTATGTGGATCATTTGGCACTGCAAAGATGGAAGACCTGTTGCTGTCAGTGTCGGGTGTTTGTCCCTGTCACTGGGCAAGGCCAGGGAACCGAATGGTTTCCTCAATCTCTTCTCCACTTGCAGTCCAGCAGTTGTCTTGCTGAGCTGTTCATTGCCATCCAGTTAAACACACAGGTCTCCTGTAGCACAGGAAGCTCATGGATCCCACAGGGTTAGGGAGTATCATGATATGTCTTTGATTGCTCAGGCTTTTCCTGAGATATGGATTCTGTCACAGACAGCATTTTGGGTGGATGCAGGCAGAGTCAACCTCTTCCCTGATGCAAAATGTCTGTTCTTATGGTATAAATAACTAAAATGTTCCCTTTTTTTTTTTGTTGTGTGCAACTAAGCTACCTTCCTGAAGGGTTAGAAAGTGTTCCCTTTTAGCTTTGCCTGGCCTTCTTGAGTAACCTTTCATGAGGATACCCCACGTGAACCTGGTGATCACAGAATGCTGTGGTTGGCAAGGGACATAACGGTCTCTTGTCAAGTCTCCTGCTCAAGGCAGATCCAGTTGGAGCAGGTTGTATGGGGCTGTGTTCCTGTCTCCAAGGATGGAGATTTCACTGCCCCTCTAGGCTGCTCTTCCAGTGTTCGACCACTGTCGTGGTGAAAGCTTTTTTCTGTATGCCACATCAGGTGTTCCCCTGTTCCAGCCTCTGTCCAGCACTGCCCCTGGCATTCCACTTTGTTTTGGTGCTTGTTTGTCAGAGTGAGCGTGGGTGAGTGTGTTTGGATTTGTCCTGGTTTTGAAGTGACTTTTGCCCCATTGACTTTGCCCGCAGTGGGTTTTTTTTTGGCAGAGCCCTTCCAGAGCCTGTGTGCTGGGGATGCTGCCTGAAAACGAGACTGGGGGTAACGTTTCTGCCAGACCAACATGAGGCTCCAGAGGTGTCTCCAGCCCTTATTTCCCTGTGCTCCGTTAAAAGGGAGGGCTCTTTGGGTGACATCCCAAACAACGATCATCTGAGAGCTGTCCCTTGTTTCTATGTGCTTTCCCTTCGCTTGCTTTCCCTTCTATCATCTCCTGTTTTCAGTGCACTGATGGGCTTGGGTCCTGATGTCACCACTGGCATGGGGACAGTACACTGGAGGCTGTTCCTGTGTTTCTGGAGGCGTGTTGCTGTGGTGTGTGGAGTGCTCCCGCACGGCTACTGTGGAGCGTATCACGTGGGCAGAGGGGTTTGGTATTTTCAGATCGGTGTGAAGGAGTTCTTGTGACTTTTTATCTTCTCCCACCCACTAGATTATGACAAAGCGGGAAGATCTTGTTGTGGCCCCAGCTGGTGTAATGTTGAAAGAAGCAAATGAAATTCTGCAAAGGAGTAAAAAAGGTACCTGTGACCGTCGGCACGAGGGAGAGTGATGGGAGTGCCGGGCTGGGAGGGCAGTGGGTGGCTGTGGGCACGCAGTCCGTGTGTGGGTGGAACGTGGGAAGGCTGCATTCCAGCACAAGGAGGGGACAGTGAGGAGAGTGCCTGCAGCCCTCTGCCAGGGTGCAGAGTTCACATGCCTTCATCTCAAATGTGTTTGGAATTGAGGGATTCTTGGCAGCCCAGGGGCTGAAGAGTGCCTTGCTGTCCAACCACGTCTTCCATTTTCTATCCTGACCCTCACATTTCAGCACTGAGTTCAGTTCTGTTAGGGTTTGGTGGTTTGACTTTTAACAGTGTGTGGTGGGTCTAATTATTAAAAAATAAGCATTTTTTCCATGGTCAGTTTGAGTCATTCTCCAGTCCTGAAAAGTCATGCTCTGTTTCCCAAGCCAGGGCTGCTGGCATCCATGGCCAAGCAAGGCTGGGTAACACACCTCTTTGAGTCTCCATCTTGTAGCAGTTGCTGCCTGCCTGATTCCCCTGGTCTGCCGCACTGGCCTGGGCCAACGTCCGACTGCTGCAGAAACCTGCAATGGTCTTCTTTCTGTTTGTTTCCAGGCAAACTGCCAATTGTTAATGAAGATGACGAGCTGGTGGCTATAATTGCTCGTACTGATCTCAAAAAGAACAGGGACTACCCTCTGGCATCTAAGGATTCCAAGAAGCAGCTGCTCTGCGGAGCTGCTATCGGGACCCACGAGGACGACAAGTACCGGCTGGACCTGCTGGTGCAGGCGGGCGTGGACGCAGTTGTGCTGGTGAGCACCCAGGGTGGGCTGAGGGCCTGGTTGGAATGAACTGCTCTGACAGTGCAGCAGCAGCAGCGTGGCACTCGCTGTCTTTATTACATGCTCTTTTGTGTTAGAATATGGCTGTTTGTTGACCTCTCAGTCTTCTTCAGGTTGGAATCCTCTAATTAGAGGGATTCCTCTTGCCTGGGGGCTTACGTGACCTCAAGGGACTTTGTAGGGTGCATCAAAGCCCTGAAGGCTGAGAAGAGAAACCCTGTCAGTTAATACAGAATCTTCTACAAATGCCTCTTGTACTCTACCACCAGCCTCTCTGATGTTCCTGACTAGTTTTGAATATTCGGCTTCTTACAGCTTCCCTTCAGCCCTAATGTTTGTTGCTGTGTTATTCTCTTAGCCACCTGCTGTTCAGGAGTGGTCAGCCCAGAGCTGCTCTGCTGATCTCCCCTCCTGGCCCGTAAGCTTTCAGGCACAATCATCGCTGTCTGTATTTACACATGATTTTCTCATCGATTGTGAGCTTGTGAGTCCACCGTGCTCCGAGGGCATGGCTGAGCGGGAAATGTTTAACAGACAGGATTTGGCTGGGTCGCGGAGACTGGCAGGGCCTGAGCACTCAGTGGTTGACATCTGGTATTTCAGCTGCCCTGCTGCACAGCAGGGAGATGCTTCCCCCTGCCAGCCCTTCTGGGCTTCACAAGGAACATTCTCCATTTCACCTGTAGTTTGAGACAGGGCTGTCAGTGTCCTGGTGGTAGAGCCAGATGGTTCTTACCCAAAGCCAGATGTTCTGCTTGTTGCCATCTGTAGAAGCCACAGGATTTAAACATGAAGGATATTACTGAAGTCTTTACAATAAACTGCCTTGCATAGGGAAGGTACATTCCTGTCTTGGCAGCAGCTTCTCCTCTGCCTCTGTGCCCCATCTGGGGAGTCGTTTTGCCCCCTTGACACAGCTTAGCAGAGACCCCAGAGTGAAGCAGAGTGAAGGTCTGAGGCTCTTCTGGAGCTGTAATTTTTAACCTTTTGCAGAAATTCTGGTTGAAACTGGTTTTCTTTCTATTGCAGGATTCCTCTCAGGGGAACTCCATCTTCCAGATCAATATGATAAAATATATTAAGGAGAAATATCCCAACCTGCAAGTTATTGGAGGAAACGGTAGGCATGTGTTGAAGACTGTTCATGTCTTTAAGTTATGTTTGTTTCTTTGACAGAGGGAGTTGCAGGGATATGAATGGAACAGTCATCTTGGTAAATGTCTGTGAACTTAAAATGGTTTCCTCTGGAACAGAGCAAGACCACTCTGCAGCCACAGGGCAGTACCCTGCTGGTGCAGATATTTGGAAACCTTTGTTCTGCAGCACAGTGTGCTACAGTCCTCTGTAGCATGCTACACATTAGCTTTACACACCAGTTTAAAATTTTGCATAATAATGGGTATTGCTCGATGTGGAAATCTAATGGCAATTTTCCCTGCCCCTTGACAGCAGAGCCCAGCGGTCCTTGTCTTTCACTGGTGCTGCTGTTACCCTGCACTATGCCCTCTCTACCTGGTGTGGCCCAAAAAGTGTTTGGTGCCATGCCATGACCTCTGCTGCCTCAGCCTTTGGGTGGAAGTGTGTTGCAGAGTAGCCTGAAGGTCCAGTGTCACCAGTGGTGACTGGTCCCAGATAGGCCTGGCTCCAGCACAGGCTGTTGCCCTGGGCAGGGGGTGTTGGCAGCCAGCTGGGGAGCTTGGGGCAGAGCATTGTTGTGTGCCAGTGTGCTTGTCTGTCTTCAAACCAGTTTCTGCTCCCCACAGTTGTGACTGCTGCTCAGGCCAAGAACCTCATTGACGCAGGGGTCGATGCCCTGAGGGTCGGGATGGGCAGTGGCTCCATCTGCATCACACAGGAAGGTGAGAGAGATCAGCCATCTCCTAAATAGGCTGAAGACACCTGTTAATTAGAAATTCCCTGCTGAAAAGCAGCATGGCTGGGATGGAGTATTCTCCCATTGTGAGGGCAGTGTCCAACAGCAAGCCATCTTTCACCCCCTTTGTCCAGGACGTTCTCATCACCTGGGTCCAACCTTTGGGGTGGCAGCAGCAGCAAAGGCATTTCCCAGTACTGACCGAGACTGAGTAGAGCCGGTGTGGCACATGTGGCTTTGCTCAGGGGGAGCTGCTGGCTTGGTGTGGGATGGGGCTGGTGGGCAGCTCTGCAGGGAGAAGGGCTTACTGGGTCCCCAGTGCTGATGGGTGAAGCGCACCGGGCTGTCTGTGCTCCCTTTCCCTCTGGCAGCAGTGTGCGTGATGCTTGACTATTGATCTTCTGGGCTCGATGCCTTTGCAATTTCCGAATGGGATTTCTGACCATTGTCTCTGCAGTTAGACAGCTTGTGTGGGGCAGAGGCTGTGTCACCCTTGGCTAAAAGGCAAGAGGGGCATCCCAGGGCATGGAGAAAGGCTGCCTTGAAGACAGGCTCAGTCCTCATGTGTTGAACCCTTCAGGTGGGGTGCAGAGAGGTGGTGCAGCAAGGTGCTGCAGCCCAAGAACACAGCCCCTCTCTGCTTTTCTCCTTGGCTTTTGCCACAGGAGGCAGCAAGTGGGCAGCTGATGGCTGAAAGAGGCTGCATTAGCTCTGCCCATTCCAGTGTGGAGCCTGCAAGCAGCTCTGGAGCTGTGCTGCTTTCGTGCTTTGCCTGCTGACAGGGTTCCCAGTCAGGGCAGTCTGTCTTGGGTCACCTTTCTAGGGAGTCAGTGGTATCCTTGGGCTGACACTTCCATAACCAGAGCAGAGCCAGGACACTCATATCCTGCCCTGGCTCTGAGGCAAAGGCCCCAGTGAGGCACGTCCCAGTCTGCAGTGAGGGGAATGTCTGTGGAGGTGCCTCCCAGCTGCCCCGGGGGGTGGGATTGGGTGCTGGTTTAGGGGAAGGAGCAGAGCAGGGGTAGAATGTGGCGCTTTGCAGGAGATGTAGTTGCAAAACTCTTGACTGCAGCTCCCCAGGTTTTTGCCCCTCTTAAGGGCAAGAGCTTTGGCTTTTTGGGGTAGGGGGTCACCTCTCTGGGTGGCAGCTGGGGTAGGGCGAGCATGCGCTGTGCACAGCCAGGCCTGGATGGCTTGGATCTGGCCTCTGGCTTGGCTCGGGCTAGGAAGGGTCTGCAAAGTCAGCTCTGTCCCACACCGTATGCTCTGCCCAGTAACGGGTCACTGCTGGGTCCTTTGTTCTGCTGCTGTTCTTCTGTCTCTAAAATGTGTGTGTTTGTTTTTGTTTAGCTGCTCCAAAGATCCCTCCAGACCTAAAGTCCCACAGCCCCAAATGCCCTTCTACTGTCACGGGCACCTATAGTAAGTCACTTGCCCTGTTCCCAACCCTAATTATGTGTCTTGAAGCAGGACCCTGATTTGGCTGCACATGGCCCTACTGCTTGTTTGAGAATAATTTAGCTGTAGATGCACTTGGGGTTTTGTGGCTTTGGATACTGGTTTTGAATCTGAAATGAAAGCTGAGAAACCTCTCTGATTTCCTAAAGCAGAGTCTGAACTGTCCAAGCTAAGGGAACTCAGGTCTGTCCACTCTCCACCCTAAAATCCAGTTAGGAGCCTGACTGGGCTCTCTGCCTGACCCTTCTAGATCCCTAGCCAGGCATGCTCCTGCTGATCCAGTGCTGGGAGGTGATCCCCGAGCAGACCTCAATCATTTTTAAAATGTAGCCCTAGTTGTGGGGAAGTTGTGCTCTGGCCCAGCTTCCCTTGGAGCTGGCTCCCCTGGGTCACAGAGGGATGTCACTGTGCCTGGCCACCTTGGCAGCTGCGAACCAGAAATGCAGCTTTCCCCACCGGTTCCTGTGGAGAGAAGGGGCTTTTGCCTGCCCAGCACAGGGTGAAGCATTCTCTGCTCCATTTTCCTCTGATGCTATTGGATCGAGCAGCCCCCAACAAGCCAAGCCTTAGGCTTTGTCCTTTCTCCTAGTTCTGACACACACGAAAGGGAAAGGTTTCTGTTGCAGATCCCGGAAGGTTTTCTCTAGCAGATGATCTTGTAGGGCCATCCTTTGCCAATACACTAAAAGAGACAAACCCTCACCCTGACTGTGTGTTATGTGTGTGCTCCCAACTCCACTTGGGAAGCCTGCGCTCCAAGGCTGTGGCGCTGGGCACTGGGACAGTCGGAATGGTGTCATGCTCCCAGGGGCCCTGAGCCAAGCTGTGCCTTAAAGGGCTGGTCTCCATGGTTGTTCTTGCAAGGTTTCTGCAGGCCCTGCACTGTCAACGGCACAGTCTCAGACCCTGGACTCAAAACCTTTCAAAATCAGGTGTTTCTCTCCCCAGCTCTACCCTGGCAGCATTTTGCAGCCACAGTGTGGCCTTCAGCAGTGCAGCACCGAGAGAGACCATCTCTTTAAGGGCGTTGATGATAAAGCTGGCAGCCTCTCCCTGGCTGGCTGAGCCTGAGCGGAACACAGGGGTCTGTTTGATTAAATTCCGTTCTTTCAGGATCTCAGCCTGGAGTCTGGTTTCCCTCCCTCAGCTGCTGCTGAGTGCTGGGAGTGGAGCAACTGCAGCCCCCCGGCCTGGGCAGGCCCCTGCCAGGGATGTGTTGCCAGTGCTGCTGCCAGGCAGGCTGAACCACACCTGGAGTTCACGCTCCAAAGTACTAATCCTGCATGGCCTTAATCTTACCCCATGTATGGGACTAACCGTGACTGGAGAAAAGGCTTCCAGTTAACTGTGGGGAAGGGAAGTCTCCCTGAGAGAAGCTTATCTCAGCATTCTTGCATGCCTGTGGCTGACAAATGTGTTACAAGACATGCCCTGTGCTGGTTTTCCTCACATAACAGGAAGCCTGTAACTGCTACCGACTGGGAAGAACGAGTAAATCCAAAGCTAATAACTCCTTCCTCATGGGGCAGCTAAACTTGACGAACTCCTTGCTACATTGCAGGGCAGGAACATAAATTATTATCAAATCATTCTGCTCGTTTCCTTTTCCACTGCTGCATGTGTGTTTGTGTGTGTATGCAGTGTATATGTGTATATATATATACATATATATTTATGTATATATATAAATATATATATACATGTACAGACATACGAGCTCTCTCCCAGCCGTCTTTCCATGCAAAGAGGCACATCATACAGCTGCTGGGTACATGGAGACTGGCACCACTGGGTCTGTTACCACTAGAAGGGAGCAAGCAGTGGAACATGGTTACATGCGAGGGATGCTCTGGAGAGGGGCTTTTGGAGTTTGCTCTGCTTCCTTCCCAAGCTCCTCACATGTCTGCCGTGCACCAGGATGACCCACGAGTCTCGGCTGATCCCAGGCATCTGGTCAAAGACCCCAGTCCCAAGGTCACCCACAGCTTTTTGGAATAGAGGGCTGTGAGGATGTCCCAGCAGGCACCTCCTGGGCATCTGCTTCTCTCGCAACTCAACTAGGAAAGGAGCATCCAGGGATTTGTGCGTTGAGTGCTGGAGCATGTGTGTGCTGGAAGCCTGGAAGGGCCTGCTGGGGAGGGGACGTGGCTGTGCGTGGAGCTGACCCTGTGCCCGCTCTCTCCGCAGTGCTGGCGTGCGGCCGCCCCCAGGCCACCGCGGTGTACAAGGTGTCCGAGTACGCCCGCAGGTTCGGCGTCCCCGTCATCGCCGATGGAGGCATCCAGACGGTTGGGCACATCGCCAAGGCCCTGGCACTCGGGGCATCCACAGGTGAGCACCACTGCAGGGAGTGCCCTAGGAAGTGTTTCCATATGGGTGCAAGGGTGTTTACCTGCAGGTGTCTGGGGGCACAGGGGGTGCAGCCAGTGCTGTGCCCAGAGGGCCTGAGGGTTTCCTGGCCGCTCCTGCTGACGTGCTGTCCCTGGTGATCTCTTGTGCCAGTGATGATGGGATCTCTCCTGGCTGCCACCACGGAGGCCCCAGGCGAGTATTTCTTCTCGGATGGAATCAGGCTGAAGAAATACCGTGGCATGGGCTCGCTAGATGCCATGGACAAGAACTTGGGCAGCCAGAACCGATATTTCAGGTCAGAGATGGTGCTTTGGGGCAACAGGTCAAGCTTTTGGGGCTTCTCTGCTTCACAAACATCCTTGATTTGTGCTCCCATGCAGTGAGACAGACAAAATCAAAGTGGCCCAGGGGGTCTCTGGCGCAGTGCAAGACAAGGGCTCTATCCACAAATTCATTCCATACCTGATAGCTGGGATCCAGCATTCCTGCCAGGATATTGGTGCCAAGAGCCTGACCCAAGTCCGGTGAGTGCTTCCCTGTGCCTGTGCTCTCATTAGGTCACAGTGCTGCCATCTGGAGTCCCCAAGCAGCTCTACCCACACTGCTGTGTTCTGGGTGGTTTGACCTTGCTGTAGCCCTCTTCCCTCATCTCCAGTGGGCACTGTGTCATGGATTTGCCAGCCCCAGAGGTGCAGGAGTGTAGTCTCTTGTGGCATATTCGGCTGGCCAAGCTTGAAATGGTGGGTTATTGTACCCTGCCTGGCTCTTGGGAGCACAGCAAAGACCATTTTGGCTGCAGCTGGAGAAACCAGTGACCCTGTCCCAGCTGCTCCAGCTGAGCATGTGCCAGAGCACTGTCTTCCCTGGACTCTGCCTGGCCTGTGACAGCTGTCCTTCCCCCTTAGAGCCATGATGTACTCGGGAGAGCTGAAGTTTGAGAAGAGGACGACGTCTGCCCAGGTGGAAGGAGGGGTGCATGGCCTTCACTCGTAAGTGCTTTTGGCAGGACCCGTGTACCACTGGAGTTTTTGGGGGGTTTAGGCACAGCCATCCTGTGCCTCAGCTGATGTGCCTTTGGCTTGGTGTGCCGCTGGCTTCCCTGTGCAGCCCAGCTGATCCACAGCCTGTTGTCTGGCCTGGGCACCTGCCCAACCCTCTCATAGTGTCAGGGTGCAGGGGCTGTTCCCCACTGTGGGCTGGCAGGAGCTGTTTCTTACTGTGCCTTTGGTCTGTGCCCTGCATTAGGTGGGTCAGTAAAAGCGCTCTTTGACGTGCTGCTCCCCTCACAGGTACGAGAAGCGCCTCTTCTGAAGGAGATCCGTCTGTGTCTGTCCTTGCGCCACTCAGCCCTGCGCCGCCCCATGCGGGAGCTGCTCTTGCTGCAGAAGTGCCATTACTCTGGGCTGCCTGGAGCTCCCACTGTCCCTTGGCTGCTTTTTGACCACCTATGGGGCCCACCCACCACCCAGGAGCTGTGATCCTGGGCTGGAGCCTTGCACACGTTTGCCATGTTTTACAATAAAAGAGGAAAAGATGTGGAGTTGGTGTCAGCCCAGAGCCCCTCTTCCTTCATTATGTCCCTTGGTCTCCTTCCTAGGCTCTATGCTTCCAGCAGCCTCAGGAGCAGCTGATGACCCCAGAAGGGACACTGTGTGCATGTGAATGGGAACAGGGAGGGGACAGCCCTGAGACAGGGCTAAGTGGATAACACAGTGTGGGTCTTTAAAAATCCTTCCTGAGAGCAGAAAGCAAGTGGCTGCTGGGCAAGAAAGCAAATGATTTTACAGAGCTGTTAGCTCCTCCTGGGAGCTGCCAAACCCAGCTGTGGCAGCAGCCAGGGTGCTGCAGGACCCCATTCCCAGTCCAGCTGCTGCAATGATAAGCACTTGGGTGCTTGTGTATGTGTGTGCACACCCACTCACACAGCCCTGCCTCTGCACTGCAGGTGCCTGCACACACCAGGCCCTTAGACCTTTGTTTTCCCATGCCTGGTCCTCTCACATGCACCCTTTGTTTCTTCCCCTAAACCTCCCAAAGTTCCCCCCCTGCAGCCACAGCAGCTGCACCCCCTGGGCTGGTCAGTGCAGGTGGTGCAACCACCTGCCCAGGTTCCATGAACTGTTTTTGCCATAAGATGGGCAATGTACTTGGAAGGGCACAGGCTTATAAAGGAGCTGCGTTTCTGCAGGTCTGAGCAGTGCAAACTTCCCTGGCTTGGCAGGTTACTTGTGCTTGCAGCACCAGGTGACAGTGCAAGGTAGGGGGACAGGACAGTGACCCTCTTCATGTCCCCTGCTTGAGCTGAGCATCATAGGAGAGGGGATGCAGCACCTCTGGACTGACAGCAGCCTGAGGCTGCACAAGAGACATGAGCACTGTGGGGTGGTACAAAGCCCCATGGGAGAGCCCAGACACCGGCTGGGACACAGCAGCTGCTGATGGTGGCTGTGCTCAGGGAGCTGCTGGCATGTGGCACCACTGGCACCACGCACTACCCCAGTGCCCGGGGTGAGCACGTGCCCCATTAGCATGTTACAGCCTCGTTGTGCTGTGCATTAACCACCACACAATTCCTTGTATTTCCCATTTACATGTATTTATCTTGTGGAGCCCCAGATGTGCCCGGGGGGTGTGCAGCTCACACCAACAGCCTCCACCCTGCCTCGCGGCAGGGCTTCTTGCTGCCAAGGCATGGGACATGACCCTGGCAAGGCTGTGGGAGTGGTGCTGTCAGTAAAGCCATGTGCTGTGCCCTGCAGCCCCAGCCCAGACTGGGCAGGGAGGCCGAGAAGCCGGGACTGCAGGCCAGAACCAAGCCCACCCATCTCACAGCCCTCCTGTGTGCAGAGCCACCACCCACCCAGTAGCTCCACAGTCCAGTCTGAAGCACGTCTCCCTGGGGAGCGGTGACCCTCGGGGGCTTCAGGCAGGCAGGGGCAGCCCCACAGAGCCCACAGCCGTGGCAGGCAGTGCCTACATCCCCTGGTAGGTGCCCTGTGGAGGGATGAGCCCAGCAGCCACAATACGCTTTTCACTCACTAGGAAGTTGAAGGTTGCACATGCATTTGGCTGTGAATAGAAAAGGGAGTGAGTGAAGCTCCAGCGCTCAGGAAAGAGACGCAGCTCTTCCCCACAGGGCACACGACCCCCTCTCTCCTGCCCGTCCCCAGGAGAGTCTCCCAGTGACCACTGCCCTTCCCTTCAGTGGGGTGCTGCCTGTGCTCGCCCCTCCTTACCGTGTCCTGTACCTCCACAGCGATCCCGCACTCCCGCATCTGCTTCAGCATGCCAGAGTGGAGCCGCTCCACCCTGTCCCCCGTGCCCAGCACCAGGATCTCTGCAACCGGGACACGACAAGGGTGGGCAGGGTGGCACTGGGGCTGCCTCGACACAGAGTTGCCCTCCCTGCAAGGACCACCAGCCCTGACAGGAGCCCAGAGAGGGGG
>NW_021939063.1:9296951-9304059 GCF_001715985.3 Manacus vitellinus | reverse complement strand
CTGCCCGCGCCCCTCGCCCGCCGCTGCCAGCGCCTCCCTCGCCCTCTCCTGCAGGGTCGGCGTGCGCCTGGTCCCTGCCCTCACCCGGGAGGGCAGCTCAGAGGTCCTGCGACAGCTCCGCATCGACTGGCCCTCCGGCTCCGGTGGTTCGTCCTTCCCTGAGGCTGTCTCGGCCTTGAAGGCAGCGCTGGGCCGGGCTCCCTGTAACACAGCCTGTGAGCAGGGGCCGGGCACGGCCACGCTGCCTGAGGGTGTCATCGGTAAAGTGCACCTGAAGAGCTTCGTGGAGCAGCAGGGCTTGGTGGGCTATGACCCCAACCTGGATGTGCTTCTCGGTGAGCCTCACATGTAGAGCAGCTCAGGTGTGGCAGTGGGGGGTGAATGGGTGAAAGGCCTGTTTCCTTTCTTTTTCCGCTTATTCTCCTTCAGTCTGGTTTGAGCCCGGGGCAGACCCGATGGTGTGGGATGGCAGGGGATGGCAAAACCTTGTGTCCCAATCTGTGTCCCTCCATCTTTCAGTGACAGAGGGAATGCTGAGGTCCCTGGCTGAGCTGCAGCAAGCTGTTCAGCAGTGCCTGGTGAGTGACCCTGTGGCACTGCCTGCCTCTCACTTCCCAGGTGGTGTTCCCTTCTACCAGGCAATATCATTTGAACTCCCTGCTGTGCTCTGTTGCAGGCTGAGGGCCAGAGTAGCTGCTGCAGCATCATACATGTGGTGAACTGTGAGGAGGAATTCCAGCAGCAGCAGCTGGATCTGCTCTGGAGAATTTTGGACCCGGGAGCCCACACAGCTTTGCAGGTGAGCAACCTCTGACCCTCCTCACTGTGGCCCCTGGTATCCCTGTGCTCCAGACTAGGTTTAGAGCAGGGCTGGATTTCACCTAGTTCTCCTGCAGTGCATTTTGGTGGAGCTTCTGAATCTCTGACAGCCTCTCCTTTGTCTTTCAGAAACACCTTGTCTGTGGGCCAGTGAAGGTGACCAACCCCTCATCGCCCATCAGGGCAGACCAGTACTTCCAGTGAGTTGGTGTGCAAGGCACCTGTTGCTCCCTTGCTTGCCAAGGCTCCCTGTGCTCTGCCTGGCCCCATGGGCACCCAGGCACCCACAGTCATGGCTGAGTGAGCTGCTGGCACACAGAGAGCTCTGTGCACTCCCTCCATCCTGCTTTCCATGGCCACAGGGCTGTTTCAGGAGAACTGGAGGTACCTTCCCCAGTGGCCTTCTCCAGCAGTGCTGCTTCTGCCTCTCTCCATGCTGCTAAGAGGAAAGGCAGTGGCAGAAGATGGGTGGTTCCTAAAAGCCCTCTCCAGGCAGCAGCCCAGGGGCCTGCTGGGGTGTGGTTGGCTCTGCTCTGCTCCTGGGGCTTTTGTGCTGCTTTTGCTTAGCTGAGTCACTGCTGCAGCTGGGAAGCCCTGAGCAGCCTGAAGGCTGGTAGAGTCCTGGGGTCCTCTCTGGGATCAGCTCAGTCCAGAGGGGTTAGCTCTGAGTGTCTGTGTTTCTCCCAGGCTCCGAAAGCGCCAGATGTATGAAGCCTCAGTGATGAAGTATGGGGAGCTTGCACAAGGTGAGGGTTTGTTCTGTGGCTCCACACACAGGTGCAGCTCCATCCCATCTCCATGGCTCCCATGAGTCTCCCCCTCACCTCTGAATTCACAGCCAGTCAGGGTTCTCCCCTCCAGGATGGAGCCAGGTGCTGATCTTGCTTGGGGAAGGCACCTAAACACACAGGGCACTGGCACAGAGCAGCACGTGCCAATGGGGTACGGAGCTGGGGAAGTATGGTGGTCACCAGCTTCCAGGAGCACCTGGCTCCAGGTGGGGTGTCCTGCCTGGGGGTGTCAGTACATGGGAATGGAGCCAACTGATGCCACCTTCATTTTCCAGACGAGGCCTGGAGGGAGGTGATTGATACCCTGACAGCGGCTGCCATCAGGTTTGAGATGCTGAGCACTGCTCACCGGAGCCAGGTAGGACAGCAGCGTGCAGGGAGCCAGGGCTGGCAGGCCGTGGGAACAATGGAGTGGCTCTGCACTGAGCAGCCTGCACTGTGACTTGCCTGTGCCCTCAGATCACCCTGGACCTGGAGAACAGCAGCATCTCCACGAAAGGAACCAAGAGTGGTGCCTTTGTGATGTACAACTGTGCCCGCCTGGCCACGCTCTTCGACAGCTTCCAGCGGGCTGTGGAGCGGGGTGAGCACCAGCCCTGCCACCCTCCTCTAGCAGCCACTTCTGGAGCCACGGGGGCTTCTCCAGGCACAACAATCTCCCTTCTTTCCAGGGACATACCCACCTCTGCCACCAGCGTCCGGACTGAACTTCTCCTGCCTCCGAGAAGAAGTGAGTACTGAAAGGGGGAATGTGGGGACCTGCACACCCTCAGCTCCAATGATGGATGCTACTGGCCCAGAAGGATCTGGCCCTAAAACATATTATCCCTTCACAGGGTGAATGGCTCCTGCTCTTCAACTATCTCTTGCCCTTTCCTGAAGTCCTGGAGCAGGCAGCACAGCTGCCCACACCCTCCAAGGGGATCCGGATCACAGCCAACACAGAGACAGTAAGTGCTACATGCCATAGCACCCATGGGTGCTGCTCCTACAGTCCCAGCCCAGGGCAAAGCTCCATGCCAGCAGGTGCTGCCCATCCATGAGCAACACAGCTGGTGCTGAGGGAAGAGACTGCAACACCCCTGGGGCTGTTCCTGATGTGCTTGGGGTGGGGAAAGGCCCAAGACTGGCCAGAACCTGCTGTGCCATCAGAATGTGTCTGCCTTACAGGTATGCAAGTTCCTGATCCAGCTCAGCATGGATTTCAGCTCCTACTACAACCGGGTGCACGTCCTGGGGGTGAGTTGGGTGTCCCAGCCTGCAGCCTTATGGCTGGACTGCAGCTGGGAGGCAGCCATGTGGGTGGAGAGGCAGCAGTGCCTCTAGGGCCAGCCTGCTGAGGGGCAGTTTGGCCACCAACCCCAGTTGCTGCCTCTCTCCCCACAGGAGCCATTCCCTCACCTCTTTGACCAGATGTTTGCCCGCCTCCGGCTGCTGGGAGCAGTGAGGGATGTGTTCCACAGCGCGCTGGCGACTCTGCACCTCCCTCCTCTCAGCCAGATCTGAGCCACCCCTGAAGACCTGTGCCATGGTGTGACAGGCACCTAGACAATGTGCTGTTAGGGGAGGACAGGGCGTGCCGTCCCCAGCAGGGTGAGGGGCTGCCCCAGCACCAGCCAGGAGACACCTGAGCATACGCAGGCACTTCCCCTCCCAGGGTCTGTGGTGTTTGGGGCTTAGCCACGTGCTCCCTGCAGCTGTGCCCAGTGTGTAGGGAAAAGGGAGGGCTCCTGTGGCACCCCACAAACTGTGCTGGGAACACTGAGGGAGGTGGCACCAGGAACCAGTCACCACAAAACCAGGCACCAACATCACTTCCCTCAAAGATGTTTATTGAAGGTTGCTCCGTGCTGGCAGGGAGCTCCTGAGGCTCCAGGCTCCTGTCAGGACCTGGCCCAAGCCCCAGTACTGGGGTCCAATACACTTGTTGCTGGACAAACACTGCATTTGTTTGACCTCAGAGCTGTTTGTCCTTCCCTTGCTCCAACTGTCCTGGGTCCTGCTGCTGCACAGGAACAACCCGCTTGGCCTGACACAGTACTGAAAGGCTGCTCTGAAGGCGGGGGGGCATGTGTGGGCACCCTACAGGGTGCTACAGCAGAGGATCAGTGTCTCTGTGCATTTCAGCACCATCCTCAGCACTGCAGAGTCAGGGCTGGCACGCCAGGCTGCAGCCCACCAGTGCCTGACCCTTCTTGGCCTCCTGCTGCCCTCAAGCTCCCAGTGCTGGGCAGGGCCCTAAGCACCCTCCTCAGCAGGTTCCTCTCTGAGACCAGGGCTGGAAAGCCTGGACATGGGTCCCTCACACCTTGGGGAGGAGGTTCTCCCGGGCAGAGGGAGCTGACAACCCCAGTTCTTTATTGCCTGGGGAGTCACAGGCCCCTCCCGGAGGGGTCACATCTGCCTTCACCCCTGAGACCACTGGCCTTGAGCACCCCATATGCAGCTGTGCTGCCCCTGAAGGAGCCAAGCATGCCCATCCCCTCAGGAGGGGACACATCAGTGTGCAGGCTGGGGGCAGGGACTACAGTGATGGGCAGAGCACCCTCCCAAGACAGGCAGGGACTGGGATGTGTTGCACACCTGTCCCATTCCTGGGGAGCCTCTAGTGGCAAGGGCTCAGAGGGGGCTGTGCCGCACAGCATCTCCAGGCCCTGCCCACAGAGCACGCAGTAGTACCGCAGTTCCCCCCCGGCCTCCGCCACCTCCCAGCAGTCCAGCTCAGCCAGGTCAGGCACGTGGAAGAAGGTGGTGCTGAGGGGGACCAGCCCCCCCGGGCCCCGGCGCCACAGCGTCAGGCGCTGATCCACCGAGGCCGAGAGCAGCAGGTCCGGCCGCAGCACCCGGATACCCGTGATGTGGGCAGCGTGGGCACAGGGCCTGGAGACTCGCTCCAGGATCTGCAGGCAGGTCCCTGCTGCGGCCTCGCCCCTGCCCAAGGCCACTTCCAGCAGGCAGATGTGGATGGAGCCATCATCACTGCCACTGGCCACCAAGTACTGTCCCTCTGTCACCTTGCTGACGTGGAGGCTGTTCACACCGCAGCTGTGGGCCATGACGGTGAGCAGTGGGACACCCAGGGCTGGGAAGACAGGCTTGGTCAGGAGAGTGATGCTCACCTTGGTCAGAGGGAGCAGAGGAGTCACCAGTGTGGCCACCCTCAGGCGGCAGAGCAGGGCTGCTGGCAGTGACACCCACCCAGGGGCTGCATCTCCCCCTCCGCTCGGTGCAGGGCAGCTGCTGCGTCCGTGATGGGGCTGGTGATGTCCCAGAAGGCGATGCTGCCGTCAGTGGCTGCACTGCACAGGAGGTGCCTCCTAGAAGGGAGGTGTAGGGGGAGCCTCTGGCCACAGCCCTGAGGGTCCCCATTAAGATCTGTGGAAATGGCAGAACAGCCTCCCTGACTTCCTCCCTTCCCTTCTCTCGCTGAGCTGCCATCCCTATGAGGAGAAATGCTTCTCCCCAGAGCCCAGCATTCAGGGCTCACCTCTCCCCTCCTGTCCCTGTGTGCAGGAACGCCTCCACCTTCAGCACACAGCGCTGGTGGTGAAATGACTCTGCCACCAGCACCAAATTCCGAGCAGCCTCCAGCAGCCCGAAGACCCTGCGATGGAGCAGAGGACAGCTGGCTGTGGGAGGAGGGAGCTCCTGGCATCTCTGCCCCAATTCCCACCATGCACTGCCCTGTTCCCTGTGCAGAACAGGCCACACCCATGGCAGCAGCTTCCCACATAGAGCCTGTTCTGCTTCCATCATCAGCCCCAGCTCTGTTCTCCCTGCCAGGCTGCACCATGGCTCCTCACCGGACTGATCCATCGCTGCAGGCAGCAGCCAGGAACTTCCAGGATGTCAGCAGCTGCTTGTTGTTGGTGCCAGGTACAACAGAGAGGCACATGTACCTGCAGCAAAGATACAATGCTCACCAACGCCTTGGTGACACCTGTGGCCCTGGGGAGGTGAATGGCCCACGAGAGCAGCCCAAGCCCAGTGCTGGATGCAGCTCTAAGCACTCGGAGAAGGCACAAGGAAAGAGTAGGCCTTTCCCTAGCCACAAAAGCCCCTCAAGGCCAAGCCACAGGGCACCAGGAATGCACACATGAAGCCACACTGGCCCAGTCTGCCTCAGCTGAGCCTGCAGCTGCACAGAGCAGTACCCCAGTGGAGGTCAGTGTGGTTCTCATCACCCTCCCAGGTCATAATCACTACTAACCCTGCCTCAGGCAGTCCCTGAGCATCAC
Source organism: Manacus vitellinus (assembly GCF_001715985.3). Lineage (NCBI taxonomy): Eukaryota > Metazoa > Chordata > Aves > Passeriformes > Pipridae > Manacus > Manacus vitellinus. Next base: position 9,298,211 of record NW_021939063.1, on the reverse strand, counting down.
CTCGTCTCCGGGTCCATCTTGACGAGCTTGTGCCTGTTCTTCTTCCGCTCCCAGTGCTCGTCCAGCCGGTGGGAGGCCACATGGATGACCTGGCAGGCCACAGCACTCTCCAGGCTCTCCACAGCACTCTCTGGGTCCCCAGCACACAGCAGCCAGTAGCACTCGATCTGTGCCCGGCCACCCGCAGAGAAGAGCAGGGCAGACAAGCCCTCCTCACCAAAGCCCTTGTCTCCAGGTCCCGTGGGGCCGGCCAGTGCCAGCGTCCTCACACTGGAAATGTGGTCACTGAGGCGAGCGAGGGGCACGGCTGCCCGAGAGCGCTCACTGAGTGCCAGGACACAGGCCGTGGTGTCCTCGCTGCCGGTGACCAGCACGTTAAGGGCGGCATGGCCAGGCACCTCCATGGCCCCCAGACGCCGTACACAGGTGATCTCCCGCCCGTGCAGGGATGCCAGCAGCACCTGCTGCTCGCAGGGCTCGGCCTCACAGCAGTACAGCATCACATCCCCAGACTTGATGAAGGCAAAGACCTCAGCCCAGGGGCTGCTGCAGTAGCTCCAGGAGCGGTGCCCACCCCCACAGGGGATGCAGTGGAGGTTCTCACTAGTCCTGCTGCTCCACACCACAAAGTTGTCAGCGTGAAAGCCCAGCACGAGCAGGTCCCCGTCTGGGGTGAAGCGCAGCTCCTCGATCCACTGCAGCCCTTTGCAGGGCCTGTGCTTCCGCAGAACCTCCAGCTGCTGGTCCCGCAGGTGGAGCTGGCGGTAGACACCGTCACGGCCAGTGCTGTAAATGTAGCCCTTGTGGCAGGTCACCGAGGTAACCCCTGTCTTCCCGTGGAGCCCAAAGAGCACGGACAACGGGGACTCAAGGGGAAGGACCCCTTTGTGTGACAAGCAAGACAGCTCCAACTCGCTGCTAGAGTCCTCACCGACCGAGTCAGCGACACCATTGGCAATGCCGGGGCTTTCTGCAGCCCGCCTCAAGGAGCTGCTGCAAGGGAAGAGGAGGAGGGAGCCCCGGCGGTCGCCGCAGACCAGGAGCTCTCCCTGGGGCAGGAAGGCAGCGCAGGTGTGCCAGCGCTGCTTGCAGGGGGGCAGCAGGTACCGTCCCATAAGCCGCACGCAGGGTGCCTGCCCGGGGCGGTGTGCGACGTCCAGCCAGAGCATCTCCCCTTCGGGACCGGAGGCCAGGAGGGTGGCAGCGGTGGCGGAGGGCAGCCCGGGGCGGGGGGCCCAGCTCAGGCCGAGCACGGCCCCC
>NW_021939063.1:9210536-9295173 GCF_001715985.3 Manacus vitellinus | reverse complement strand
TCCAGTTGTTGGCAATCCACTTCGTGCCTTGGGTGACCAGGCAGCCTCCGTGCAGGGCGAAGTCATCCAGCTCCCCCACCCAGCCTGCAAAAGAGCAGAGCCCTGGTAGGAGGTGGTGAGGAGGGCAGGCAGAGCCAGGACCGTGTGGGGACACCTGGCCAGCAAACACTGATGTCGGCTCTCCTGCCTGCAGTGCCTGCTTGGATTTGAGCTGATACATCTTACAGGAGTAGCTCCTCCTAGCACCCCTCCATCTTAGTGCCACCCCACCCTAGTGCCTATGAGGAGTTCACCAGGACACACTCCTGGGTAAAAAATGCTCATTGCCCCCACATCTCCACTCAGCACAAGGGGGCTCTTGCATTCTGCATCACAGCAGCTGTTTTTCTCAACTCTTCCCAAAAAGGGAAGCTGGCATGGAAGAAATGAGTGCTGCTGGTAGAAGGCCTGTGAAGTCAGAGGCTGATAGCCATTTTGGAGACTGCATTTCAGCAGTTCTAAATTACCCTCTCTTTACAGAGGTCCCATGGTTTTTCTGTGGCAGACTTGCATCAGCAGCTACTTTCCATTTAGGAACAAATTGCTCATAAAAACACAACAGGGCTCTTCTCGCAGCATTGATGGTCTTGATATTCTCACCCAACAGCCCAAACACTGGTCTTGTGACCTCCTCTCTGTGGATTTTCTAGAGATGGAAACATGGGCTGCTCCCAGGGGCCCTGGGAGTTTATACTCCTTCCTCCCACCACAGCTCAAAATCTGCCATCGAAACCCTCTGGAGCCATGCTCACCAGCAGCCTGGAATATTCATGTCAAAGCCCAGCCTGTCAGGGCAAACCACACTGTGCTTCATGACAAAAACAGCCCCAAGGACAGATACCACGGGGTTGCGGCTGAGCTACAAAGCAGGCGTCGGCCCCAAGCCTTGTGTGGGGTGGCCCCTGCCTGCCTTGATGGCCGTGCCTTTGTCTACCTCCCCTCCCCACCCCTTTGGGCAACACCACATCAGTGACACATTTTGAATTGCAGACCAAGTTCCAGCAGGAGTTTCAGCTCGCACAGCAGGATGGGAGGCAGCTGGCGGTGGTGAGTGCAGCCAAGGTCTTTGTTTGCTAGCTACTCCCGTCCCCCAAAGACATCAGGAGCCACTGACCTACTGCCTGTAAACAAAGGCCTTTCAGAGTCAGGAAGCTCCTACCCAGCTGGTGACAAGAAGATTCTACAGTTCCCGCTAGCAGGCAGCTATCCCCTTTAGCTGTTTTCTGAGCTCCCAGCTACAGCAAGAAGATGATGGCTGTCACCTCCTGCAGTCTACCCCTCCCAAGAGCCAAGTCTTGAAACAAGCCCATACCTTCTCCGTCGGACAGGTAGTTGTACCAGAAGACAGCAGTGCCTTGCTGAGGTTTCACTCGCAAATTGCCCTTGTCGCAGTTTTTCCGAGTATCTCGCAGGTCAACATCGTTCTGGATCAAAGACTGGGGAGGAACCACAGGGAAGGTGTTGCCAATGGGGCTGGAATGAGGCACATGCACTGGGCTATCCCTGCTACCAGCCATCACCCTGCTCCTTGCCCCACAGGGACAGCTCAAGGGTGACACAGGGGCTTTCACAACCCACCCAGAGTAGCCAGTTTCAGTCCCCTGGAGGTCCATAACCTGTTTCTGAGCAGCTGCCCATTCCTTAACACGTTGCCTGGCAGGAGCACAACATACCTGCCAAGGCTTAGTCTGAGGAAACGTGCTCAGAGAGAAGCAAGCAGGACTCATGTTGTGGCAGCAAGGCCAAGAGACTCCCCCTCACACCTCTGAGCAGGGAGAGCTGCAGCTGTCAAAGCCCCGTGCTTCTTCCCTCGGCCTCAGAGGGAGAAGACCATAAGCGGAGCACAGCTTCCCTAACGCTCAGCAGCCTCACACACCAGCCCCCTTCTGCAGTCACAGTGAATGAAGACATTCAAAGAGGGACTGAGAATCCCCAGGGGTAACACGAAGGTGAAGTCCATTTACCATCTCTTCGTACGTCCTGTTATCAGCAATAGGAAAGACTGTCTCGCCTCCCCCAGTCACATTGTTCAGGTAGAACAGCACAGTCACATACCTGCAAGACAGAGGGGCTGTCGGGGGGCACACCTGGAACACCTGGAGGAGAGGCACAGGGGCTCTCCACACCCTGCCCCTCCACCATACACACAGCAGCTCCTCCAAGACATAACAAGGCACATGATTTACATCATCAGCTTTTCTCAAAGAATAACACAAGGACAACAAAGAAAATCCCCACCCAGAACAGTGAGAGTGAGCTTGTAGGCTCTGGTGGGGATGGCCCAGCAGCTCTGCACATCACTCTGTCCTCCATGTGAGCACCCACAGGATTTGCCTGCCTTCTCCTTCAAACCCCTTTATGCCAGTGATCTCCTGAGCTGGTTTGTGAGCCCCATAATCCAAGTCCCATGCGGGGGCAAAGTGAGATGTCTCTCCACACCCCTTCTCTAACGCGTTCCAGACTGTGTCAGGGCAGAGCTTACCGGCAGGAGGTCTCAAAAGGAGCGCTCTCGTTGGCGACGAGCTTTGTGTGGCTGCAGGCAGTCTCAGGGAACACGGGGCCACTGTCCATGTGGGCATGGTAGTGCCCTCCCTGGTCGTACCGCACAACCTGGAGGGGCTCGCTGTGCTCCACGATCTCGGGGGGCAAGCGAGTCAGGCGCATCACCCTGGGGAAGAGCAAGGCAGGTGAGCGGGAAGCACCCTCAGCCTGGTCAGATGCTACTCCCAAGCAGTGAATACATCTAGAGAAAGAGAACCCCCTTCCCCAACAGACCGGAGAGACGGATGGCTGCATGCCAAGGTATGGGCTTGTTTCAAGACTTGGCTCTTGGGAGGGGTAGACTGCAGGAGGTGACAGCCATCATCTTCTTACTGTAGCTGGGAGCTCAGAAAACAGCTAAAGGGGATAGCTGCCTGCTAGCGGGAACTGTAGAATCTTCTTGTCACCAGCTGGGTAGGAGCTTCCTGACTCTGAAAGGCCTTTGCTTACAGGCGGTAGGTCAGTGGCTCCTGATGTCTTTGGGGGATGGCACTAGCTAGCAAACAAAGATAGTCCTTATAGATCTGTTGGTCCATCAGTATCAGTCAGAAAGCCCTTGTCAAGGTTAATAAAAAAAACCCAGAAAACCAAAACCGAAGGATGCATCTCCAGCAGGACTGCTCTCAGGAAGTCTTTGCTTGCTCAGCAAGATCCTCTCTTTCTGTGCGTGTCCCTGGAGCCTTCATGTGTCATCAATTCTCTGGACTCCTGCACACCACCTACAGACCTCAGGGACAGTTAGCAAAGCACAGGGCCCCTGCTGAGAGTGAACGAGAGACTAGCTCTAGGAATAGTCTTGTCACCTAACTCACCTTTCCCTGTTGCCTTTGCAGCAGCCTCCCCCAGGGCAGAGGGGCACTGGAAGTGACCAAGGAGACCGGAGCCCTCCTGCTCTGGGATTTTTCCACTGCTACATCTGAGATCATCCCCAAGGTAAGCAGGTACGTCTTGAGACCTGCCAAAGAACACTCAGAGCTCTGAGAATCTGGACCAGTGAAGCCCTTGGGGCAGGTGCAAGGAGAACATGGCACCTGGGCAGGATGGCAAACCCCCTCCAGGCACTGCATGGTCCCAAGGAGGACTAACAGCCTCCTTCAGCACTGTGTCTTCACATCCTCCTAACAGCCAACTGAGGAGCGTCCAAGTGGAATGCTGACACATGGTGTGTGTGCTGGCTGGCACGGAGAAGGTGGCAGCCACAGTCTGCTCTAATCAAGGCAATATGCGACCCCATTCTCCCGCTGGAATGCGCTGAAGAAAAGGAGTGGCCAACAGCCATTTTCAAGCTTCAGGACAGATTTTACCCACCCATGTTCTGGGTGAGGACCAGCACCACAAGAACAAGAGAGTCTCCAGCCAACTATTTGAAACTCACCAATGCTACACGATTTGGTCTGAGTGCTGGGTTTCATCTGAGATGAAGGGAAGGGTAAGAGGTTCTCCCACCTGCCGTGAGCTGCCCTACAATATGTGTGCTTGGAGGACTGAACTAACTTGGCTTATTCTAGGTGAAGTCGTGCTTGTTAAAAAGTCAGTTCTGAGTAGCTAAGACAGATTTCAGTGAAATGCATGAGTAACTAAAGCAAATGACAGCAACTACTGGCGCCCAGACAGCATTGGAAATGGGCAGCTTCTCCCAGTAAGCTCATTTACTAATTAGAATGAAGTATTTCATATACTGCCAAATCTTCCTGGTTTTATAGGGCTGTTCCCAAAAGTGAATGGAGATGCTGAAAGATTTGATTTTTCTTTTTCCCTTTCCACGGGACAATACAAATTCTTGTTCTAATGAAAACCTTATCTTCCCATTTTGTGTCTGTGTTAACTGCTCTTTATACTCCAACGACTTACACACAATTAGGAAATGTAGATGTTAGCAAGTCTGCCCCTGCCTCTCCCAGCACAGGTGATCCTCGTGCCTTCCCAAACCCAGCCACCCCTTGGCTGCTCGGCCCTTACCTTTGCCGTATGGCTCTCATGACCTGGTGTGCCCCCTCGCCCTGGTACAGCCAGGTGTGCTGGCTGTTGCGCACCAGGTCACTCATCTTCACCTTCTGGCTTCCCATGTACTTATGGAAATCACGGATATTCAACTGTTTGAACTCCTCCAAACTCAGCACACCTACAGGAACAGAGGAAAAGCTGCCTGACTCTGGTGCAGGTAATAGTTTCTGGCATCCTGTACTGGAAGAAAAACCAGCTGAGGGTGCTGCAGAAACTGCCCTCCTCAAACAGACCCCAGTCAGGGTCCTGTGCCCACCACAGGCTCTGTACTCCTACACTCAGGATCACGGGCCCCAACAAGGCTCTCGCCTGCAGCAGACGACTTACAGCAACCTGCCAACGTGAACCGTGCAGGGTCAGAACTGGGACAGGCAAAGCACTATTCTGAACTTTAAAAAGCTCCTAAAACACACAAACCAATCCATCAAAAGAGAGAAACAGCCCACTACAGTTCTAACATACACAAAAAAGTCTGTGCCACCCAGCGTCTTGGGACTTGTTACTTAGATATTTAAATAAACGCATTTAAGGACAGAGTGGGACACCTCAGACCACATTTTCCACACGATCTTGTGGGCTAATTAAAAAAAGCCAAACTCAAAACAAGCAGTACATTCTCCTGCATTTGTGTAATTGCAAAACACGAGTGAGGAATACATCAGGGTATGATCTTGCCTAGGTAGAAGTAAAAGAAAAGTGAGAGCTAAAAAGCGGTTTCTCCTAAAACAGGTATTTCTTGTTTGCACTCAACTGGACCCAGCAAGGGGTGGACTTTTGCCTTATTTTGCTTCAGAAGAGTCCTCAAATTTGTTGTTTCCTCTTTCTGGAGAAGGGAAGCCTCACACTGGGGACCAGGTCCTGACACCAGCGTGCAGTGCTGTGCCCTGTGCTGCCCAGCAGCCAGCACACACCATGGGCTGGGAGTGGAGCTCATTCAGGCAGCAAACCCAGTGCTGCTGGGTGCCAGCTCTGCTCCCTGGGCACAGCACCCCCTGGCAGCAGGAAGGACCAGCCACCAGGGTCAGCCTGGGACAGTTCCTCAGGTGTCAGTGGTCACGACCAAATGATCCATTGTTATTATTCCTACTGTCTCTCTGTCCCCATTTCCCCTCACTCCCCATGGTCTGATGACGCAGGGCCACATCCAGGTTGTGACCTGGTCCCTCAGTGTCACGTACCAATCTAACAACAGAGGGAAGCAGCACTCTGGAAGCAAGGTCCTGCCAAGAGGCCTTTAACAGGACCTTTCATTTGTTAATGTCCAGAACGGTGGAAAAGCCACTGAGGACTCAGTCATACCCCTGCCAAGAATGCCACCAGCCTGGAGGAGAGGGCACGGGGTGCCCTCCGGATATTTATGCATTCACACTTGGTACTGTTTCAACTCCAAAGCAACTCCTCCTGGGCAGCTCTCAATGCCAGGTCACTGGAAGAGAGCGTGCAGAGCCTGTGCATTCACTTAATTTGATTAGGAAATGGAGTGCTGCCTAATTGAGGCCACTCTAATTAGAGCAGCAGAGGTTAGAGTGCTCATCCGGACAGTGTGGGAGCCCTAGGGAGACCAGGGGCAGGAGGGGTAGAAGTGGCCTCATGGAGGGACTTTGCAGTGGCAGAGAGGGCAGTCAGTGAAAAACGCTGACAAGACCATCCTCACTGCCACTTAATTCCACCCTCCCCTGCCAGTGACATGGGACTTCCAGCCTGCTGCAGAAGCCTCCCTGAAAACAAGGGGGGGCGTGGAAGGTGTGTCTTAACACCTGCATCCCAGGTAACAAGAGCTCTGTAGTCAGAGCCAGAGCAGTCTGTCAGATCAGGGGAGCAAAAGTGCACTCCGAAGGTCTTGCTACTATGGGGCACAAACCAAGGCAGGTGTGACAGGGGAGAGGGAGTGCAGAGTTGTGTTCTGGTGCTGCTCCTGCAAGACCCAAGCCCAGGTGGTGGGACCAGTCTGCTCTTAGATTGGTGATGCAGGGGCAGGAGTGCTGTGATATCAGGTTTACACTGAGATTACTTTCCTGAGAAAGTTTCCAAAGCAGTGTTACTTTCCTCTGCAGAACTCAGCTAGAGAAACAGGCCAGAGCAGGGACACGGCTCTTGCTCTGCCCCACATGGCTGCATGAGGCATCCAACGTGCTGAGGGCAAAAGGGATTCCCCAAAAGCTGGTCTTACCATTCCCATCAGGATCAGCCTTGACTGCTGTGTACATCTCACGGATGTTTTCAGGGGTCATCCACCTGCCGTTCCCAAGCCGAGTGTGGGTCAACACCTGAAATTCATAAATGGATCAACACAGGGCACTGGTTTCTTGTACTCCCAAACCCCTGCAGATTCCCTGTGTGAGGCCTCTGAGATCCTCTGCAGAGCCAGCCAGGCATCGGCACATTTCCGCAGAAACACAACTGTGGTGAGAATCATCTGGCAGCCACACACAGAGTGTGGCTGGTGAGTGTTGTTATTTCCAGTTTAGGTCATGGCAAATGACTGCTGGGATTTGGTTAACCAGCCCTGAGGTGGAAGGGGCACAGCTCTTTCTCTTGAATGGAAAGTGAAGCTATTGATGATAAAAGTGAATGCTTTTCCTTGTCCAAGATAAGGGCTTGGAACAAAATGCTTTCTTTTCATGTGTGCAGAGAGATGCAGGATCCTGAAGAGCTTCCAGCAGGCTCCAGAGAAAGGAGCCTTGCCCTGGGTTATGACTGGTGCAGTTTCCCATACCCTGCAACACTTGTGGCCCATAGGATGAGTCAGACCCCCGGCTCCACCTGAAATGAGAGCCTAGGGAGGGACATCCTTGGACTGCCAGGACCTGCCCTGATGCACCCTCCTATAAAGGGCAAGGGTGCTGAAGAGCTGTGGACAATGTGCTCATTATCCCCCCTGGGCTCCTCAATAGGGGTGGCTTTGCTGGGGCTTGTGAATTCACACAGGGAGTTTCCCACAGGCTGCACAAAGCAGGGCTCAGGCGACAAACTCACTTCCTGGGACACCTGGCAAGAGGTAACCCACAACACAAGGAACATTTTATCCAGCATATTCAAAACACGTGTCCTGCCAAGGACCGCTGCTACCTCCCAATAGCATGATAACTACTGCACATTGCCCCAGAAACTTCCATGCTGAAGGCCAGCACAAGCCTTAAGACATAAAATCCAGCAAATACTGTTTGGTATACACCGGGGTCTGCCCTACCCAAGCACATGAGTAACCAAGAGACCACCTGAGGAGGGGACCTGTCAGAGGGTGCCCAGCAAACCACCCCTGGTCTGTCCAACATTCTACCTCTTTGAGCTGCAGCTGCCCATCCTGATTATGGTCCAGGAGATTGAAAATGTCCATCTGGCTGATTTCAATCATTTCCATGGCTTCCTCATAGTCATCTGTTGGTAAGATCTGGCTCTTCTGCAGCCCCTTCAGCTTTGCAAGATGGACGATGAGCTTGCACTCCTCCTCTGTCAGGAAGTCGGGAATTTCTAAAGCAAAAGTGTGAGCACCAACAGAGACTGAGGAACTGTTACAGTGGGATCCCATACCACTGGCAGGAGACTCAGGAAAAAAAAAAAAAGAGGTGGGGTGTAATTTAGGAATTGCCTAAGTTTGGGACATTCAAAGACATCCACCCTTCTACCAGAAGAGCTCTCAAAGAGCATACACCACACACCTGAGCTGCTGGAGGCAGGTATTTTTACAGCAGCAGTTCCTAAATGTTTGGATGCAGAGGTCAAGCCCTTAAACTCTCTCACACATACCACAATGGACAAAGGAGTGAACAAACGTGCATATCACTGCATATTACCATTTCAAAGGTGCCATTTTAATCACAGTCTGGGAATTGCTGCTTTACAGGAAGGGAGGCCAAAAATCCTTACAGTGGGCAGTGGTGACAGCCCAGGTTTCAGGCGTCCTTGTTCTTTGCACAAAACCAAATACCTTTCGCACATATAATTCGGGGGGGCATGGTCCAGTGCTCTACTATAAAACTCAAACAGAAAGGAGAAAAATTCTAACTTTTCCCCACTCATTCTCTTGATCCTCCACTAAAAATGGTCTTCAAATGCAATATTAAAGGGGAACATACTGCACATGGAGGATGCCACACTCCATATCCAGGTATTACCAGCTTTCCTTTGCAGCATAAACCCAGCAGCAATCAGGCAATTCCAGGATCCCAAGCAAATTTAAATGCAGAGAAATCCTCCAATGACCATGAGGAGATTTCTAGCTGCATGGTATACTTGGAAAGTACTGGCAAGGTCCCATTCCAGAGTTAGACTGTGGCCCAGAAGGTTGAGAGGATCCTCCTGGCTGGTATCTGTCACTACTGTGGTGATCTTGTTACCAGCTACTGAGATTTTTGAAAAGGGAAAGAAAAGCCACCAATGCAGGACAGCTTAAGTGCTCCTAGATCCAAGGTCCTGCTCTCCAAAACTGCAGCTTCCTGGAGCTCCTGCAGGTATGTGCCAAAGACATATTATAGATCAACTATGGCAGCAATCCTCAAATGGGGGAAAAAAATTAATTACTTCCGTGACCTGAAATCAACCGTATCGGCTCAAGCTGTCAATAAGCAGTTGGCTTCTTGCTAAGTACAGACTAGAACTAGCACTGTAGAGAATGGGCTGTTCCTGGGAAGCCCCAGGAACACAATGCAGCCAGCTGTATCTGTAACACCCTCCCAGGAAGCAATTTCCGCCACAGGCAGCGCAGGGTCCTTGTGCCAGAGGATGTTTCAGAGCTGGAGCTTCCACTGACCAGTTTGAACCTCGTGGCATAGCACCAGGTCCAAATGAACTGTGCGTGCTGGCAACCAGCACCCCCACTATTTCCAGCTCCCCAGACTGGGCTACAATAATGATGGATTATGGAATCTTAATTATGTGCTGGAGGAAGGACAATTCTGCTCTTCAGTGGTAGTAACAGGATTTCAGAAGGAAGCAGGAATTCTGTTAACCAGAAAGTGTGCTGTCACACAGGTTGCAAGGTGAGAGGGTTTCCAGCTGAGTGCTGCCAATCCCATCCGCAAACAACCTGGCTCCACAGCTGCAAATTAGTTCCTCTCTGCCCTCAGCTCTCCTAAACAGTTAACTTCTGGCTGTGAGACCATCCTATCTCCCTGCCTGTTCAACAATAGATCCAGCTAAACAAATGCCTCCTAATTGACTTTGAGCAACACTTGATTGCTTTCACAAAAAACAAAAGAGAGGAAAACATTGGGGTTTATGAAATAATGACTAATCCTGGAGCAAGAGAAAGGGGATGGGTTGGAGCACTGGTGTCAAACAGAGATTCAATTTTGGCTGAAAGAGCCCCAAGACACATGGGCCAAGTCATTCATCCCTCCCCAACTGCCCTCATTTCCACACCTGCTGATCTAAGCCAAACCCCTGCTAAAATACAAACAATCGGGGCCGCTGGCAAACAAAAATTGGAGCATTGTCTTCCCCATGAGGGCTCTGAAAGGGCCGCACTTAATGAGGATGGATTGACAGAGAGGTGGCTCCTAGGCTATAAAAGGCATCTCACAGTCAGGAGCAGCTCAGTCCAGGGTGCACTGCCCGTCCTCCCGCTCTGAGCATGGTCACAGCCCACCGCAGGCACCCCTCGAGGGTGGGTGGCCCATGGCTGCTGGGTCTCATGGTGTGGCTGCTGCTCTGGGGCTCTCCGGGAGCCTGGGCGAGCTACCTGAGGAGATCCTCCAGCTGCATGCCCATCCCACACCGCATGGCCTTGTGCTACGATATCGGCTACTCCGAGATGAGGATCCCCAACCTGCTGGAGCATGAGACCATGACAGAAGTCATCCAGCAGTCTTCCAGCTGGCTGCCCTTGCTGGCCAGGGAGTGCCACCCAGATGCAAGGATTTTCCTCTGCTCCCTCTTTGCACCAATCTGCTTGGACAGGTAAGATGTTTTTACAAGTTATTTCAGCTGTAACAGTTAACTCTCCCCAAGAGCACAGCTGCATGTGCCTCTGGACAGAAAATGCCCATGATGTAATCAGTGCAGTCCCCAAGAAGCCATGCTGCCCCTCTCGGCAAGGGGCAACTGGACTACTCAGCAGGGTGAAAGCGAAACATGAGCATTTCATCTGGTAGAAGCAGAAATATTATGTTCCCTCCTTTAGATTTTCCTGCTCTCCCACCCCAGGCACTGCTGCCTGGCCACCCCCTCGCACACCAAAGTAGCTGCTGGCACCCACCATCATCACCTCCTACCTCCCATGAAGCCCCTCACCCCAGCTCCTGCCCCAAACATGTCTCTCAGCCAAACAGTTCCAGCAGCAGAGGGAAATCCCCAGTTCTGAGATGCAGCCCTCAAAGTACAGAGCTGCTAAGGAAATTGGGTATCTGATTAGGCACTTGTAAAGGTAAGCAGCCTTCACACAACTAGAGAAGATCCCTGGGGGCTGGGGTGGGGCAAAGGGCTTCTGACAGCAGCCTGTATGGAACAACCTCATCCCTCCTGTCCTCAGAAATTCATTGTTTGCTGCCTGGACGCGAATGTTCAAAAAAATCAAAGCTCCCCAAATCGCCTGCTAGCACTGCAGTGTGCAACACAGCCCTGTGGACAGCAGTGGTGCCAGGGCTCCACCCTCAGCCTGCTGCCAGGCATTTGGAGGTGCTGAACCCCCATCCCCTCCCCAGGCTCATCTACCCCTGCCGCAGTCTCTGCGAAGCCGTCAAGAGAAGCTGCGCGCCCGTCATGGCTTGTTACGGCTACCCCTGGCCTGAAATCCTGAACTGCAACAAGTTCCCTGCAGATCATGAGCTGTGCATCGCAGCAGTCTCCATGGACGAAAATGCCTCCAGCAGGAGAAGTAAGAGGTTTTTTCCTCACGTACTTTCCCATATGTAACACTCAAAGCTCAAAAGGATGATCCTATGACTTGTTTCTATTCTGAATATTTCTGGTTTTAAGCTGTATTTTTTTTTTAAAAAATATAAATCGTAGTTTTGTTCTCTCTGGGAACTGTGTCTAGAAAATTAGCATAACATTGACTGTGGTTTGTTCCTCTCTCTGCTGTATTCATTAGCTCCCTGGGTGCCATCATACCCCGCAGGGTTTGGGGCAGGGGGAAGGAATGGCTGTAAAGCCTCCAGCCCAGGCACAGCAGGAGAGCTCATAGAGTGCAGGCTCCCGGCAGGGCAGCGAGATGTGCTTCCAGCAGAGCAATGGAGCTGCAGCCCTGATCTTTCAGTTGCGTCCAGGGTTTAAAAACATGCAAAAAGAAATGTTTTGCAAGCCTTCTCTTTAAACACTGGGAAACATCACATAGGAATATGAGCCTCTGCAGACATGAGTTACACCAAAAAAAAATCTGTCTGAAAGACTAAATTAAACACCCAGATACTGATGAACACTGGGGTAGATTCAAGAGCAGTTAAGGGGAGAACAGACATTTCAACAAACATCATTTCAGCATCACTGGATGGAGTCTGGCTACAGCACTGGCTTTGCTGTTTCATCCTAGTGAGGAGATCCTCATTAAGCATTTTCACTGCTGCTTTAAAATGCAGCAACACACAGAAGTCCCAACAAAGCACAACAAGTGGGACCTGCTCCAGTCACAGGAAGGAGAGCTTAACATTTCCCACCCTGGCAGTCTGAGATGTCTCTGCAGGGCCTGGGTAGCTCAGGAAGAAGTGTCACTTGGAAGCAGCAAGCCACCATTTGCAGATCTCAAAATTTCATTGTGTGTTTTCCAGTGAAGCTTGACAAGGGTGTTATAATCAAATTTCTGTTGCAGCAGTGCCCCGAGCCAGCTGCAAGGACTGCGAGCTTGAGGAGGCCAGCACTGCCAGGGAGATCCTGGAAAGCCTCTGTGCCAATGATTTTGGTGAGTACCCTCCTCTTCCTCTCAATTGCTGCTGTTCCCTTCAGCAGCCAAGCAGTGGCATGGACAGAAAATGGCTTTGCCACAACATACTGACTTGGAGGAATTGCAGCTTTTACAGCAGATGTCAGGTATTTTCAGGTCCCACCTTACCTGTGAGGCAGCAAGAGCGCCTGGCTCCAGGTAGCACCAAAGGTGAAGACCTGCTTTATTTCTGATTAGGTTTTGGTCTGTGGCTGCTAAAAATAAGCACTACTCTGGTTTTGCCTTTGAAATCAACATTTCCATCAATGTCCACAAAAACCTTTAGCAAAATCCATGCTGGCTACTTCAAACTTCAATACTGTTGTTCTAGTAATGTGACTCTTCCTCTCCTAGCCCAAGTAGGCAGCAGCACTGGCTCTGCTCAGTCAGCTGGGAGGAAGTTTTCAGTATAAGGCCCTGAATTCAGGCATGCATATAAAAATATTTTTAATAATTAAAAAAAATGTTACAAATCCCAGGTTGCTGTCAGTCAGGTCACCTCCTGAAATCCCAGTTCAGAGAAAACTCAGTTTGCAGGAGACCAGGACTGCTTGCTTATGCCTGTGCTTCCCACAGGGTTTCTCCCCATGCAGTGGTGCTGATAAACCTTTGCTACTCTCATGAGGAAAACGGAGTGAGAAGGAAGTCTCCCAAGTAACAAGCAGTAGGACAAAAGGAAAAGGCCTCAAGTTGCATTGGAGAGGTTCAGATTGGGTATTAGGGAAAACATCCTCACTGGAAGGGTAGTCAAGCCCTGGAACAGCCTGCCCAGAGAACTGGTTGAGTTACCATCCCTGGAGGTACTTAAAAAATATATGGATGTGGTACTCGGGGACATGGTTTAGTGGTGGACTGGGCAGTGGTGGATTAATGGTTGGACTCAATGATGGTAGATGTCTTTTCCAACCTAAACAATTCTATGACTCTAAGAACAGTGTTCAGTACTGGGGACTGACCTCAGATGAGAACTTTTACAAGTTCGCTGCAATTACAAGAAATTGGGCAGATGCTCCCCATGTTACAGAGACAGCAGAGAAGCCTTGGGCTGACTCTTTCTTTTTAGGTAGGTGAGAGCTATGAAAAGCAAACAGAACTAAGAGCTCTTTTTCCAACCCCTGCAGCAGTGAAAATCCGGATCCTGAGGAAGAACACAACCACGAGTATCTCGGACTTTGACCTGGACCCTTCCAGGGTGGAGGTGCTGAAGCATGGCCCACTCCTCAGGACTGAAATCCCCTCCAGGCTCCAGCAGTGGCTGGACATTGATGCCACCTGCGCCCACAACATCATGAGGGGCACTCATGCTGGGGTCTTTGTTGTAAGTGGCGAGGTACAGAGCGACAAGGTGGTGGTGAACAAGGCCTATGCCTGGCAGAAGAGGAACAGGAACCTACACCAGGCGGTGCGGAGGTGGAAACATCACCGCTGCCCTGAACAGGCGGGACGGAAGGTCTGAAAAATCTCAATTCCAACAATAAGAAACTGCTCCCTTCCCTATGGCTAGAAAACTCCTTTCCCTGGCAAGTGGTGCTTTGGAGATGTACAGTCAGTATTTCTAGGTGATTCGAAGCGGTCATAGTGCACAGATAGGGCCTCACTACAGATCCCTGTTTTACCAAGACAGAGCTTAAGGATGCAAGTTAAACACGTTCCTCTAATGAGGCTCTGCAGATCCAGGACGTGTGATGGACAGCTTTGTGTAGGATCCAACATCACAACAAAACTGAACTCTGCAGGTGAGCACAAACTATAAAGAGCTGTAGTAACAGTTCCTTCTAGTTCTCACCATCAGAGCTGGTATTTCAGCTTCACTATTTGACCCTGAGACATTGATGCTGTTCCAGTGCCTGCTTGCTTTCTGTCCAGAGATTACATGAAAGCTGCCCTGACTGCTAAGTGATACTTTTTATGTAATGGAGCAAATACTTTACTCTTGAACAGCCTGAGGTAAATTAAGGGGGTGAAGAACCCACCCCAGCAATGCCCAGACCCTTAAAAAATGCACACTAAACTCTGCTCTTGAGCAGTCACTCAGGCTGTCCCTTTAGCTTCCTGCACTGAGAACTCATGAGCATCTGCACAGGTAAAAGGAAACAGCCATTCTCAAGCAGGAAAGGCACAGAGCGAAGATAGCTGAGGGTTTCTGCATAACAGGGAAAACCATTTTCCAACATCAGAAATTCAGTTTGGATCAGAAGATTCCAGTAACCAGGGATATCACAAGAGCCTTGAGAAACAGCAGTGTGAGTGAGACATCAGCTGTTAAAAGCTCTGCTTTGGTGTGATCAGCAGCTTTGCTCGGGACTGGGAGGTGAGCCCCAGCCACAGCACAGAAGGTGCTACTTGCAGTTCTGATATAGGATCAGAGGAGAAACGTTCCACAGCTGCCTGGCCTTCCAGCTGCACACAGGGAAGACAGAAAAGGTGGGAAAACTCAGCCTCACCAAGTCCTCCACAGCTCACTCTCACCCCAGCAGGATTGTCGCTCCCTGCAGGGTTCCCACAGCCACAGCTCTGTGCTCCAGACCCCAGAGCAGAAAACAGCAAATCCCCTAATGAGAATCCCTCATGAGTCGGATTTCTACTGCCTAACAAAGCACTGTCCAAGGAAAGTTTTCTATATTGGCTTAAACCTGGGGCTGAAATAAAAAAAAACAAAAGGGGGAAAACCAGCCTTTTGGAGGAATGTTTTCTGCCCCGCTGGTGCCGCCTGCAGTCTCGGCTGTGGCCGCTGCCCGGTTTGATGGAGACACGTTGCCTCCCTGTGCTCGTAAAACTCACCAACAATCCACAGCCCGGGCTCCTCCTCACACCAATGTGGGCTGGAACGAGCGCTCACACACTCACACTGGAATTCAGCTGCGCCCTGACATTTGTGCAGTGATTACTTCTCTTTCCTGAGGCTCGGAAGAAAACCAACCAAATTTCCTATTCTTATTCCTCCCCACTGCCTTGTCTTACAATCTGCTGCCCAATCCACAGAATCTGCTGTCAGGTGGTCCCTGCAATGGCAGTATCTTCTGAACAGACTGCGTCTGGAAAACACAACTGAACACATAAAAGCTCTGAAGGTTGAAAAGGTTTTGTCTGATTTATTTTCCATTAATAGGGTTATTTGATTACTAGTGTTTCCCAACTAAAAAGTGCACAGATGGTCTGACTTACAAGCTTTAGAAATGATGCCTTGTAGCCAGAGGGGGAAAAAAAATAGGGCAGGCATTTTTTCATAGCTCCATGAAATGAAAGCTTCGGTTTGATGCAGATGTGACTTACTCACATTTAAAAAACAAACCGCAAGTTCCCCTACGGTGCCCAGCCCACGCCCCAAAGCCCAGAGCTCACATTAAATCATTAATGGGTGTCTGCTGCTGTGGTCCCACTGCAGTCTGCTCTGCTGAAAGCAAAGATCACAGACCAGCCACTGCTTCCTTAAATTGGCTCTCATATGCCACAGCACTTTGTCTTAAATCCCCAGAAACGCAACAGTCTTTGCTAAGGACTTCTGCATTTATCAAATGCAACCAAGTTAAAGACACACTTCCACTCATTTAAGCAACAGAGATGAAATAAATTAGTTTTTTAAAAATCAGCTGAATTAGATTGGTACTGTTTGCATAGATAGAGAAGTCTCTGAAAGTCTTTTAAAGTCAGAGTTGGCTCCTGGCAGGTTCATCCAAGAGATAAGAGCTGTCTTGCAAGTTGCAGCTTCTAAATAAGGGAGTCCTTATCAGAGGACAAAGGAGAACAGGCTCTTGTGGCATCTCAAATGGTGAATGTCTGTCCCTGTGTGATGGCATCCTCAGGGAGCAAAGCTTCCCTCAGAACCAAGGGAGGTGCTGGAACAACAAGCTAAAAACTGGGATTGCTGCTGCCAGGACTAACCTGGACTAACCTGCCTTTTATCACCTTCAGCACCTTCCCTGCAGGCCAGGACCAACTCTTTACTGCAGTGGTACTGGTGGGGCAGGGAAGGTGGAAACAGAAGTTCTCCTGAGTGAAAACCAGAGTGATTGCCCCAGACCGAGGTTCTGGTACTGACATTGGTTTTGTGATGCTGTGGGGTATCAGTTCCAGGTTGGTGTATCTGTTTCCTGAACGTCAGACAGAAATCCACCAAGAAATTGGCAAACCATGAGTACCACCTATGTAGAAATAGCAAAAGAACTTTGTATAGTTTTTCCAGATACTTACTGCATTAACGGAGTTTAATAAGAAACCTATGGTCAGGCTTTCAGTATATATAATTTCTTTGGAATCAGAAAAGCACCCTCTATTTATATTTCTGAGAAAGCATCTGAAAGATTCTTCATGCTGTTTTTTCAGAGACAACAGGTTTTCTCTGACTTTGCAGTAGCAGAAATTTTGTAATGATCTGTCCCCCTAAAAATTATTCTCAGTGCATTTCCCGAACATGGAGTTCAATTAATGAGACTTTACCAGTCATAGCAAAAAAAATCACAGAAAGGTAAAGAAGGTTTTAAAATATCTCAGAGACGGATGTTGTGTGGTTGTGTATCAGAGCAGCCAAAAATAAATCTGGAACAGGATGCAAAATGGTGGAAGACATGAAATCTATCAATTCCCCTGTTACTCATTTCCTCAGTGCTGAAGCACCAACACTAAATTGCTTTTTCATAATTTATTACCAAAAGTTTGGGTATCTCTTGCCCCTTCCTAATACTGCACAGCTTCTTGGAGGTCCTCGCCAGCTGTCTATTCCGGGTATTTTAAAGGGAATCTGAAAAACCTGGAAAGGTTAATCTTCCAAATTCTTCAAAGCGGCCCATCCACAACAAGTAATCCCGTATCCATACGGGGAATACCGTATCAAAATACCTTAAACGAAACCACAGCGTTTTTAACGCAGCCCCCAGGAGCAGCAGCACGGGGAGGTGATGCAAACACGCGAGGTCGCTTCCCCCCGAGTGGGTGTAAGGCAGCGGCGGGTGTCAGACACACACACACACAAACACACCTCCCTCCGCCGTCAGGGCAGCGCGGGCAGCGCAAACCCCCCGCCACCGGCGCGCCCGGGGCCGGGCTCGGCCGCTGCCCCCGGCGGGGCCGGTACTCACCGAAGAGCAGCGGGCTTGAGGCTCAGGGTGCGCACACTGTGGGCCCTGCCGGGCACCAGCTCCACCCGCTGCGTGTGGCCCACCTGCGCGGGAGAGCAGCCGTCAGCAGCGCCCCGGGAGCGGCCCCGGCCCCGGCCCCCGGGTCGCAGCCTTGCCTTGATGCCCTCGAGGCGCGGGAGGGCGCGGGCGGCGGCGGCGGCGGCGGCGCGGGGGCGGCGGGCGGCCCGCCGGGCTCGCCGGCGCTGAGGTGCACGAAGCAGCAGCCCCAGCACGTTGAGCACGTAGAGGTGCGCGAAGACCATGAGGACGAGGAAGTAGGGCCGGGAGCAGACGGGCCGCGGGCGGCCCCCGGCGGGCCGGGCAGCGGGGGACCCTCGGCCCGCGCCTCCGCCGCCGCCATCGCCCGGCCGGCCGGCCCGCGTCACCGCGGCAACGGCCCGGCGGGCGCTGCGGCAGCGCGGGGCGGGGACAGCGACAGCAGCCACACCCCCTCCAGCCCGTCCCCATCCCGCTGCCAAGGAGAGCCAGGACACCGCCGGAGTTAGAAAGTCACAATTTATTTCAAATAAACCATGGGCACACCTCTGGCAACCGTCTCCCGGGCGGTTTCCGCCGCCCCTGCCCCTCTCCGGTGCCTGCGAAGAAAAGCGAGGGGTGGCAGCAGCGCCGAACCCCCCCAAACACACAGCCCAACAACCCCAACCAGATCGGGGCCAGGAAAGGAATTCCCAGAACAAGTGCCTCATTTAAAAATAAAGTTCTATTTTTTTTTCACCTGCTTAAAAAGTCTAAAATTTAGAGTGCAAGACTATAGTACAGAAACCTCCTGCTGCCCCACCCGCGGGCGGGCACGGCACCTTCGCCGCGCCCAGGGCAGCAGTCATGCAGTTTACGGTATCAGTAGAAAACGTTTTGTTACAGTCTGGGAAGCCTGAGGACTATCAGAGATGAGGCAGCCAATGCACCAACACAAGCGAAGCCGAAATAAAAGAGTGCCGGATGCAAGGATGGAGAGGCGCTGGGCTGGCGCAGGAGCTGGAAACAAGTGCAAAAAAGAAAAAAGAGAGCAAACATTCCACGTCTTTAGCAGTAACGCATCAAAGGGAAATTTGTACCTCAGGATTAATGGCTCCTGAGCCACTTTCTATTCACCTACATCCATGTAACCTTGCTGACTCAAAGAGGGCCATGTACCTATTAGAGGGGAAGAAACTGGCCTTGTCTTCGGGTGTTGAGAACCTGTTTCCCTCCTGTCACCTGTCTCTTGAGCTGTGTCAGCCACCTTACACGTGGAGCCAGCAGCCCCTGTGCTCTGCAGGTTTTGTCCTGGAGTCCACGACTTCCTGAACAACACCAATACAGAAGTCGCCCTGCCTGGGCTGCAAAAGCAAGTCCTGTTGTTTTCCCAGAGTACAGCAACAGGATCTATGCATGCAACCCAGGACTTTCATCACCTTCAGAAAGGGTGTTTTGTTTTGTTTAAAAATAAATGGAACTGTTGACAAAGTTCTAGTTTCAGAAAATTTGAAAGAATTAGGGGGTGCACTGTGCAATCCTTATTACTGTTCCTCAGCCAAGCATCTCGGCAGCCTGTTCAGCAAGTCTCGCCACAGCTATACAGCCTGGCTTGTCAACAAACAAGGATTCATAGCAAAGCATTTTGTGGGGGCATGGGAGAGGGAGGGAGGGAAGGAGGCAGGGAGGGAGAGAGACAAAACCCCATTCTCATCTAGCTCAAAGCTGGACAATTATGTAACAGAAGTGATAATTCTTTGGGATTAGGGAACTCCACATATCTGTTCTGCAAAGAGATTAGGTATTAAGATAGTTACGTTTGACAACAAGAACACCAGCTTTTATCCTAATCAGTACTTTGCACATTACGTTTTTAAAGAACAGTTTAAACATGGGTTCTATGCACTGCAAACTGCTGGGGTCTCAGCAAACCTTTCCTGTGGGTGCAGCCTGCCCCGACTCTGACAATCATTTGGGAGAGGAAGGAAGAGACTGACTTCTAGAATATAGAGGAGGGCACAAAGAGGCTGCTGCTGGGTGCAGAGGGAATGAAGTCAGGAGACAGTGGCTGGAGCAAGGACATATCTACCTCTACGGCTCCAGCCTCGAGGGGAGCCAGAACAGGACAGAGCTGGAACACAAGGAGCCATGGCTATGGAGATCTCTTGCACAGCAAGCAGTGCTGCTCCCAGAAACCAGACTCCCTTCCCTGCCCCACTCCCCGGCTCCAGCCATCTCTCCAAAACCCTTCCCTACCCTCAGCCTCTTCTGTTGTAATCCCACTCCTCGCAGTATGTTCCCCTGTTCCCTGATGATACATCCCACGCCAGGGAAGGAAGGGAGGAAGGAAAAGGCCTCTCAGTTTGAAATTTTCTGCTGTGTACAACAAGCAGGTTGACAGGATTAGTTCCTATGGCAGCTACTCCTTTTTAAACTGATGCATCACTTGATAAAATCCATCAGCCCAATTATACCTGATGCAAATACCTGGATTATGTGTCTCAGGCACATGAAAGAGGCTCCAACAGTGGAGTGAGCTTATTCTGACATGCAGAAATTTAGCACTTTTCTCCCCTCCAGTTTAATCTTTATCAAGTCACATTGCATAAGAACAATACGGGGATAGATCAAAGGCAACACTTCCACATACAGCATGGAAGTGAGTTCCCCACAGAGGTGAAGATTTCCTCAGATCAGACTCCGGCTGCACCTTTTTGGCTGCAAACAACAAGCTCCGGTGCAGGTGACACACATGCCTGTGAAATCCTAACATGTGGCCTGCTTCCTGTAGCAGACAGGCAAGGATCAGCATTTAAGCAATCTTTTTCATGTTAACCCCTACTAAGATGAACTAGGTTTTCATATTTTTATTTTAGTGTATATTTTACATTAGAAAAAAGAATGTTAATAAAAAAAGCTCCACATGCTCCTAACAATCAATTTTCTGATAAGTCCCCACCAGCATCAATACTAATATACAAATAAATTAATTTTGCTAGTTAATTTTCTGCCTGGCTTTGTGCAGGCTCTGCACAAGTAATGCACCTGAATTCAAGTGCCCGTCCACATTGCCAACACGTGCCAGGGAGTGTGTTGTACATAATCTTTCCTCCTCATAATGTAGTGGTATTCAGTCTCATTTTAATGAACAAAATCAAATTTTCTCAGCCATGCTACCCAGGAGGCACAAATAATCTTTACCAGGCTGCATGGCACTGTTATAACATGGATTCTTTCACTCTGCAAAAGCCCCAAGCCTTGATTAACAACTGTATGCTACTAGTCCCTCATCATTCGCTTTGGCAATACAACATCCTCTCCACAAAAACAAGTAAAGCAAAAATCTACATGGAAGACCTAAAATCCATCAAATGCAGAATCTGATTTCTCTCAATTTCTCTCAAACTCAAGGCATATCCCCCAGTGTTAACCTGGTCTGTCCCTTGAAATTCCTCTGTTTGTTTCTGTTTGTGTAGCTGGATTTTGCACAGCTGATTTACAAGACAAGAGATGTCACATGTAATCATACTGAATAACAGCCACTGCTGGTACTGTAGGGCCAGACACAGCAGCAGCCACCCTTAACACCAGCCACTCTCCTCGTGCAATGCCAATGCTACAATGCCCTGGTTAAAGGAGCATCGGGAAATCTAGCTGAGATATTTTGTAACCTCCTTCAGTGCCTAGGAGGATTTTTGGGTCAGAGGAAGGGAGAGGGAGAGGGGGAAAAGCCCATTAAATTTACAAGCAGATTAAGGAAAAACACTCCACTGCCAATTTATTTTTAAAAAGGGTTGTGTGTTATTCTAAGGTTTGTCTGTATAATTGTACAACCGTTGAAAATTACATAAACTGTAACGATCTAATACTATTAACAGCCATTCAGAGAAAAACTCCCTCCCCTTCTGAAACCATCAAAGGCAGGAGGGAAATGGCCCAGGAAATATGCCAATCTGAGCTCTGGCCTCTAGCCTGGCAGAAACAGAAAAAGATAAGAGAACAAACTGGACTAAGATGTGGTGTTTGCATGTGTCTGACTTGCAAGGGGAGGGGTGGCTTTGTCCTTGGCCGTGTTCTCCCAGAGGCAGTGCCTGCTTATCCCAGTGAAGCTGCCATCACTTCACTCGCTGCTCTCACCCCTGCACTTCGTCACTTCCTCCTGTCTTATGTGTCGTGGAAGTCTTTCAGCAGGGTCCTCCGTCTCTGCTCTGCTATGTGCATCTGATTCTCTAAGTCCTGGTAAAACAGAAGGTACAAACTGTCAGCATACGTTTTCTGGAGAAGAGCTCATTTTCCTCAAGGAGACACTACACTCCACGTGAGAAGCACCAACTGTCACACTTCACACGCACTCTGGATCACAAGATCCCAGATCCTCTTGCTTTTGATGTGGGCTCCCTCTGCAGTTGCCTGGCTCCTGCTCTCCCTAAACCACTACACATTTAAGGTATCTGCTCTTCACCAGAGGGATACCTGGAGCCTCTTCCAGAGCTCTGTATGTCCCATCTCACTTTGCAGGACTCCCTGCAGCCCACCCTCCCCTTCCATAAGCAGTGAGTACTCTGCTCCTACAACATCTGCTGCCTAAGGGTGGTTTCTGGATCTAGTTTCTCAGAACTCTCACTTGAATACCTCAGTGCTCCTGCAGAAGTGTTAAGCCCAGCAAACAAAATGTGGCCAGCAGGCTCAAGCAAGCAGAACACTCACCCCTCTGTCATAGCTGTCTGCTCGCTCCACCTTCCATGAGAGATTTTCAATTTCAGCTTCCAGCTGGGCCTGCTGGTATTCAAACTGCAAGGACCAAAATTAGAGACAGCAACAAGAAACTAGTTTAGTGGAGCAGTTTCATACCACACACCACACTTGAGGAGCAGACAAATGTGTTTTGCTGACAGCTCTGCTGGCAGAGCAGGTTTGTGTCTCCTCCTTATCCACCTTCAGCTACAGAGCATCACCCCTACTGGGAGTTTCTTGTGTAAGCACTCCCCAATCTGTATCACTCAAAATTAACCCAGTCAGCCTAAAAACACTGCAAGTGACAAGTATCTCCTAGCTCAGCTCATTTTGCCATAAACAGGTCAGAAGACACTCCCATGAGCAGCTCTGCAGGCAGAGTGGAGGGATTGTTAACCGCTGCTGGGAGCAGCAACTTGTTCCACTGGCACAGTCAGATCCAGAAAAGAACATCTGTCCAGAGCCTCAGAGAACACATGATCCCATGAGGAGAGATTCTACAACAGGTTTTACAGAACAGCCGAGTCTAAGAAAAAACTCTTCAGTGAATTCAGTTATTTTTGTACATGTCCAGTCCATGAGATGTACCAAGCAACAAAGGAACTTACAACAGGAATAAAAAGCAAAGCTACACCCTGATCCAAGGCTAGAAAAGCTCTCCTCCAGCAGCTCTTCATATGAAATATGGCCCATAGCACTGTGATAAATCTTACCAAGGAACAAACGCACACTTCCAGCCTCAAAACATTCTGGATAAATGGCTTGTTAGTGAAAGTGCAGTGAAGTCCCCTGGGAAAATAATGTAATGCATCAGATGACAGAGCTGCTGGTCAACTCAAAGTGAAGAGGGAAGGTGCAAAAATGCCTATTTGTCCTGTCCTTACCTCAAACTCAGGACTAATATTTCAGACACTGCCAGGCTCTGGAATTCAGCCCAGCATGTTGCCAGCTACACCCCAAAAATTTATCAGCAAAAAAAAAAGGCAAAACATCTTACCAGCTTCTTTCTGGGACCAGACTCCATGTAGTAGGCATATGGATATGTGTACTGCAGGGTGTAACGACACTGCCCAAGTGTGGAAGGAAGAGAGAGAAAAGGACAAGAGTCTCAGACTTGGAAGTCAGCAGTCACATTTGTGTGATCACTACAGGCTAAGAAGCTACCTCCTAACAAGGATAATTGGACACTTCATGGTGGAATTTCCTACACCTTCCTTGGAAGAACTTGTGCAGCTCTGTACACTGTGAAACACAACTTCACAATACCAGATGATTTTGGGCTAGTTCATGTCCTAGACTAGAGACATTACCCCACATACCCACAACCCTTAAATTTCCTTCCTTAATCAGTACTATGAAATTAGCATTCTGGCCTGTATTTTCTCTGCGCCAAACAAGACAAAATTACCCACCTTTGCAAGTAGTTTTGCAGCATTTTGTAGGTATTGCCAGTCTATCCATGTCCCCAAGTTGTTCATAACTCTTTCTTGGATTTTCTCCTGGATTCGTTGGTATGTCTGTGCCTCCAGCTGTAGGCTTTTATTGTGATTCTCCCACTGCAAGGGGTGGGGAGACAGGGAAAGAAAAAATGGCATGAGAACAGAGTACTACTGCTGTAAAAGCACAAGCTCTAGCAAGCAGAAATTGGAGTGGGGCAGGAGTCCAGCAAGGCAAGACATGCTGTGGGAAAGAACGGCAAGGCAGCACCTCCAGTAGCAAGTGGCAGAGGCTGTAAACAGACTGACAGCAGCAAAGAGCAGGGAGCAATCCCAGCTCCTCCGAGTGGGAATGCCCTCTGGTCACACAGCGACCTTGTGCCTAACAAGATGGAAAGACATGGCGATTCCCCTACTTAAAGGATTTCTATAGAAAGGTTAAGACTTTAAATTAACATTTAACACAGGCTCAGTGAAATCCAACTTCCATGTGCACATTGTAAACATGGCTATTTCCCAAAGCCTGTTGTTCTGAAGAACCAGGAATGAACATTTATTTTACCACAGGACTTGGCTCATGCTGTGAAGAATAAACTCATTTTAATGGGGAAACTGAAATGCACCAGTATTTAACCTCTACCACACTCTCTTCTACAGATGCTGCTGTAGAGTTGCTCTGCATGGCCAGGTACATGGAGACTGCTGTGTGGACAGAGATGCAACTTTTAAAAATGTGATTACATGAAATTTTAGTAAAACTTTGCTAGAGCACATGGAGCTTTGAACATGGCAGAGTTTATTTAGTTCTTTGTCTCTATAGAGACAGATTTCAAGGAACTGAAGTTCCCCAGTCCTGGAAGGAAATGATTGGAGCAATATCTATCTACTGCAGCAGCACTCAGCTTGCAGGTAAATGATACAGTGGCATACAAGTAATACTGATTTTCTCTAGCACAGGGGAATATAGGACAAATATGATTTTCTTTAGGTATGACATTATAGGTTTGAATGGGATTCACAGGGCAGGATTTTGAGTGAAAAACAGAGCCTGAAAATTCTGCACAGGTTCTCTCTGGGCAGTTTCTTGCACGGAGATTGCTGGCAATGACCTTCGCACCAGGCAGGGAGCATTAAAAGGCTACAGCAGCTCTGGCCAAGGAGATGTCTCCTACCCTCTCAAAATAGAACAAGTACTTCTTAAGGGCCTCCCTGGCCTGTGCTTGCTGACTCTGGTTTACAATATCAGGATTCTCTTTGTACCGACTGCATTCGTAGTACTCGCTGCCGTGAGTCTTCCAGTCTCCCAGACACATCCAGCAGAAGTCTGCAGAAAACAGCAAAAAAACCCACTGTGAGGCACAGAAAAAAACCCTCTGAGAAAGAAAAGCTTCAGGAGACACAGTCCATCTGTTTTTAGATATTTCTGCTAAGCCAGGAAACATACACATTTTGTATCATCTTACATAACAGAAATCAACAGTGAGCCAAAAATACCAGCCTGCCTTGAAGATTTTAATTGTACGGCCTCCCATGCAACTGTGGAAAGTAAATCCTGAAGTTCTGCATCCTGTACACCAAGACCACTGGGCAGAATCATACTTGCAACCTGCACAGGCTGTCACTCCAAGTTAAAGAAGAGGCAGGCTGCAGTCTTTTTTGTGAGTTGCCTCCTCCCCACCGTGGCCCACTGCCCCATGCAAACCTCTGTCTAAACAAAACAAACAGTCACATCCAAAAGTGAACTGACTCATGCAAAAGAAAGTCTGCCCTCAATTCTCTTCAGAAGGGAACTACCCAGGTAATGTCAGATGTCAGGGGTTTATAACAAAAAGTTAGAAGCTGCTGAATTGGGAAGAAAGTGAAGAAAAGAGAGCAACAGCAAAACCCACGTGACAATTTTCTGATTTCAGAGCGAGGCTGTGGGTGTTCTACTGGGAAGGAAAAAAGATGGAGATTAAGTTGCTACAATAAGAATCACTTCTGTGTTACTCATGGTAAAGAAATCAAAGTCTGCATTTCCAGAGTTCACCAGCTTTCACCAGCTAGCTCCCATGGTACCGTGGCACTTGCCTGCTCACCCTTGTCACAGAGCTCCATCAAAGCATGTCCAGTGCTGCTGAGAACCCCAGAGCAAAGGAAATGAGAGAGGACAGTAATCTTTAATCATCTTCCCAATAAGGTTCTGATAGTGTAACAGTTTCTAGTGGCACACTTAACTCAGAGGGCTGAATACAACTGTCTCGCTACAAGGCAACAGAAATTAATTCTGCCATGAAAAAGTAAGTACAGGCTGTCATTTTGTAGGACCACACAATGAGCCAAAGACACTCAGGCTGTTAACTGAACAGGAGTGGACTGAGAAGTCCAACAGTTACATATAAAAATTCACAGCTCCTGCAGTTTCATCTAGATTGAAGCTCATTATTTCCATCAGTAAGCAGAAGAACTTAAGCTCATCTGAGTAAATGGCTCAGTTCTGACAGTATTTTCAGCTGATGACAAAAACAATTCCATGGAAAGCATTTAATACTCTCTTCTGAGATGGATTCCACTGTTAATATTCTGGAGACTTCTCTATACAATGGACATGTCAGGGGCAGGAGCCAAACCAGCACTGAATCAGAACCCAGCTGAGATCACAGCCAGTGGGGAAAAAACTATCACACAGAAGTCTGTAACTAATGTCCTGTTCACCTTTTACTAGGGGGAAAATATTTCAGTGAATGTTCAAAATTTTTTTTCCTATCACAAAAAAAGAGAAGAGACCATCACCACTGACAAACACTGCAGAGAAAACTGCTTCCAAATCCAACTCACCATGCTTGCATTTGGAACATTGCTGAAAAAGAAGAGACAAGAAGCACTAGTTAGTGCAAAGTGGGGGGGAAAAATTCCGCTTAGAACAAGGGAGGTTTGACGTGTTCAGGGAATTGCTCACCATGTGATTGCAGCCTCCATTCTTTTCAATACAGATATTGCACTTGGGACACTGAGGAAACAGAAGCAATTGTTAGATCCAACTGTCTCTAGCAGCCTTCTGAAGAATGACAGCACTTGTGTGATTATTCCTCTCTGCCTTTTTTTTTTTAAATGTGCATACACATAAAGGAGAATATTAACATTTATACTTTGCCTCCCACCTATTCCTGATAGCTCCATTTAAAAGAAGATAGAAAGGCAAAGCCAGGGAAGTTACACTGCAGCACTGAACTATTTGCTCAAGAAAACAAATTTGCTGTTGTTACTCCTTGTAAGACTGGAGGTCTTGCTGAGTTACCACTTAACACTTGCTCAGGCACAAGGACATAATTAGTTCATGTATTACAGTAGATTCCACAGCTACTTGGACTGCAGGTAATCGACACTATATGCTGCCTTCAGCAGCCACTTACAGATGACAACTCAGCTTGGGGTAGAGACTCTGGCTGACCATAGAGAGCTGCACACATCCTTACTGCACAGATACCCTAGAGAGTCCAGCTACATTTTTTGGCCTGCACAGGTACAATGGAAGAAGTGAGTTTTGCTGCTTTTCATAAATTTTCACGTCAGGCAAAATGTATGCCAGAAGAATGCTTGATATAACAGAACCTTATTTCTACAAGTGAGGATAGCAGAAACTGCCATCACATGCTGACACCTTCTCCAGAGAAGGAAGGGAACTTGAAATCTAACACAATTGAATTAGCACTGTTAGACAGGTTAATCAGCACTGTCACAATTGTCACTGGCCATGGTAGCTCAAATTCCAGCTAAGAACTGTTTTGAAGTCAGGCCACAAAATCCCCAAAACATTAAAAGTTCAAATCTCGGACAGCTAATTTAGAGGATAAAGGTAGTATATCTATAAATTTTTAAGTCAATTCTATAGGTAGGCTAGAGCGCGTAATGTGTAAACTATTTTTTTGTCTTGGATCTAAATCTACTAGAAATACTCTGATGCCTAATTTACAGAGTTCAACTACCTCATTTTGCTGTGCTTGACAAATCATGACTTTATCTCCCTCACCTTCCAGTTCACAGTACTCCACAATTATTCAGGCTTAAACATCACTGATGACTTATTTGATACTGATTTCACATTTACTACACCCTCTCCTTCCATTTTAAACACATCTCCACTGATCATTTCAAAGTAGTCACAATTCTTTTGCCTGTGGGAGGACAGCACACCTGGTTGCCAAAGACATTCACACCAGGTCTGGAATAAGGATCACCAGGTCCTTACTGCAGAAGGGCAGCTGGGCTTCCTACACAAAGCATTCCCAAGGCACTCAGTTGTTATATCACAGGCATAGGAACATAATTAGTTCACATATGACAGTAGCTTCTGACAGAAGCTTCTTGACAGTCCCTAGGGAGCTGTGAGAATTTGCAGCCCGTGAAAAAGCAGAACACAATGCTATGTATGTATAGAATTGCATCCTGCTTCCCAGGCAGGGCTAGAGGACAAGAAATATCATGCAGGTGCTTGGCCTTACATCTTTAGTGTGAGCACTGATGTAGTTGGCTGTTTCAGAGTCATCTGCACACTTGGTGAGCCATTTCCGAATGGTAGCGCAGTCCGTGGGCGCGTGGTACATCTGCCGACACTTAAAGCTTAATGGGGGGGAGAAAAAAAAGAGAAAGGCACATCGATTTCCAAGGAAGTGACTCAAGGATTGAGGTTTTCCTGACCAAAATCTGGGAGGCCCAGTAAGGGATGCAAATGCTCTTGTGTATTACCAGAGTGCAAAGACCAAGGCTGAACATCTCTCCCACCTTCCTGTGCAGAAACCAGAGTCAAGAGGAAAGTGAACTGAGGCTTTCTCTGACACGTCATGTGTCTGAGGGCTGACATGTCCCTACCTAGAACCTATGTTTCCTCTAACATGACTGCAGAGGCCTGGGGCACACCAGTGACTTACAAGTAGCTTGACTCCAGTGGCAGATATCAGGTACTCGCATTAACATGACCTGACAGCCCCAGGTGAGTAAGGACCATTTGCATGGAGATACCAGTAAGCTGGTTCTCTAAACTGTTTGCTTTATGCTCCACAGACATTCTCAGCAGTGATTCTAGAGACCCAGGAGCAGAAGACACTTCAGCAGCTCTGCAAACTACCTTTTTTCTCTGGTCCTACATCCACTTCCATCAGACAAGGAACATTAGCATTCCTGTTCAGCAGAAATGTATTCTCACGTGAGTCTCAAAACATGTCTCCCAGACACTCTGGGAGTCAAACTCTTGTAATAAACTTAAAATCTTAATACCAGCAGGTAGTAGGGAGGACTCCATGTTCACTACAAGAATCTCTATCAGTCACTATGTCTGGAGGAAAATTTGTAACCAAGCCAAAATGTGAGAATGCTAGATTTGTAACCCCTTGATTATTCAAGCCCTGCATTCCCTGGTTGCCAGAAACCCAACTTCCAAGGAGTTTAGGGAGCGAGGGGACGTCTGACCACCTGCAGAAGTCAGACCCCAAGTGTCCAATTACTCAAGCTAACTCAAGTTACAAACAACTCTAGCAAAGCACTGAACATGCTTCTACGCACCAAAGCTGTTGGCAAGCAAAAGGAGCAGCTCTGAGGACAGCACACACTTCCCCCCATGATTTTTAACCTTCTCTGTTCCTTACCAGAAGACCTCATTGCAACGATTGCACTGCACTCGCCGGGCTTTTGGCTCTTGTACCTGTATGACCATAGGGCAATCTGCACCAGGACACAGCTGCAGCTGGTAATGGCTCTGTGGGCACACCAAGGGGGTAAGATCAGCAGTGGGTGCAGAAGAAATCTGTTCAACTTTAAACACTCCTATCCTCAAAACCATACAAGTCAGTTATTTCTTATTGAAAAAGACTGACAACTGTCACCAGGTCTTGGCTAACAGAACAGATCCTCCTTTTCCTAATGCTGAAGACATTTATTAGTTACTTACAGCTACTCTAGAATACATAATTCAAATGGAGGGTTACAGACCAAGTCAGCACAGCAATACAATCATTAAGACACCACTAACAGTCAACAGGAACAAACAATTTTACTCTATTTGAGCTCTTTTCCCATCCTCTCCTTATCTCACAGAGGTTATTTAGTTGCTCTTCTGTGGTGACCATTCCTTCCCAAAGGGTATCTTTATTGAGGAGAGGTGACACCACTCTTTCATACTGCATCGCTGCTTCTTGAGTGTTGCCAGTCACTAGAACACTCCTGCACATTTAGCTCTAACAACTGCTGCTTTAATTTCAAAATACCTCATATAAAATGTAATTGAGCAAGCCAATTCAGCTGGGCTACACTAAGATGAGGGACCTATTTTTCAGAACCTAAAAATATTTACGTAAGAACAAGGACTTGAAAAATCAGATCAAAGTTTTGAAATTCTCAGCTGCAACACTCCGAGAATTCTGAAGCACCAGCCAAGGAGTTACTGGGTGACCTTACAGAAGAATTTACTTTGGCAACTTGCTAGAGTATTTTGCCAGTGAGGCTGTCCTACAGGAGCTGCCACATCATGTCTATTGAGGACAATTTTGCTGCAGTTACTGCAGTTCTAATCAAAAATGCAAGACACTTGAAACAAAATTTCTGCAAGTCATTGGTGATTTGAGCCAGGGTATCCTAAAAATGAAAAAACCCACTACCTCCACATAGTCCCTGAAGAGGTAGCGCCTGTATTTGTCTTTCAGCTCTTCACTAGGCAGCAATGGGAACACAAAGTCTTCTGGTGTCCGAAGTAGGCAGTCCTGAGCCATGCAGGAGACCCCTAAGCAAAGAAAGCAACATCTTAGCACAGTGCAGCTTATTCCAAGGAGTGAACGCACAGAGAGCATTCAACAGTTTCCTAGGTGCCATCTGTTGTTGTGGCAAGAGGGACACAACTGTGAAACAAATCAGGGGCTGCTGAAAAGCTGACGCCCAACTGTCTGTAGCGAAAGATGACAGGGTGCATGTGTACCCAGAACCAGTAAGTGCTTCCATCAGTATTCACAAGGTCAGACACTTAAATCAGCAAATTGTAAGCTACTGCCATGCCAGCATGAAAGACAGGCTACAAAAAGCCCAAAGCAACTCTGGCAACTACTGGCTTCTACCCAAGACAAAGGGAACAGATGTTTGCATCTACAAGCACTCCAGGGGCATTGCAACAGTACATCATCACAGATGCAAACTCAAGGTGCAGCAGATTTGCAGCTTCTAACTTGTTACAGTCATGTTCTTGACTCATCAGAATGGTCAGCATGGTAAATATGGACCCAGCACCATGTCCACCTTGAACTCACCGACTCCAACACCATCCTTGACGAGCACTGTACAGTGCTGCTCCCAGCAGCTGCGACAGAACTGGTGCTGACAAGCCAGAGAGAGCAAGTTCTCCTTCCGGACAAACTGCATGCACACCGCGCAGTGGTGGGAGGAATGTACCATTGCCTGGGAGAGACACAAATCAGCATCACAGTGAAAGCATCCCAGCTCTCCCAGAGTGTTTTCACCTCATCCACAGATAACTGCATTCATCTTCGCTGTGACAACGTCTCGGGGAGCTCCAGGCCAGAACTGGTTCATAAGCAGCTGGTGTGCTGAGGTGCTGCACTGCCCCAAACAGTCAGTCCTTCTCAAAAACCTCTTTAAACTCATAACACAACAGGCTGACAGTACTGAACTGTTGCTGCTTCTCAACTAGTGCTATCCAGAACTCACCTTTACTCTTCTGGTTCTTACTCTCGTCTTCTTTGAAAAATGAAGAAATACATCCTTTTATTAGGCATTCCCTGGATTTACTGATATTCTTTGTTAGCTGGACCAGACTATCACTGTTCCACAGGCTTTGGAGAGAAGCTATAGCTGGAAGCAGGCTTAGCAATGTCCTTTTACTGGACAACAATTCTGGGTAACAGGAGAGGCAATTGAAAGTGTAGCATGTAAAGTGTTCATACAGAAAGGAAAGGGAATTCTCAGACTATCATTTTCTATCTCTTCTCTTCTGCCAATGCTACATTTGGCAAAGCAGGCATCATCCCTTCAGATGAAAAGGATTAAGAAGCTTTGTTTCAAATCAGGCATAACTCTGCTATTGCTTCACCAAACCACTGAGAAGCTGTCTGGTCTCCCCCTGGATAGTGCAGAGCTAATCCCCAGACAACAGATCCAGCCTTCAATACATCTCTGTTCACCCCTGGGACCTGCAGAACCAGGTCTAGCACAGCTTCATCAAAAACAAGGCTCTACGAAGCTGTTAGCAGGAGCTTATGTTCCAATTTCTCTTTTCACAGAGAAGCCATATAATCACTTTTTGTCTGCTGAAACCTTTGCCACTTGTTGAGAAGCTGGTGTGAGACTGCCATCGGTTTCCATGCCAAGCTCTGTATGCCAGAGACATGGAGGAGCAGCAGCACAATATGCAGCCACATGACTGACAGAGCTTGATTTATGGCATGGCCACGTGAAAAAGGAAATAATATGACTGTTCTAAGTGGCCTCACTTATGGACCAGAACAAGATTCACTGAGTCTGAAACTGCACTGATTGCCTGGATCAGCTGCTCACCCTGAACAGCACACGTGCTACCTCAAACCCTCACAAGCTGCCTCTCTGAGCTCACTAAAACTTCTCCCTGTGGAGTCAGTCCCTCTACAGACACTCACTATGAGCATCTGCCCCCAAAATATCATTATTCTGCACGGGAAGCCAAAGCACAGAGCAGCTTGCCCTAGCACACACAAATAGACTGTAGTGAATTGCCTAACAAACCAAGTTTGTGAAGACTCAAATCAACCTTTTAACCATATCTTTCTGCCCAAAATGAAATTACCATTGCAGTGGGGGGTACTTAAGTGAGAGCTGACAAAAGATTCAGACATATCTGAAAATATATGGACTAATTTGCAGGTATGTCAAATAACAAAGATTTTTTTTTTCTGGACTCTAGGCAGATAATTTATTTTGAGTCACTCCTGTCAGCTCTTTTAGTATTTTCACTGTCTGCTAGTTACAAGACAGCTCAGATGCCAGACCAGGCTTTTAAAATCTCCCCTCCTCCCCAGCCCAACGTGTGTTTCCCAGATGTAGTATTTTATCACTCAAAATCTGACACATAGCAATGTGTTCTTGGGGTAACTGTGCATTGCACCAAGACACCCACCGCGAATGAAATCTGTAACATGCGACAGGATGTTTCTATTTAAAGGGGGTGGGGGGAAATATCTGAAGACCTGTGTAGCCCTGGCTGCAAAACACAAGTTGTTGGTTACATATCAGTACTGACAGGCTCAGCAGCAACACCACTCACTGGGAGACTCAGCTTAACCATCCCTAAGCTGAGCACTGCAGGGTAAAAAAAAAAATTAAAAAAAAAAATAAATCTCTATTCCAGCCACAGACAAGCTCTGTTCACTCTGTGCAGCCAAAACTTCCCTTGAGTGTCTTTTACAGAGAACAGAATTGGAAGGGGCAGCCAAGCCCATTCACTGTGCTCCTTCCATTGTGTACCATAACTCAAGTCAAAAAATTATCCTAATTTTCTTGAAGAAAGTAATTCTTGAACACTACCTGCAAGTCAATAGCAAAGCAGTTATTTAAATATTAGAGATCTCTTGAAGGCATTCTCATTAAAAAGTACACTCAGCACTGAATTAGGGTATCAGACCTGAGTTTGCAAAGGGTTAACATGGGACAGACTATGCCATTAGTAATGCAATCCCCCACGAGGGGGGTCAGAAGTGTCTGCCAAGGGAACAGACTGAGATAGTTATCATACTTACATGTTTGGATGAGGTGGGCTGAACTCGTGCTTCTACTAGCAACTGGGCAGCATTAGACTTGTGCCTGAAAAGGCAATTGAAGAATGATCAAATCAGTTCCTGAATACACTCTGCATTATTAAATTGATCCTTCTTGCCTAAGTAATTGGCTCTGTGCAAATGGTAGGGTAGGTTTCAACAAGGAAATTGAAATGTGTCTTGTGTGAGGCTCTCTCATATAGGGAGCTGAGCTCTCATCAAAACTTTATGATAATTTCCTCAAAAACAGGAATAATACTTCTCCTGGTAATGGATTAACATTTTCCTTATCCTTCTTGATGATTATTTTTTCACAACATTTATTTTTGAAGCTAATATTTTCTATCCACACTCCTAGAGCAGTCCTAAGCACTGTCCACAATAACACACTCCAGTGAGGTTCCTGTCTGTCTCTTATTCCTTTGTAAAAATCAAGCTAGCCTGGTTAAGTCTCACTTTAACTACAGTTTATTACCTAGTTAAGTATTTCCTCAGTGACAAATTAGCACCCCTTAAGCGTATGAAGCTGTCTATCAGCAGCCTTAGAATTAAACACATTTTGCTGTTTGTGATTTCCCTCACAGAGGAATGTTTATATCAATGAACTCAGAAATAGCAGCATCACTACAGTGACCATGCTGTAAGTCCCCCCTGCTCATTAGCACTTCTTAGTTGTACTAACGAGCTTTCGTTTGATAATGTCACTGTACCAAGACAGAAGTCTGAGGACTAGATCAACCAGAGAACAACTTGCAAAGTCATAGCTTTGGAAATAAACTCTTCCCCAAATTTCCTCCTGTTTAAATCTCACTAGTTAATCTGCAGGATCACCTTGAGCTGCTCTGCGGGAATCTCACCCTCTTTGTCCTCCAGAAAAAAGCTTTCAGGCAACCAATGAGACAGTTACCAAAGATGCTGCAACAACATCCATACACGAGATGCATTTTCCATACGTTCTCTGGATGAAGTTGCTGGCTACAGGGCCAAAAATGGCATGGCAGAGTGAGTCAGGCTGATGTTCTCTCTATTTTCAGACAATGTTTAGTTCTGAGCCAGTATTTAGTGAAGGGGCTGCCAGCCAGCAGTGCCTCTGGATACACTTCCCGCATATGTTTGGGCAGAGTCTGAACCCTGCTTCTGAAATCAGTTGGAGGACTGTTACAGTGACACTGATCAAGCAAGGGGGCTGCAGTTCTCAGTTCTCTCACACCATCTTCTCCTGCTCTCCAAATACTAGTCAGCTTGGGAAAAAAACCATCACTTATGTCAGAAGGAGCAAAAACTTCAATGTGGATGTACTGCTAAAGACCACATCAGCATAGGTTCGGTGCTCCCTTATGACTTATGGCTTCTATGT
This sequence comes from Manacus vitellinus, assembly GCF_001715985.3. Taxonomy (NCBI): domain Eukaryota; kingdom Metazoa; phylum Chordata; class Aves; order Passeriformes; family Pipridae; genus Manacus; species Manacus vitellinus. The sequence continues at coordinate 9,260,353 of NW_021939063.1, read as the reverse complement.
TCAGAGCAGAACATATGTTATCTTTTTATTTGTTAAAACAAATAAAAATAGATGCAGTACTCTCAATCTGTTATCTCAAAATTTAAGATAAATGCATCTACAGGGTTCCAAGCATAACAGTAATTCCTCAAACTGAAAGACATTCACCACTACTCCCCTCTCCCTGTTTACAAATTTCTTGCAGGCAGTGCAGCCTCAACAAATCAGTGCTTTTCCTCTGCTCTCCGGAATGGACCACATGTCCTGCTTTCAGGTCCAAAGATACTTGTCAAAAACACACCTATGGAGCACCCTGAGCATTTCTGCAAAGCCAGGGAAAAAAGCACTGAGCACAAAAGAGATAAGACTATTTACACTTACCTTTCCAAAATCTCTGAGATTTGCCAGTGGAAACTAACTAATACTAGCTTTGCAACAGCATGTGATACCTAAGTGGAAAATAAAAGGAAACAAAAAAAAAAGTCAAGTTTGGCACATTTTGAAGCCACACCTCTGCTTAGGGCTATGATTTTCGTTTAAAACTACGTTGTACAAACTCAGTACAATATCCCAGTGATACTCAATTCACATTAAACTGCCAGGTACGATGCTCACAGCCAGTACATCTGCAATATAAAAGTTGGAATGAAGCGTGGATGTACCCCAACTAACTCACATACTTAGTTACAACAGTACAGAGAGGAAGGAATCGAGAATTCACTGGATTAGCTTAACTGCTCAAGGAAGTCCCACATTGAGTCCTCACTGTGGTCACCACTTGGGAGGCCCAGATCAGACTGGGATCAGGATCCTCATTATATGTGCAAAGTCAGAACCTCAGGGCAGACAGATACCACTTACTGAGCTGGAGAAGCAGCAACAGGCTGCAATCACAAGGATGCTGTGGCAGCAAAGGGTATGGGGAAAACACAAAACATTTTCCCAGCCCTTCACTGCAGAGAAGTCACATACTGGATTGGAATAGGAAGATAGAAAGCTACTGTGACAGGGACTGCTTCCATGTAGAGCTGCTTGCATTACGTGGACTCTTGGCAAGCACCAGCACAGTCCGCGCTAGCCCGAGCACCCTCCAGAATGCTGCAACATGACATTTAAAGTCATGCTACAAGGGCACAAGCAAACAAGTTCTCCTTCACTTCTATGTATTAGTTTATTTCAGAAGAAAAGGGACTTATCTGCTTGCACAAAAAGCCTTGTACCCAACAAGATCACAGACATCTGCTGAGCTGCTGGACCTTCAACCTGCCCCTTGACCCCTTCATGCCTTTATCAGGCCCTGGAGTCCAAACAAAGCAGGTGTCTTGCAAATACAGCTCTTCCAGGGGAATTCAGAAGGCTCATGATCCATGTCTCCTCATTCCTCTCCATGCTAGGAAGCACCTGGGCAAGTTCAGAGTCTGCACACTCTACATTCAAACACTCTCTGACATTAAAAGGGCTCTGCCTCCTGCACTCCAAGATGAACTATCACCAAAGCATTTTTACCATGCACATAGAAAATACAACTCCTTCGGTCCTAGGTACAGGAAGAGTTGTGCTTTTTTTCCCCCTAGAGAAGCTGTCAGTCCCAATCATCAGTTGAAATGCCATAAGCCTTCTTGAATCCTGCTACAAGTGATTCGCAGGATCGGATGTACTTGTAACACAGACACACAGCAACACCAACACAATCCTGGAAGGAAAAACAAGCAATGGTCACTCTTCCTACAAAACACTCAGGTTCTGCAAATCTAGGGGCAGCACAGTCATTACTCTTCCAAGTCCACCCTGCTGAAGAGGTGCAGCTTCACAACACAACTGACCTATTGCTGCCACATGATACTGCCCCAGTCCTGCACTGGCATTTGTCACCGCTGGACGTTTTCAGCATTGGTTCAGGGAGCTAAACCACTGCAGCCCCTACATACAATGCAGACAGGGTGTTTAACTGACTCTTATCCATCTCTACATTCTGATGTGCCCACTTTGCTGGCCACTAAGAAATCCCAGTAATAAAAGAGTATTTTCAATGTACGAATAATCCTTTTTCTAGAAGAACCACAGCATTAGCTCACGCTGTGCAAGATCTGCCATATTACCTTCCTCAACTTGACCAGTGATGTGATGTGACCCCCTGAAAACAAAGGCTGCCAGGCAGTGCTGCCCTCCCTCCCTCCCTCCCGACACAGAAGCCTGTGATGAGATGGAGCATGGCACACAGGGCTGCTGCTGCCAACACACACAGTCTGCACAGATCAAGTGCCACTGCCAGCCTGGTTGTTATCTTAAGCCCCCAGCCTGGCAGACCCAGACAGACACCTCTGACTTGTTTGTACAAGGAAAACATCTGCATTTGAGTCTGTAAAACAAACAAGCATCAGGAATGTGGTCTCTACAAGACTGGCTTCCTACAAATGCAAACCACATGGTAATGAATCATTCTCTAACAGAAGTGAAGCTATTTCTCAGTAGCAGTAAGGAAGAACTACCATCCTGACAAAAGAAAACAAACTGCCAGACTTAAATGGGAGGTTGATCTGTAACATATAAAAATTACTATTTTTCTGTTGGATTTTCAGAGCCTGAGGTATAGCATCTCCTGCGACATCACGATTCCATGAAGTTACTTGTTCCCTGAGGAGGAACCAAGTACATTCAAGAATGAAGAAGTAGAGAAAGAGAAATAAAAGTACCAGCACACACATTTCTGAAATCTAACAACCTATCCTAAAACAATCAAATACTTTTGAGCCAAGGTATGTGTCAGGCAAAATGTGGACTTAGTGCTCCAGAAAGATGCCAGATTAACAGATCTAGAAGAATAACAAAGTATCTGTGACCATTCCTATTTTGATCCAAGTGGAAGCACTGACTGGATCAGCTGTAGTGCTAATTTTACTACTTTCATCACAAAAGCGTGCAAGAATATAACATTTTCAATTCATAAAGTCTGGTTCATAACACGAGACCACTTTCATAAAAGATCTGAAGAAGAAAAATTTTTGATACTACCTGATTGCAGCACATGTGATCTTGAAAAACAGAAGTCCCAGAGTCAGACAGTTGTAGCAACATACCCACTGTCTCCTTGGCATGGAAGTACTAGTTCTTACATGTTAAAAATAGATAACATTCAAACTGTAAGAAAGGGAGATGGGAGAGGAGCAGACAACTAACGACACTGGGGCTGTGCCTGCTGAGTGGAGTCTCACCACATCCTACACCCTGCTCACAAGGCTGGGAATTCAGAAGAGAAACGTGAACATCTTCAGGAGCCAACACCACTGAGGAGATTCCAGAAAACAAGCATGAGAAGAAAAAACAAGTGTTTAACAAAAGCCTGCTTCTGTTGATTAGAAGTGCACCCCGAGCCTCTTCAATGACTGTACATTCACAATGACTGAATGATTGTACCAAGTCAGCCAGTTCTTCCACAATAACACCCTAGAATAGTTCAAGTATTTCTTTGTAATCAGGAGCCAAAACATGCTGAGTGCAGAAAAATACCACTACAACCAGAAGTTCGGTCCATATGTACATAATTCATTACCTTACAGTAAGAAGAAGGAATGTACCAAAGCTGATACTGTCCAGTAAAGCATTTCCTGGACAGCCAGAAGTTTCATACACTGAAAGACCTCAAACTTAAAAAAACATCTCAGAAAGAACTCCAAGTCATTCCCCTATCAGTCACCAGGTGCCACAAGAATCTCAGTTTATCCAGGAACAATAATGCTTGGCCTCAGACACAAGACAAATAAAAAAAAAAAATTATGCCTCTGATAAATTGTCTACTTTGTTTAAACCTTCCTACTCCCATTTCAGAATGCTAAGAACCAAAACAGGCAGTGACACAGCCCACTTGGTGTCTTGCTGGCAGCAGATTGTGTTAGTAAAATACTTCTACAGACCCCAATGCAGAAGGGAATGCATATTCTAGACGTTGCACTTCTATTTCAGTTTTTGCCAGCAATTGATCAGTTGTGCCAATGCTTCTACAGAGCCTGACTTCTCCAGAACTCCTCTATCTGGAATTAGACTTATTAAAGTGTAGAAGCTGAAAGCCATAGTCATGCTAAAAATTTTTTTCTTCTCCCCACTTTCATTTCCCCCCCACCAGCTTGAAACTTTGATATTAAAGATCAGCTCAGTCCCAATGTGAATCTGGAAAATTTCCAAGTGAAGACCAGGCTTCTTTCTTCATGATATGGTAGCAAAGCTGAATGGAGCGAATCTCATCCAATCTGCAATTTCCAGCTTTGTTTTAAAACAGGAACTTGATCACCTCAGAAGCCTCTTCCAAATTTCCACCAGCTTAACTCTAACTAACCAGTGATAGAGGGCTGTTGATTGCCAGAAATGGGCACCAAACACTAATGTTGATCAGTGCACTGGAAAAGGGGCACAGTGCCTATGCACACAGCAAGGGTGCCAAGAGGAGGCTGCTCTGCACAAGGAAAAGACTCTATAGGAGTTGTAAAAAAAGTCTGAAAATTTTACATAGTGCTGGACAAAATTAGATTCCGAAAGTAGAATAAAGTAGTGATGCCATCGCATCAAACACACATCTATCCATTTTCTAGAGTAGCACACGGGTTTTTTGCACAGGCTTTTTTTTGTCATTATTATTTCTATCTCTGTTTGTCTCCTGGGTTCTTTACCCTCCAAGATAAGCAAAACTCTCACACTTCTGAAGTGTGAAAAGAGTCTGGCACTCTTTAAGACAAGACAATATCAAAAGAATTTGTAAAGAATCTCTGCAGGTACTCTGCTGAGTTTAGAGGGCTCTAAAACAACTGTGTCTCAACTTGGTTCTCCAGATAAGCCAAGTTGTTTGAAGAGTCGAAGCTTCATCTCTCTACAGCAGGAAAATCTTTTCAACCATGCCACTTTGACAGTTGTTAATTCACACAGAAATGTTTCCTAAAAGCTAAAAAACCACTGTCTTTTGTACAGCTTACATTCTACAGAAATTGCTCATGTATATTTATGTCACATGCATATCTCAGGAGTTCATTTCACTTTTCTCAAAGGGATGGCCTATTTTTTGGAGGTGTGTTTCAATCCTCACTTTTGCAGAGATATAGTATCAGGAATTTAAAACAATGATCATCACGTGATTCTCAAAGAGATTCAATTCAGAATGAGTTGGAGATGATAGGATCTGGTTGGAGCTGACATCCCATGGCTTTGCACCAAGCTGACAATTCCTGTTAGATCAGGGTTGCACTGAAATGTCTGGCCAAGAGGAACACAAACCTGGCATAAAGAAATGTAGTTTCCATTTCTTGTATTTTGCCTAATCAAAGGTTTTTATACAAAAAGCTTTAAGCAAATAGGATTAATCTTGAGAAGCATTTGTTTTAATCCACAAATAGTTTTTGTGAGTTCTGCAAGGAAAGGATGAACTTCAAAAGTTATTAGTTTGTGCATTGCATCAAAACCTCTAAAAACACACTGAAATTCTTTACAACAGTAAAAACACACAGAGCAAAAGCCTCTGAAACTGTTTCTGTTGGTGAGAAACTACGGTAAAATAGAGACTGAACTGAGCTGGCGGTAAAGTAACACCTTAAAGAGAAACCATAATTTGTATTGAGTAATTTCGCTGAAGAAAAAAATCCTTTCAGACACGCTTTCCTTCAGGATACTGAGGTAAGGAAAGTGACCCACAAATGGAAAAAATTCTACTTTACACTCCTTTCTCTTGGGGAAAGTAGATCTGACCCCCTTCACATCCCATTGGAAAAACTACACGACTGCCCTGTTTTTACTGGAGGATTTCTCAGAAAATTGCAAAAATATAAGGAATTAATAAAAAAATAAAAGGGCAACCAAAAGTTTTTTTTGGACCACATTTTCTCCTTTGCTTTGATCTACCTCTCTTTTAAGCAGAATTCCAAAATGCAATCCTAGTAGAAAGCTCAGGAGGTTGCAGGGGCTTGAGATGTGATTCACATCACCTGCCACAAATACCCCAAGCGTTCAAAGTCTTATAGCAAAGTCTTCCATATCTGTTACAGGTTTCTGAGCATAGGAAGGTAGTTCTCAAAATTGAACTTAAATTTATTTCATTTATCAGGAAAAATTGACAAAGTTAGTACAAAATCACATCCCCGCATTCTTTCTTGGGTTCAGTCAAAATAAAAAAAAAAGTGAGAAAAAGCCATCCACCTTTAGGTCACACATAGGATTGATTACAATTTGTCTGACATTTCAGGCCCTCTCCTGATTACAGACTGCAGGCTGCACCAGGGAAAGAAGTGTGATTTAGAGTCTGTGGCTGCACTCTCAATACCATGGAAAGGTCTTGACAAACAGCACTACACGAGCTCTGCTTCATCACAGGGTTTTAATCTGTTCCCTGTCACTCACCTGCTGGCATGCAGAGACCTGGTATCAGTCTGCAAGATTAGATGCATATTAAGGAGGCAGAGTGCAGTTCGGCAATGACAAATACTGCTGGTGTTACAGCACGGTTGTGAAGCTGTCAGTGCATGACCTAGTTGGCCACATACTGAAGAAAGGGGATCTGGGGTTAAATTCTAGCTCCTTCTCCACACTTACACATTGTTTTAATCCATCTGCTCTCCTACACAGGACAGCAACAATTTCAGCTGCAGCTGCCAACAAACAGGATCAGTAGGACTCAGCTAGGAAATCTCAACATACGTATTTCTCAAGCTGTTAGGCTATTCTTCCTGGGAAAATTCAGAAACAAATATTAAAAGAAAAGAAACACTTAAGCAAACTGGTATGCCAGAAGGCATTATTACAAAACAGCTACGAGATTCCTTCTTTGAGAGATTTAGAGCGAAAGAAATGCAGCAAGAAAGCTGTAAGACAGCACACAGATATAAGATTGACACGAGACTCCCCAGCAGTCCTCACTGCAGTTATTTTTTCTAGTTTGACACAGTGTGAGAGCATCAGTGCCCAGCTCACACTGCCCTGTGCTCCCTGAGCGCTGCCAAACCCCACTGCACAGCCCCTGTCGAGGTGCTTTCCCAACAAAACACAGGAGAAGTGGACAATTCCTTCTGGCTGACAAAGGATGATGTGGAGCATGCACAGGGAGGAAGCGAAGGTCAGGTAATAACCCCAATCCACATAGTCATGACCAGTGGCTCAGAACACTGGGCAGCCAACCCAAACTGGGCAGCACTGGTGTGTGCTCACAGCCACAGTGGAGCAGGGCTTTGGTAACTCTGCAGTGAGTAATCCATGTTCAGTTCTAAATAACACAGTCCTTTACTTGACAACACCAACTTCTAAGGGCATTTTCCTGTTGTTATAGAAAGACAAAGAGGAGGAACATCTGCTTTGTAAAACACTGTTTCACAGTGCTCAACACAGCTCGTTTCTGCTGCACCATCCTTAATAGGCACAGCACAAATTTGGCAATGTGTTCAGCTGCTTCATGTTGCTCCTGTGATCATGTTGTCCAGCTGCAAGCCTGCAACATGAAGCAGTTACTGAAAGATTGTTTTGGCATTTTTATAATGACTTGTGTCTTGCCTCTACCTCCCACCAAGATCATACTCATCAACAGCTGCGAGCAGTTTTTTTTGCTCACTGCAGAGTCATACTGGCTGTAAGACACACTTAAGGTGTGAATCACAAAGAAATGTGTGGGCTATAATCACCCTCCACATTTGTAGCTCATTTTGCCAATCAAGTTGAGAATTTCAGCAGTCCTGGGCAGTAACAAAACTGATTTCTCTCCTCAAATGACTCCGTGAAGTTGTCAAAGGTTGCAAGGTCTAGACTCTCCAGCCAGCTCTTTCATCCTGTTCACAAGTCTACAGAAGTTACTTTTAAAAAACAAAAACACCTTTGTGAGCAAAAAAAACTTCACACTGTTGAGAGTTACAGACACATTCATGTCCTCCTGATTCTACTGAAATATTGGCACTGTGGATCTGATAAGCAACAACACAGCTTTCTCATAGCAGAACTTCCAGGATCCTTTTGTTTGGAAACAAAAACAGGTAAAGGACAAAGGTATGTCTCAAACATGAATGTTCCTAAGGGTTACAGCTTCAGGGTGGAAGTCCCACCTAATGTTGGCTTGGTATTAAAACACAGAACACAGTATAGATATAAACCTGCAAGTCCTGACTAATCCAGGGTTTAAGGGTACTTCAAAATTATCATTGCCAAACAGCACCACAGGGGTTCTGTGGAGAAGCCAAAATCGCCTATCAGGTTCTACCATTTATAATGCATGATCCTGAAATATTTACTGCTTACTAATACTTACCAATGTTGGTTCTTATGGACTTCAACTTTGAACATAAATTTCTGAAACCCTGTTCTTATGTACATGCATTTTAATACTTAAAGGGGCTTGAACCCCTCTCCTGTACCTGAGGTACTTTGGCACAGCCAGGCTTTAATACTGTCATTTAATGTCACGTAAAGTTTCATGAAGTCATTATGGCATCCAAAAGGATGACTATGCAGCACTGCAGGTTTGTTCAGATAAGCAGCACCCAACAGCACACTCTGGGTCAGGGTTTGCACAGTGATACAGCGAGGCACACATGCACATCTGTGTCCTCACATCTGGCTCTTTACAGACGGTTTGTGACCACACGGAACGTGCGTTAGGCGAGCGCTGGCTCCTTCGGGAAGAGCCGCTCACACAGGCTGCCAGTCCCCACACACATGACTCTGGATCTGTTGAAGATGGTATTTGAAAAGGAGCACTGCCAGCATTCACCAGGCAGCTCTACAAACTAACTGTTCTGTGTCAGCGCAATTTGAGTGTGTGGAGCAGTCTCTGAGGGCTGTGTTTTTACGAGCAAATACGAATTTGGTTGCACTAAGAGACGTAATGTCAGTACAGTGAGCAAGAGTATATGAAAGCTGGTTTATCTCTGTAAGAACAGTAGTGATAACATGGATTAATAGATTCAGAATTATGTCATGATATCAAATATTTTTTGCATCTACCAAGATTTATTATTCAAGGGACAGGGCTAAAAAATCCCACATCATAAGCTGTTGTTTCAACAAGCAAGGGAAGTAAGCTTTTTGCTGTCTGGTAAATATTAGCAGATTACTCACATCAGTGAAGTGAAAATTATAAGTTCTTCAGTCTTACAATTCCTTTGAGTTTAGTGGAAAGGCTACATCAGTATCAATTGTCTGTAAAACAACACAACTATCTTTCCTTGCTAGACGTGCAGAAATATCATAGCTTCCTCATGACTGACAATCAGCTTGACCTAAAATTAAGGTAACATTTTTTTCATAAATTCTAATTGCAATTTTTTATCTGGTGGTTTATACCACACGTTAAAAAAAAATTGTAAACACTAGAAAGATCCATCTCATCACTGAAACAGACAAACTACTGCCACTTATCTGAAGCATCACAGACACTGCAGACTGGTATGGGGACCCTCAGCAGAGCCAGGAAGTGTCATTCACAAACAAAAACAATATGACCTCATCACACATTTAATTGCTTGTCAGTGACAAGGTCAACTTTGTTTGTATCACTGCTGAGTATCGCACTGTTTGCATCTACTGATATGCCACTCCAGGACCCACAATCGCTCAATGACAAGAGTTATCTTAAAAATAAACTTATTACTATACAATTTTAATTCATTACTTTTGAAAGATACTGTATCTTCTACTTTGTTTTTTAAAACTGTAAATCCCTTTGCTGGTCTGTAGGTAATACAGGCCACTCTGCTTTCAAGAGCATTGTCCTTCACGAGTGTTGACCGTGGTCAAGTGACCTTTTGAGGAATTAAAAATTATCTACTTCAATTCACAGGCCCTTTGGTCAGAGAACCACAGTTTTGGGTACTAGTCTGAGATTTTCAGCTGGCATGTTTCAACACAGATAGCCTGTCCTAATTTTAGTCAGGGTATTAACTGAACCCTCCACAGACCTTTAGATTAACTGCACTAACCAAGGAGCAAAGATTTCAGCTTATTTTCCTTTAAAACCAATTAACTTGCAGTACTTATTAAGACCAAAACAAGGAGAAACTTTCAGAGTAACACTTACAAAGTCCCTCTAGCTTCTATATGGTGCTGGGATAACCACTACTGTAGTTGTAGGCCTGCCATGCAGCTCGTTTAGTCTACTGCTACCTTGCTTGCACTAATTTTCCTATTCAGAATTCCCCACCTGATAAAAAGCAAGTCAGAAGAATTCAGGGTAAGTTTCCTATGACAGTAAAAGATACAAGGATATCCATCTACCTATATGCAGGGTCTCATGCTTTTATCAGACTTCAGATTTTAACTGAATTTTGTCTCTTGTTGGGGTAGATACAGCACAAGCATTTTGTTGAAGAGTTTCTCTTTCAGTGTTCCATGCAAACTTTTAAACATTCACAGGGTGTTCACACCTGACCTGAAGTCAACCAGCCAATGCAAGGTTCGTTCAGTTCTCTGCCTTCAGCAGGAGTGAGAACAAGGTCAGCTGTGACTCACAGGGAATGAAAGCAGGTAGCCAACATTTCCAAGAAGGATCGCCCTTTACCTCAATGCTTTTAAATAACAGGAATTCAACAATCAGTCTGAAATAGCTGAACAAAACAGTCTGAAAACCAAACATTGAGGGTTAATGAGCAGAGTAAATAAAATACTATTTATTTAGACTGCTATTAGCCAAGAACAGCACAGATTGCAAGTATGAAGACTTAAAGCTCCGAAATCCTATTTCTGGTCTTTAAAGTGCGTAGTCAATATATCACAGAGCAAAACCACACTCGACACAATCCCCCTCCCTCCATTTTAGCCTTCAGAAAGTGAATCACCTAATGGCAACACAGTGGCAGAACATTCAAACATGGCTTTGAGCCATTTATTGCATTTATTTTTTCTTTGCTTTAGGGAATCGTATCAATCTGCCAATTTCTTGCGATAGCAAATCTCTCAGATATCATGTCCTCCACATTCAGTGCCTATTAAAAAAGTAAAGGAGGTGAAATCAACAAAATTAATTAGAGGCTCCAAAAAAAAAAAAATCATCACTATACAAGAAAACCCAAGACATTGTGAAAGATAGTCTAAAAAGAAAACATAGTTCTTGGAGCTCAAGCAAATTAAGAGAAAAAGGAAGTTAATAAAGTTCTTAGACAAGTCTGCCCCTTTTTACTTGTATCCATTAAGTTCATGGAAAATAATGATAACAAATAGATCAACATGCTCTATTCCATTTCCTTCTTCTCAGTACTTGCTAATTCAACACTAATTGTTTTTACTCAGAAAACTAACAAAATCACAAGTTTCCTTGGGGTAGAGGGGAAGAAAGAGACAGGGTTGCTGAAGTATTGTAAGAAAGTATGCCAGGAAACAAAAGGTAAGTGCTGCAGATACACAACAGATTTCCAAGAAAAGTGCAATTATTGCACAACTGTTGCTAGAGAACAGAGAGTTAATGTGGCACATCAACAGCTAAAGCCTTTGTGTGTGGTTTACAAGATTACAGCTTTTCAAGTTTCTACCCAAAATTTAAATTCATCTTCTCACGCACAAAGCAAAATGTGTAGCAGTTCATTTTAAAAGTAAATATGCAGGCATATTCTTGATATAAAAGGCATCTAAAATATTCTCTCCTGAGGTCGTATTTGGGGTGAGATTTGAGCTAGCAGGTTGGTATTATCTGGGCAGCTATATTTGCTCAATGAGACCTTCAGAACTCTTGGAAAGTTTATTTTAACTTTGGAGGCCTGATTTTAAAGACTAAAAGTATTGCTTTTGGTAATTTAATTCAAGAGAACAATATGGCAGGGGTCACCTCTTTGAAGGGTGCTCCATGTGAAGGCAAACAGTCAGGAGCAGAAAAGCTGTTCTAAATCTTTACTTAATCTCCAAGAACCAAGAGCAACTGGCAGCTGGATCAGAAGTGCTGACCAACTATTCTCATTTGTACTCTCCTGTTGCCTCCCTTTTCTGACAATCTGTAGGGAACTGCAGGCATTCAGAGCTCAAACCACACATTTTGAAGTAATTACAGACACAAGTTTAACAGCAAGAAAAAGTAAAACTTCATTTTCTGAGGTGCTACATTCTGTGAACAAGCACAACAGATCACAAAATGGACAAATTATGAGTGCCTTGTAGAGCCTATTGTTTATGGGTTCATAGTCCTCAGGTTTTATGGTTATACTGTTTCTCCAGGACACTGATATGAAAATAAAAATCATGAGATTCCTCTCATTTTTATATTATGTTTGATTCAGATAAAATTAACTGGAATCAAAACCTATCCAGTATGGGGTGGGTTTTTTACACGCTGCAGTCACCTGTCCTGCTTTCAGGAGTTGGTCCAGAATAAGCACCAGGAGACTTGTTAGAAAGTAGATGCAGCAGCAATTCCAACCCAGTGTCAACATCTAGAAGTTTTAAAACTCTGCTTTCCTCTGACCTGCTCTGGGACTGAAGTACACGGGGCAGAGAGGGAATCTCCTCTTATGGCTGTTGTGCAGTACAGTAACCAGTTACAAAAAGAAAAAGAAAATTTCACAAAAGTCTTATAACACCACGGAGCTGACTCAGAGGGTCGCTCTTCTGTGATGAACTAGTCACTACAAGAGGTGGCAAGTTCATTGTACTTGAATTGCTGTCACTGCAACAGTAGGGTTAATACCTGGCATGACAGCTGATCTGTCTTTGAAAGTCTACAATTATTCTCTCAGAAACAACCAAGAAAGGTGTTTTTGCTAGAATGACAAAGTTTTAGCATGTCTTCCTATTTGTCAGTTATCTCCTCAAACACAGGTGCACCATCTATGATTTGGTTTGTTTCTTTTCCTATATATCCTCTTTGCACTGTATTAATGCAGAGTTATAACTCAGGAATTTGGGTCATGAAGCTCAGCTCTGTAAAAAAAAAAAAAGAATCAATATTCATTAAGGAAGGTTTTTCAGGCCCCAAAACCAGTATGTAACAAATGGAAACCTTTGAGTCAGTTTTGAACAAGGGACCTTCAACAATGCTCCTCCAACCCCCCATAACAGTAATATTGCCACAGCTTTTATAACAAACTGTATTCTCAGCATTTGCCTGTTCAGTCGCAGACTTGTTTTACACCTGTGTTAATGCAGAAACCTTTCCTCACCTTTAACGTGGCAGCCAAGCTGGCCATGTGTTCATTCAGAGTGCTCTCCGACTCCTTGTAAGTCAAGCAGGTGAACTGATATTCCTCTGGATCAAAGGCATCTGCTCCCTGCTGCTCCACGTCGTTAGCTACCCCATCATAATAATCCTCAATATCCCCAGGATCCTCATCCTCTTCCTCCTCCTCGCAATTAGGGTCATAATCCTCTTCATTGCTGTCAGAGCCCTGGCTGTTCATGTCCACGGACATCTTAATGCCCTGCCAAACTGCAGACCAGGAAAGCGACCGCAGCTTCTTTTTTTTCCTCCAAACTTTATCGTTCTTTTGATTTCATCTGAGATCTGTTTCCTAAGGGAGGAAAAACAATTTTTTTCTGTGCCTAAGAAATTGTAAGAGAGGCCACATCAACATCATACATGTGATCAAACAGCCATGAATGGGCTGAGCCAGTGGCCCAGGTAAAGAAGATTCTGCTGTGCACGTCCCTGGTTTGGATCCATTGCAACTCTTTGCACCTTCAAAGCCAAGGCTGGTCTTACAGGCAAGGTCCAAAATCCTTGGAGATCGGGTTATTAAATTGAATCCTAGTCCCCAGTGCTGGCCCCGAGACTTCTGACACTTGCAAACTGACTGCATAACCTTCACTACAGATCTTTTCAGAGATACAACTGAATTTATGACAAAGTTTTTTATCAACAGCCTGAACTGCTGCAGAACAGCATCCTATGCATTTCATTAACAGGAGAAACACCAACCCCTCAACTATGACCACAGTAGCTAGAAAGGCAACCTGTGATGCCCTATGCAAGTCCATATTGCTTCAGAACCACAGCCATCAGGTGGGACTTTAGAAAATAAGAGAAGTAAAGAGATGTCTCACATACACACAGTGTATGTGTTTAACAGTCTGCAATACCATCTCAAAAGAAATGGTGGAATTATTTCACCCCTTTCAGTAGGTTCTACTGGATGCCATGTGACTTGGGCCTTACATCTGAAGGGGAAAATAAAATAAATTCTCTCATTTTATTACCTTCTCAATACACACTTATTACCTTCTGAACATAGAAATTTATGCTTAAGTGTTGACAGCTGCTATTCAAGAAGAATCAGAACAGCTAACTTTTTTTAATAGATTCTCCCTTGTATTGGAAAATTTACATATCTGATACTTATCTGAACTACAAATCTGCTTGTGTAACTAAACCATGTGAATTTGAGTTTGAAAAGGTTCAGCAGTAAAGCAAAAAATCAACCTTGAATTTTGGTCACCTCATATTTAGTCATAAATTTCCATTTAACCAAATTATTTAGTTTAGAGAGACTGTATTAAATACAGAATACTTAAAACAATGCTGCAACCAAATCTCACATATAAAAATATACATAAAATCAAAGCTCTATTTTCCACAGGCACCATGTATTTGGTTCCTTATACATGTTCCCATTTTGCATTATTATGTTCTTAGCTCTGCTACTCAGATATATTCCCACAGTACTGCAATTTGTAGCTGCTGGGGAAACCATAATAAAGCTTTGAGAATCCTGACTTTAGAGCACAGGAAATCTCAACCATATATTTTCATTATTTTTCCTCAACTAATTTGTTTTCTGTTTCCAGTAACCTGACCAGGCAGCAGAGAATAACCAGGAAGAGATGTACAATTAATTTGAGGGGCTGCAGTGATTTCAGCAGATACAAACCTCCAGTGAGAGAGGATGAAGGCTAGCAGCTAATTATATTATCCCCTGAATTCTGGTCTTCATTCCTTTCATTTGCCTCTTGATTCCTTAGCTATCCACAACACACAGAGCACACAAATAATTTATAGCACTGCTTTCCATAGCATTTCAGAGGAACAGACACACAGTCTCTCCATATTGGAAGGAGACAGATGTGAAATCTGATTTGGCAGACACAAGGTAAACCTATATTGTCCCTCTCTCTACCCCACTCAGAGTTAATGCATCAGTTCAGGGCTTAATCTGTATTGACACTGATCTCTTGCATAAAAGAAGTGATGGATCTTCACCTGCTAAAAGGAATAACTTATTTGAGACTCTAAAGCCACTGTGAACATGCCATCAACAGCCCAGTGTGCAACAGCTTTGTTCAGCCAACCTCAGAGTATCACAAAGCCTGACCAAATTTCACAGGTCAGGGAACTTCCCAAACTCACTCAGATCATCCCATACTCTGGAGAAAAAAAAAAAAAAACAACCACCAAAACACTGGGTCCATTTGCTATCCCAACACATGGCGAGTCACATCCGAGCAGTGAGATGTTTGTAGATATCCAGGCGGAATAAAAGGCCTGCCCAGTACCTCCCAGTTCCACACCAGTCACCGGGGAGAGCTTGGAGGAGAGACATCCCTCTGTGCCACCAGCACAGCTCTGTGAACAAACAGAGGAACGCTTTGCACAGGCAAATGGGAAATGGATCTATCAAGCAGAAAACAGCCTGCAGACTGGGTGACTTCTGTGCCTCCTGCCCTAGCACTCCAGGGAAGAGCTCACTTCCAGCTTAACTGAAAATCACATGGACACACGTGAAGGGAGAGGGAAGGCTCTGAGGACAAAGTAAAGGAGGATACTAGGAAAACCAGGAACAGAACTCACCTCACCTACACTCAGTCCAGTGCTCAGATCGCAAACTCTGAATACAAAGTAAACAGGACAAAGCTAATACTTGATAGCACAAACTTTTGAGACAATAAAGACGTTAAGCTCAAGTAAAAGGATCAAAAAACCAAAGAGTATTTAGATTAAATAATCACTATAATCCCCAAGATCAGACACTAAAATTTTAAACCATATTTAGATCGCTTTCCTACCCAGGGGAGGATGAGGCCCTTCATTACCAGCTTTGTCTGAGATACTTCTGTATCTTCACTAACACTGATACAATTTAGTCCCCTCTTGCAGAAGCTCCAGAACACACTCACCCCTACTCTCTGCTCTCCATCACCTCCAACAGAGATGCCCTCTCCCTGATTCCTGCTTTGCAACACAATTCTTAACAAGGTCTTTTGCAACAATAAGCCTTCAAATATGCCACCACCAGTGGCATTATGTCATCCCACCTCATACCTTGTCCCACTACATCTCTCTTTTCTGATTTCTTTCCATCTGTGCCTATCCCTGTAGGATTCCTCTAGAAAGTCCTTTGGAGGATGCTCATCCTCTTTTTCTGTTGACATCTCACAGCCATTTAAGATGGCTTTTTCTTCTTTCACCTCTTTATCTGAAACAAAGAAAGTGCAACTCAATTCTGCCTACTGAACTACTTATCCCTGTAACCTTTAAAAGGGCTGACACCCTCCCTTTTCCCTGAAATCGTCCACAAGCCCCAGTTCCATGCTGGCTAACAATGCTAATTGCATCTTCATCTTTGTCACCCAAACCCATAATCTGTGGATCACCCTCAGCTGTCTCCTTGCACACGCAGTGCACACCTCGCCGTTCCTTCTCCACTGAGTTTTTAGACAGGATTTTTTTCATCCCAAGATGGAGAACCCAGAACATCCCCCATCCTTTTCTAACAGATGACTCTGCAGGGACCTCCTTGCAGCCCTATCACACTCCCTCGTGAACATCCACACTCTCCTCCTGCTTTTCCAGTCTCGGTTCACACTATCACGACTGCCTTGTCCTTCCCAACTCATCTAATCCATTTCATTTCATCCCCGCCCTTTCTAACCTACTACAGCTTTTAACCAGTTGTTTCACGCACCTCTGTATCCCACGGCACTCCGGGCTCGGGCAGAGCGGTGCCCAGCCCATAGAAATTACCTCGGCTCCATTCTTTAGGAATGCGGGCGAGCCCAGACCCCGCGCTTGTCCCGCACCGCCAGAGCGCTGCAGACTCGTGGGAGAGCAGCGCAGGAAAACCTGGCGGGAGCAGCCGAGGGGGAACAGCCCCGCACAGCCCGCACAGCCCGCACAGCCCCCGCACAGTTCCGAGGAGCCAGAGAGCGCCGGGGCTGCGGCTTCCTCCCGGGCGGAGCGCGGAGCTCAGCGCTGGGCACGGAGCGGTGGCCGCGTGTCCCACCTCCGGGCTCGGCCTCGGCCCCGGCCCCGCCCCAGCGGGACCCCGGCCCGGCCCGGCCCCGCACTTACGGGCGGGCGGCGGAGCGGCCCCAGGCTCCTCCTGCGCGCCGGAACCGCCGGCCCGGTGCGTCACCTCCGCCAGGCGGCGGGGCCGGACCGGGCCACTGCGCGGGCCGGGGGGAGCGGCCGAACCACTGCGGACGGGCGGGGGGAACCGGCCCCGCGCCCGGGAGCGGCGCCGGCCCCGGCGCGGGCTCGGCCGGTGACAGCGCCCGGGGACAGAGCCCGGTGACGCGCTCGGGGACAGCGCTCGGGGACAACGCCGGGGAGCGACCTTTCGCACCGTTCGCGGTCCCGCCCCCCCGCGCTGCCTCCCGGCGTGCCCCGCACTGGGGTAAAGGTCGCGGCGCCGAGGGGCGGCTGGCTCGGCGGGGACGCAGCGCCCCGGCCCCGGTCCCGGCCGCGCTCCTCACCCGTCCCGTGTCCTCGCCCACTGCCGCCATGGCGGAGCAGCCACAGCCCATCAGCCCCCTGAAGAACTTCTTCGCCGGCGGCTTCGGGGGCGTCTGCCTGGTGTTCGTGGGGCACCCGCTGGACACCATCAAGGTGAGACGGTGCGGGGCCGGGGGCTGGACGGTGCTCGGTGCTGTGCGGGGCGGCCTCAGGCGGACTACAGCTCCCGGCAGGCACCGCGCGGGAGCGGCGCGGGGACTGCGGCGGACTACAGCTCCCGGCAGGCACCGCGGGGGCTGCGCTTCCGGTGCGCGCCGCGGGAGGCGAGGCTGGACGCGCCTATCGCGGCAGGCGCCCCCTGGCGGCACGGAGGCCGCGGGATCCCCTTAGTTCCTTCACGTTTATAGTGAAAAATCGGGAAAAGAGCGTCGTGTTCCCGCCACTGGAAGGGGCTGGGAGTGGGGATACTCCCACCGGCCCCGTGCTGCGGCGGGGCCCAGCTCCCCTGGGCCAGGGGGAGGCCGGGAGTGACCCTGGGGGTCCCACTCAGGTCCAGAAGGAGCTGGGTTTGTCATCCTAATGTCATCCCAGCAATTAATTAGTTAAATACATTAACTATTCAGTACATTAAAATTCAATCTCTTCTCTTCTGTAAAGGGCTAAAACGATGTCAGTCTCTCTGTTGATACCTTCAAGGCCAGTCACAAAACATACTCTGTAATGGTCAGAGGTGTTCTCTGAATCAAAGTTTAGACAGTAATGTTTAATAAAGTAATGTTTTCCTCCCCCTCTCACTAGGTCAGACTGCAAACCCAGCCTAAGCCACAGCCTGGCCAGCCCCCACTCTATTCTGGGACCTTTGACTGCTTCAGAAAGACTCTTGTTGGAGAGGTACTGTGACACCTGCCAAAAATATCAGTTGTTCCTGTATGTCTCAGGAATGGAGTTGTGTGGAAGTGTTTTCCCCCCAGAGACCATACAATTCTTGGGTTATCAGCTGAATTGACTCTAATTAAAACTTTTTAAGCAGATTACAAAACTTGGGGAATGCTTAGCATCCATGTGGCCCAGGTACATGTCTCTTTGTTTTGCTAAGAAATGTTTTTGATTCAAAATATCATGATATTAGTATCTGAGAGTATAGGCTGGAGTGAATGTTGGCAGTTGTTTTTTGGCCTTATTGTGTTTGGTGGAATCTTGCTGTCTTTGTTATTTGGAGTCATCTCTGAAAATCCTGAAATAGCTAATGACTTTTGTGTATACAACTAGTACTTTTACTTTCTTCTATAAAGTGTTATGTCATCTGTAAGAAGGCAGAGGATCATTAATTAATAGATTTTTTTCTCTTTTTCTTTTTTTGAGAGCAGAGGATCAAGTAAAGAAGTTTTGTCAGTCTTCTTCAGAAGGTGGACAGTGGTTTTCACTCCTGAATCATATATATTATGTGATTGAACTAGTCTGTTTTGTTTTTAGAAGGGCACACAGCCTTGATTGAAAGTTTTTAAGTGACACAGAACCCAGTTTTCTGTTTTGTAAGTTTTCCTTGCAGCTGTTTACCTGTTGGTAGCTATTTGGAAACAATGGCTGTGCCTGAAGTCTAATTTCTAACCGCTGGATCTCGTTAGGTAACTCTCTGTAAAATGAAAGATCTGCCTCATATCTGAAATCTGCTTTCATTGTGGTATTAACAGGTTGTTATATAACCAAAGTAAATCTTGCTTCCCTGGTCTCTCCCACAAAGGAGTGGAATGCTGTGCCAGCTCTGAATCCCTGGCAGTTTTTAACACCCCTGCTGCAGCACAGACGTCAGAGCTGAGCCATAATAATAGCCTTGTGATGGGAAGTTCAAAAGCAGTGCTGCTTCTCCACTCCTACTCAATACTCATCCATTTCTATAATGAAAATTATTAAACCTCTCTGCCACAGTCTTTTCCTTCCCATTGCTCATGGGGAGGTTGAGCAGCAGTGGCTGGTCTCTGTCAGCCAGGTGCAATTTCATTGCAGAGCCAGTTGTGCCTGTACAAACTCAGCACTGGTTTATTGGGGCAGTGGGAAGAAAGGGGTGCACAGACCAGCAAATATTTAATTTGGGCATCTTGCCAAAATTAAGGCAAGTAGAGGAAGTACCTAGGAAGATAACTACTTTTTATTAGAAAAAGTTTGGTTCAGAGGCAAGAGAAATGAAATAAATGCAACTGCTGGGGCCTGCATTAGGATTTTTTCATGTGTATAGTCTATGAAGGGGAACATGAGGAATGTGTAAAACATCAGAAATACAATGTTTGGTGAAAAACTTTTGACTTAGGGTAGGAAGGAAAAAATAATTTGCCCTTGAACCCATTCCAAACTGCATTCATGTGGGGAGTGAAGGAATTCAGGCTGCTCTCCCTGGCTCTCCCTTTAGTTAGAGAGTGAATTCAATTCAACATTTTCAGGTTCACTGTCGGGATTTGACAACTTACCAATAAAACACAGGTGTATTTTTGTATGTAGCTGAGAGACAAAGTGTTCTCTCTTGACATAATCTATTATAACTTTTATTCATGTGGCTTTTAACTTCACTTCCTCATATTTGAGATGTATGTACAGGGTGATGGGTGTTGCCATAGAAGGGCATCAGTGGTGCTAGTGTTTCCCAGGAAGGATAATTTCCCTCTGCAGCAGGCCCTGAGCCTCAGTAAACATGTATAACTGCAAATAAACAATAGTCACCATTATCCCTCTGATCAGTTTGACTGATCCTATCCTGGATTGTCGCCTTCCGCTTCTCAACAAGTTGAACTGTGTGCAAAGTTTATGCAAAACCAAGTAATTCTTGTGATAATGTTTCTTGCAGGGAATCCGAGGCTTATATAGAGGAATGGCAGCTCCTATTGTCGGAGTGACACCCATGTTTGCTGTGTGCTTCTTTGGATTTGGCTTGGGAAAAAGACTCCAACAGAGAAAACCCGATGACGTTTTGACGTGAGTTCCTGAGTTAATCAGGCACTTGGGAAAGGCATCCTGAGGCTGTGGCTGTGTTGTCGCACGTTGAGTTGTGGTGTAAATTTGTCTCCTCTCCTAGGTTATAAATATCGTTCTAGAAAATAAAAAACTCGTGTTTTAATGCTTCTGGAAGCGTGGGATTGATAACACAGGCTAAAAACAGACAGTGTGTGGGCAGGTGAGATGCAATTCCCTTTCTACGCAAGAAGGAGCCATTAAGGAATAATTCTGTTTTAGATGAGTAAAGTGAGAGTTATATAATTATTGCCTGCCAACAGTCTTGCTATTAACAGAAACTATGGGAGAAATAACTTCATGGTCAAGCAGTCTTGACAACATTCACAGCCCTGAATCTCTTTTCCCTATTAGTTGTGGCTCTTGCTGTGTCCCTCCATTAGGATATAAGAACAACCATAGAAGTATTTTACTATTATTTCTGAAAAGAGGTGTTTATGAGCAGCCCTCCTCCCAGGCATGTCTAACCTTCTGGAAAAGCAATGAGAAGCTGAGAAAACTTCGTGTGGCTTTCTACAAGCCAACTTGGGCATGAAGAAAACCCTCTCACCCATGACATACTCCCATAATGTCTTTGCCAAGCTGTGATTTATGGCTCTACAGGAACTGGGCTGTAGCTTAGCAACATTTTATTCCATTATTTGTGTGCTAGGTAGGAGCTCTGTCAGAAAGCAGGAGTCCATTGTGTGGAGCCAGGCGTGGTGGGGTGGGCAGGGGTGGTTTGGTTTCTGTTGAAGCTTTGCCTGTGCAGGAGCTGCCCAGGGGGTGTGAGCACACCTGGCTCAGGCCAACACAGAGCAAGCTCCCTCTGCTCTGGATGGCTGGAGGGAAGCAGTGCTGAGATGCTGGGGCACTGCTCACTTACCCTCTGTTTTACCACAGTGATGTCCTCGTGCAGGAAAGGCTGAAGGGTAAGGCCAGGGAAATAGTCAGGAGTGGACAACACAAGGAAACAAATGGGCCATGGGCTGATTTCCAGCAGCCTGATCACCTCAGTGCCTTATGTTTTATACACATGATACCAAAGGGAAGTTTTAAGGAGCAAGCTGGGGAAGGGCAGCATAGTTTTTTGGGTGTTTATGTAGAATTCCTCTGAAGTAGAGCAGTGGGAGAGAACGAATAAATAGAGGGTGGAACTGTCACTGTGCCCAGCTGTGCTGCACTGTGGGTGCAGACCCTTAGTGCTGTGGTTCTGGGTCTAGAGGCAGGCAAGATGGTCATCGTTTGCCCATGCTGATTTTAAAAGGAAGTTGTGGAAGGAAGAAGGAGAGGACAGGCTCATCAGGTTCCCATCTTTTCTGGGGCTGAATAATCCCAAGGTGAGATAGAAAACTCAAAGCTCATTTGTAGCGGGAGGTGCACATGGAGTGGTGAGGGAGGACTGAATGGTCTGGAAGATCTAATGAGAATTTGGGAGTCTTTACTCTTAAATGGGTAAGAACTGGAATAGAATACCATCTCTTGGGCAAGTGGAGAGAAGCTAGAGGTGTGGAATTCAGTTACAATGAGATGTTAGGTCATCTTACAAGGGGAGGTAGCAGGAGGTTGGATGTAAAAATAAGTTTGTGATGGAGAAACTCAGCCTGTTTAAGGGATTTCTAGCATGGATACTTTGTCACATGAAAGCAGGTGCAGAATGTGTGGGATAATGGCAGGTTGGTAGGACAGACTCGACGATGGCAGAGGCTGAAGGAGTGAGAGAGTGAGAGCTTACAGAAGGGAGGCTCCTGGCAGCACAAACAGGAATATGTGTGGAATCCGGGGTCACTGAGAAGAATATAGGAGACTGGAGAAGGAAGAGACTGTTGGGAATAAAAATGAATGGGGAATGCTGTAGCAAAAAGTGCAAGTAGAAGGAATATTAGCACATAACAGTGGAAGAACTGAGTTGTGGTTGCTGAGGGAACCAGAGCTTTGAATCCTAGAGATCTTAAACGTTTAGCTCTAATTATGCATTGATGAGGCACTTCTGCACTGATCAAAAGCAGAGGATGTGTTTCAAGTTCCACTGCCAAGTTCATGTGGAATAGCATAATCTGATGATGCAGGGCTTTTTCTGCCCTTTGTTTCCTGTGTACTGTGTTGTGTTAGGGTCTTTTCTGTTTCCTCAAGGCAGATATCCTCAGCTGTTTGCTGCTGGCATGTTGTCAGGAGTGTTCACTACAGTAATCATGGCTCCAGGAGAGAGAATCAAGTGCCTTTTACAGGTAAGGCATTGGATGGTGGTAATGGGAATTTAATTTTCGGGGCCTTGTCTTTCCATACAAGGAATTTCTTCGGTTAGTGCATTTACTCTGTTCTGTTTTTTGGCAGGACTGAGACAACTGTCATTTAATGCATCTGTGTCATGAAGAAGCATTAAACAAACTCACTGTGACAGTTTAAGTACACATTCATTGCTCTATTCATTTTACAGAGCACTCTATTCATTTTACATAGCTATGCTATGGCGTTTTATGAGGCATCAGTGGATGCCTCAGTCCACTGCAAAGTATGGAAAATCCAGTTTTTCTGAATGAAACTTTTTCTAAAAAAAGTGCGAACCTTCTAGATCATAAGACTCTTTCTGGTGTAAAGATTTTCTGTTACTCTGATGGTTCCCAATACATAGCTAAGGAATGCATTTCAAGACAGTGTTCTGACATTTGGGTGGCTGTTAGCTCCGCACCTCCTCCAGGGTTTTTAAAGTATTGTTGGAAAATGCAAACCCGAACAAGTGAAATGCCATCTTTAGCAGATGTGGGAAGCTTTGCTTATTTCAAAATATGCTGAACTCTGTTAATATGGTGAGGAGTGGTCACATGTTAGTTCTGACAGACAGGATATTATGATGGAAGCTTTTACACACATGTAAGTTGTTTGAATTTCCCTGAACTATTTGAAGAGTACTTTTTGTCAGTGTAGAATTACCTAACTGTTTCAAGTTTACATTGCAGAAAAATAAGAGATAATCTATTCTCTGCATGGAACAGTAAAGATATCCTCAACTTGAATGTGAGAGAGCTGCTTGAGGAAGAGAGGCAGAGGTTTCATAGGCAGGAGTGCCTGTGGAACGAGTATGTGCTCCTTCCTTGCTGGAAACATGCATATGGCTTTCTAACTCTAGGTGGATGATTGTGCATCAGCCAGAAACCTTCACTAGTCAGAAACTATCACTTTAATCCTTCAGATCCAGGCAGCTACAGGTGAAACTAAGTACAGTGGCTCTCTGGACTGTGCCAAGCAGCTGTACCGCGAGGCCGGGATTCGTGGGGTGTACAAGGGGACGGTGCTCACCCTCATGAGAGGTAACAGACAGAACTGTTCAGATCCCTTCTGGGGGGAGACTGTAGGATAAGAAGTCTGACACGGTATGGTAGATCTCACCATCCCTTTAGCCAGCTGGAAGGGCCATGTCACCCCTTTTTTCTGTTTGTTTTTTTTTTTTTTTTGCAGTCTGCAGAGCTACTCCAATGCCTCAAAGGGCCTGAGAAATAAACATGAGATTCTCAGTGAGTGAGGAAGAGATTAGATGACAAGGATCAGAGGGATATAGGAAGTAATTAAGATCTGAGAAGGCAAGAGGAATGAGAGACTTCAGGAGAGGAGCAGAGAGAACAAAGAGAAGAGAAAAACACAAAAGTGGGCTTTTTTTAAAATTTTCTTCTTTTTTTTTTTTTTCTCCTTGAGAGAAGGATTGTGCCTGTCTGTGACTGTTGCTATGTAATGCTGGCTGCTTTAAAAGATGTGATGGCAGCAGTTATGCTTTCTGCCCACTTAAGTCTGGGTTATTTTGGACTAGGATGTCATGACCCCTCTCTCAAATACAACAACAACAAAGTAATTGTGCCAGACCCTGAATCCTTTATGTCTTTCAGTAATTCCTCCTTGAAAAGCTGAAATTTCTGTATTTTGTTATCTTAGTTTAGGAATTGGTTCTATCTTCTGCTTCTCACGGAAGTGTAGCAGCCTGCAGGGTAACTCTGGTAGTGTCCCTAGCCAAAGGCTGGTTCTCCAGTTTAGGCATGAGCTAAGAATGGGCTGTGGGAGTAACTTTAAAAAACCCAGAACAAGACCCATCAACTGCAAAAATACAATCCTAAAATAGAACCATTAGAACTAATAGTGTGCAAAACTCTTGAAAACTCTGATATACTGTGCAGTAATTAGGACAGTTTAGAGCTGTTTCATCATTAGTCTAATGACCAGCAGACAGGTTACAGCCTGGCTTGAAAGGCTGCTGACATAAAAGATGTTTTCCCAGTTCTTGCCTTGAGCACCTGCTCTCCCTGGGAAAGTTCAGACTCCTCTCTCTAGGGCAGCAGAAGATTTTATTTTGTTTGTAGAAGAGGTTCAGAAAAGGAATCTGGATGTACTTAGTGGTGTTGCTGGGCTGGCATGGGGCTGCTGTGCCTCTGGGCTTCGTTTGGTTTCCCACTCCTCACAGCCTTTGTTGTTTACCCACCAGACGTCCCAGCCAGTGGAATGTACTTCATGACGTACGAGTGGCTGAAGAACATTCTGACCCCTGAGGGAAAGAGGTCAGTGAAATCTCACAGTCATCACTTTCTGGACTTCCCAGACTCTGCTGATTAATCTCCCCAGTTAGGAAGACACTTAGAGCAATATCATCAAAACAAATTAAAAAAAAAAAAAAAGTTGCTTGCCTTCTGAGTGGAGCTGCTTTGGTCTGGGGTTAACTGACAATTAAAATAATATTCTGAGTTCTCTCAGATTCTAGTTTGGATCTTATTGGCCAACTAAGGAATACTTAAAGTATATCTTCTTACTTTCAACTCTGTATATCCACAAAATGCTGGGGGGCTTTCTTGGTTTTGGGGGTTTTTTTTTGTTGGTTGGTTGGTTGGTTTTGGGGTTTTTTTTCCCCCCAGAGCATCTGTGTGTGTGCTGAATGAAAAGATTTGAACCTTTGGGGTGGAGTTGGTCCATTTTGCCCACGGGGCTCTAACTGTTAGAAATGTTGCTCAGATACTGCACTCTGTCTGCAGCATTGTGCTGCCTTCTGGCTGTCAGCCAGGCTGTCTTTTTGATTGTCATCTTAGTCAAAACACATGAGTTTGACTTTTTTCCCTTCACCATTTTTTAATTTTATTTTTTTTTTCACTTTTCCCTCCCGCCCCACCCCGATCCTGCCGCAGCGTGAGTGACCTCAGTGTGCCAAGGATCCTCTTTGCTGGGGGCATGGCTGGCATCTTCAACTGGGCAGTTGCCATTCCACCAGACGTGCTGAAATCCCGTTTCCAGACTGGTAAGTTCCATGCCAGCATGTCATGGCCACACTCAGTGTGGTGCTCCAGGGAATGGAGGGCAGTGATGGAAGATTCCGTCCAGGAAGTAGCATGTCCAAGCGCTGCTGGAGACAAGTTCATGAAAAACCCAAGTGTGTTCGCAGCTTTTTACTTGGTTTCCTCATAAATTTTTGGCAAATCAGGCTGCACTTCTCTATTTCTGCCTCCCTGATATATAATGATCCTGGTTTGAGGTACTTGATTTGAAACGTAAGCATAGAACTCATAATAACAGAACTGAGGTTTTGTTACAAATGTAATTCTCTGGGAGGTTTTGTTATTTCACATCAGATATAGTTGTATAAATTGTAGCCTGTGCTATCTGCAGCTTGTAGTAACAGGGTGTGGCTTGTTGGGAACATTGTTTTTCGACTGGCAGCTCTGCTCTTTAATGTCTGTGTCCTAATTATATTGAGGACGGCCCCAGGCCTTGCACTTCAGCAAGATTTGACAGATTTTTCGTTGGTTTCTCTGAGAGTCCTGTCAATGAATAGTTTTGTTAAGGCTCCTCATAGTCTCTGTGGGCTCAGCTCTCCCCTGGACAGTGACCATTTCTACTGAGTCACAAGTCATGATAATCTAGTGCAAGAAACTTAACAACTACTTCTATGAGCAATGGCTGCTGTGCTGATCTGGTACTGCACCAAGAGCTGAGAGTGAAACACATCCCAGCGCTGATCCTTGTTCCACTGAGCCAGTCCCCAGTGCTGCCGTGTGGATGATGTGGGTTCATGGTGGTTCTGTTTAACTGGGTTGGTTTGTGGAGTACCTGTTCAGAGGGCTGGCAGAGGCAGTACTTCCCCAAGCAGTGTCAGGAGAAGGAAGAAATTGTTCTTTGAGCAGAGTAATTTTTTAAAACCACCTCAGCAAATCTGTGTAATATCAACATTAAAACAGCCTGTACTTTTCACTTGAGTCTGTTGCTGTCCTAAGCTGGGACATGTAATAGGATAATTTTCTGTTTCTTATCAACCAGCTTCATCAGTTTTTATATCTGACATTCCTATCATCTAACTGCAGCTCTTGGAAGAGCTGTGATCAGCAGTGCAAGTAACAGCTCAGACTTCCAACCCTGAGAAAAGTTATTCTCCTTTCTTTCCTCCCCCAATGACTTGATGATGTAAATTCTTTGGTGATGGTAAGCACCTATCTCCTGTTTACTGAGCCTTTACTGAGCTGTCTTGTTTGTTTGTTTGCTGTAACAGTATGAACAGTATGAACCTGTTGAAAATCCTGGGCTGTTACATAGGGCACATCCTTCAGCCCTTGTGACTGCCACACGTCTTGGCTAATGTGTTGTGCATCCCTTTCAGCTCCTGCAGGAAAATACCCAAATGGCTTTAGAGATGTGCTGAGGGAGCTTATCAGAGAGGAAGGAGCTGCATCTCTGTATAAGGGCTTCACAGCTGTGATGATCAGGGCATTTCCTGCTAACGCGGTGAGTACATTGTCATTCTGGGTGGGTTTGGGGGACTCGGCCACTCACAGTGAATGTTTGCCTCCCGTAAAGGACATGACTGGCTGTTTACTCTTGTATCATTTCAGTGAGGTTCTTGTCACTGCAGGCACTTTTGGCTGTTGGTGTCCAGGTTCTAAAAATATACTTTGGTCTAGGAGGAAAAACAAGTAAACCTTTCTCTAAAGCTTTACATTAAACCCTTTGATGACTTTCTCTGACAGTTTTTCTCTACTGATTTTACATCCATCTGTAGAAAATGCAGTAAGTTTGGACTGGCTTCCTCTTCAGTAAATAATGAGCCTACTGGAGTCAAAGTTCTGCCTTTGTGTAGAGGGATATAGTAGAATTCTTGCCTCTGGTCCAAGATTTTTTTTTTTATCCTTCCTCCTTCTGTATCAGCCACATCAGTTGTTCAAAGTGCTGCATTTCAAAAACCTTGTTTGGAATAGATTTTTAGAATCCTTATTTGTTCTGTTCTTTTTTCCAGGCATGTTTCCTTGGTTTTGAAGTTGCTATGAAGTTTCTTAACTGGGTTGCACCCAGTCTATGAAGACTAGAAAGTCTGGAAATGAGAGGGGAGAAGGAAGAGAGTGCAAGTCTCCCTCAAAGGAATAAATGAATGATCACTTTACATTTCAGGAATGATTGTTTGCCTAATACCATTTTGCCTTCCTCACATTCTTTAGGTGGTGCTATGTGCCATTCAGAAATGCAAGCTGTAGCTCTGAAACAGAGTTGTTGAGGAGTTAGAGGTGATAGACCATCTTCTGAGCCAATGTACCACGGCAGTAACACTGACAACAGGCAGCTGTCACTGTCACACACGCTACCTTAAGTACTTCCTCATGGAAGAAGGGGACACATCTTAAAATGTAATTCTTTATTTACTGAAGAAAAATGTAGCTATTAACACTG
Source organism: Manacus vitellinus (assembly GCF_001715985.3). Classification (NCBI taxonomy): domain Eukaryota; kingdom Metazoa; phylum Chordata; class Aves; order Passeriformes; family Pipridae; genus Manacus; species Manacus vitellinus. Next base: position 9,232,113 of record NW_021939063.1, on the reverse strand, counting down.
AAAAACTTCCTTAAAATAATTGTTTGGCAGCAGGTACTTAACTCTCAGGGCATATGTCAGCAGCTGTACATGCTGGTGTCTGCAAGCAATGTCAGCCAGTGTTCTCATCTCCTGTAGTTTTTCAGTTGTGGCTGTTTCTCTGTTGACAGTGGTTTTAATCTTCTGTGAATGTACAGCAGCAAACACAGAACTCAGCAGGGGAGGCCAGAGCTACGTTTCAGTGGGTTAGGGGGTGTTGCAGGTACCATATCAGGTCTTGCACACTGATCTTTTCTGTGGAACCAGGACACGAAATGCATCATGCTTAACATTTGTACTGAGCTTTACTGAGGCAGCCAGTGGGGAAATGTGTCTGATTAAGCTGAACTTTTCTCTGAAATCCCTCTCTGTCCCACTGAAGATAGCCCAAATGTGATTTCAAAAGTACAGCACGGTTCATAGTGACCCATGATATATTTGATTAATCAAGTACTGTATCCTAGGATTCAATTCTTTACATTGATCTGAGAAAATTTAACAGCAAGAATATCCAAGAGCTGAATATCTCTGACACGAGGGGGACACATTGAAGGGGTTGCTGGCTCTGCAGTCTTGTCTAACTTTATTCTTTCTCCTGTTCCTTGTTTTTCTCTTAATATTATTAAACATAATCCCATTTTCATTTGAGAAATGACTAATACTGAGAAGCAAAAAACAACTTTTAATTTCTTTTGTTTGTGATGCAGTGTTATTGGAACTCAATAAAGCTAACTGCTGCTTGGCTAGAATGTGTGCTCAGGTTCATTTACTTTTTGCATGGTCATACATGCTTAGTTTTGCAAAAGTTTTCCAATTCTTAATTCTGAGATGTAGTTGGGAAATAAGCTGTGTCGTGCTGACTTTGATTGTTAACCCCTTGCCTTTTAGCTTTTGGATTTCTGACATGAGCCCTGGAAAGAAATGTTCTGCACTTGGTATGTTTGTCATACGAGTCCCGGTAGGTTCTGTGTCAGGGGTGCAGGTTTTTAACTATAAAGCAACACACTAAATAACACAGCTTGGAGCAAATAACACATACTTTGTGGAAAGTACTTGGCATGATCTGTTGGCCTGTACCACGAGGACACAGTTTTCACCTTAGCTTTCCACAGGCAAGGTCAACCCTGAAAACTTCCCACCCAGTTCTGCTGAGAAACCTTGAATGCCGCTTTCCTTCCCAATTCTTTGGAAGGACCAGAATGGAACCTACCTTCCCCAGAGTCCACATCTTGTGTTTTACAGGGTGGGGAGGGTGTGTGAAATCAATGGGGTGACCCCTGATGTGGCAAAATCTCAGCCACTTGGAGCTGTCTCCACATTCTTGCTGCTGCCATACCCACCACAGCCCTTCCCCATTCCTCATTGCTCAGGAGTTCAGGAGTGGCTGCTGCTCCTCCTCAGTCATTGCTGCTATGGATGAATGAAATACTTAAAGCATGAACACTGAGCTAATACTGGTTTGGAGAAGTGGTGATTAAAGGGCATGAACCTCTTAAATGGTTTTAATCACAATTTTGGGTTTACTGAAACTAAATCCAAGCTAGTTTCAAGCAGTTCAGGTCTGCTTTAGTGGCTCTGTGCTGCCTCACCATCAAACACTACCCTGTACTGCTCTGGGGGCTGCTTTGGCCCCTTATTGATGCTGAGACTATGATACCTAGAAGCAACTTTCAGCTTTAAGAGGTGTTATAAAGCTGGATTTTTTTCCTTCTGTTTTACTTACATGTTTCAGAAATACTGACACCTCTTGGGAGGACAGATGTGCCTCTTCTTTCTTGCAATTCCGGACACTGATGCTTAAAGCTGCCCATTCCAGCTGCTCTGTCAAAGGCATCCTGCTGAGCTCCTAACCTCCCTGGGACCTGGGAAGAGCTGAAGCAGAATCCTGGTTGTAAATGCTGCTCTAGGCTGGTTCCTGAGGCAGGTGCCCAGCAGGTGGCTGTCGGGTCTGCCAGGGCGATGGACAGTCCAGAAGGTCCAAAGGCAAGATCAGAGGTTAGGAAGCCAGCCCAGCAGCTGCTGCTGGCAGGCCACTGGGTCACTTGAGCCACTTGCAGCTTTCCAAGTTGGGCTGCAAAGGTTTCACCTCTCTTTCATGACAGAGAGGCAGCTGGAAGGCAGGAGCCTCTCCTCCCCATCTGCCCTGCTGAGGAAGACTGTGATTCCCCAGGCCTGGTGATGAGCTGTGCACTGTGGTTAATGCTCCCTCCCGTGTCAGTCCTATCAGTCTGGAGTGCTGCAGACCATGAAAAACATATAATTCTTGAAGACCAAATCAGGGACTAGTAATGCCCTGAATCCAGGGCTGCCTCTTGCTTGGTGCCCAGCACTTACATTGGCTCTGCTGTCACCAGCTGAGCCCCGCTGGTCGTGGCCTTAAGAAGTATTTGCTCTGGAAGACTGAAATATTCCGCACACTCTCTAATACTTCAGTTGTTGCTAGTAACTATAAACTCTCTTCCTTCTTCCAAACTATCCTTTTAAATATTTTTTTTTTAAATATTTCTGTTCCTTTTCCCAATTTGACTTATCCTAATTATACTCTTCCCCACTCCAAGGTTTTTGCAGAGCTTTGTGTTTTGCATGATAACATTCTGTTGTTTAACATACTTGATTTCATTTGGTGCTTTTAGCTAAGTAAAATATGGCAAGAGACAATCAGGGATGAGGGGCTGCTTTCCATCAGCTGCGGCAGGAGAAGAAGAGATTTGTAAAGGCTCATCAGACATATTTGCTTGCTTGTTCAAAAACTGAAGCCAAGATGCTCTGGAAATGTTTAAAGATCTGCTTATGTCTTTAAAGATTCTGCCATACAAAATTTGCCATTTCTTTGCCCCTGCCATTTCTGTGTGCATCCTCAGAAAAAGAGTTTCCTGCACTCTGAGGACTCTTTTGCTTTCAGAAGCCCAGATTTGCATTCAAATGTTATTTTCTAATTTTCCAGATTGTTGTGGGAATTCAGGCAGTCTATTTGCAATTTAGGGGCACACAGTAAGAGCTGGTACACTAGGTACCAGCAAAGGATACCAATGATATTTGCCTTTATGCTGCTTGTGCTCGTAGCATCTGGTTTTGCAATATCAAAATCAGTGTGTAGAGTTCCACAATACTTTTGTGATGTACAAATCCCTGTCCCATTCTGTTTTGATGCAAGTGATTTTTTCAGCAGTGATTCAAGGTGCCTGGAAGTATTCCAGAAGTGATTAATGATAGGTAAATCTTCTGTGCTTGCATTTCTCTGCCCGTTGCGTGCAAGTGGCTTTTGTGCACACTCAGCATTGCTATAGTGACAGAAAGGTCCTTGGAGTACCCCTGGCAAGTCAGTCTTGATCACATTTGGCTAATTAAAGGCAGCTGCCTGTTGGAGGCACACACAGTACAGACTCTCCAGTTTGGAAAGGACATTGCAAAGTATATCTTACAAATGGTGAGTAATGTGAAGAGGGTGCATTTACTCATATTTCTCACAGGACAAGACATACAGTGTGTCCAGTGAGGACATCAAGCAACATCTAAAATAAAAGTACATTTTATATCTTGTGTACAATTAAGCTATATAGGTCGTTGCAACTGAATGCAAAAAAATTATGGAAGAACAGTTTAAGAATTATTGAAAACTGATGGGGCTGCAAAGCCTTGGCACAAGATGTTCCTAAATTGCTGGTTGATGGGAGCTGGTAGAGTGTGCTATGGAAGGCATAAAGAGTGGCTTTCACCACTGTACAGTTCACAGGATGACAGAGGAATTGAGGCTGGAAGGCATCTCTGGACATGGTCCAGTCCAGCCCTCCTGCTCAAAGCAGGGCCCACTAGAGCAGGTTGTTCAGGACTGTGTCCAGCTGGGTTTTCAGTATCTCCAAGGACAGAAACTCCTCAGCCTCTTGGGCCAATCTGCTCTGATATGCAATCACCTTCACAGAAAATCAGTTCTCTCTTATGTCTAAGTGGAATTTCATGTATTTCAGCACCACTGGATCCTGCTGAGGAGAGCCTGGCCTCTGTCTCCTAAACTCCCTCTCATCAGGTATCTATACACGTTGGTAAGATCCTAATGGAGCCTCCTCCAGGTTGAATAATTCCGTCTTCCTTGGTCTCCTATTGCAAATGTTCCAGTCCCTTCATCATCTCTGTGGTGGTTCACTGGGCTGCTCCAGTATGTCTTTGGTGTACTGGGGAGGCCAGGAGCCCAGAACTGGACTCAGCATTCCAGGTGTGCCCTCACCAGTGGTGAGTGCAGGGAAGGACCATCTCTCCAGCCTGCTGGCAATGCTCTTCCTAAAGCAGCCCAGCAGGCTGGTGGCCTTCTTTGCCACAAACATGTTCATGGCCCATGTTCCTCATGACATCCTGCTTCCAACCACAACGTGTGACCACACTGCTGGCTTGTACAGGTCATGGACTTAAATGGCTGCTGAGTCAGTGGCTCAGACCCACGTACCCTGTGGCACTGTGCTGGTGTCATCGGGTGTGCTCAGCACCGAAGGGCTTTGACAGCACTGCCCAACTGTCCTGATTGAAAATAGATCCGGCTGCCCTGACAGCTGTGTCCTGAGGACTTTTCCTCCTGACCCAGAGGATGGCAGGGAGACGCCTGCCTTGCAGCCGGGGGCTTCCCAGGAGGGTGGGTGTAGGGATTGCTGGGATTCCTGCCTCTTCTCTGCTCTCCAGGATGCCTTTTGGGTACTCAGATCATGGGTGGCTGTGCTCATTCACAACATTGCGGGCTCTGTGGCCCCAGGCGTGGCTCTGTCTGACCCTATTTTACACCACACTTTGTCTTTTTGCCCAGCAGACCCTGCCCTGAGGAAGCTGCCCAGTGAAGGGGAGGAATGGGCTGCCTGATGCTGGGTGCTTGAAATGGAAAATTGTTTCTAATTTAGGGAGATTTGTGTGTAAAACTGAGGACTTTTTCCATTACCTCAGTCTGTTAGAATAGTTCTTCAAGTGTTTCTCAAACCTGGTAAAAATGTAAATGTTAAGTGGACATGGGACAGGATTTTTGCTAACATCTTTCTCTGAATTCAGATCCTTCAGCTGAAGCTCAGACAGTTCAGTTTAAGCTCAGACAGTTCAGTTTAAGCAGTTTATGATACACAGGTTCTCTCTAGACATACTAGAAGCCTGGCCATAAAGATCAGTATCAAAGTTACAGCAATAGGTCATATATAAACTTCACTTCCCTTTGCAGGTGACAGTTTGAGTGTCGATTTGCGGAAGGACATGACACTGTTGCTAACTCTTGGCACTGAGAGTGGAAGCCTGAGATGTTTATCCGTGCAATGAGCTGACTTCCCTTCTTCACTGGAGACCTGAGCTTGGGCTTCTCCCCCAGCACTGCTGCTGCTCTGGGTCTGAGAGAAGTTGCACACAAGCTCTGGATACCTAAGTAAATGTTGAGCTGCCTAGGTATGGATTTCCCAAAGCTGAAAGCATATCCCAGCAGCAATATTTCTCCTTGGTACTATTTCCTAATACTGTTTCCTAATAGTTATTTATTACTGTCAGCTGCTGGCTCCTTCCTCTCACCACTCATGCCATCAAAAAATTCTAAATTATTATTTAACCTTGAATGTTTGTCCCGACAGAGGAAAGGCAAGGAAACTAATTCTCTGTCCCTTCACGTCTTTAATCCCTATGCAGATTTCAGCAGAACCAGCTGAAATGCTGAAAAGGTGTAAAATTACAGCGAGTCCTCCTCCTCCTGGGGCTAAGTCCATGTGATTCAGGAAAGCTCCTGACTGCCTGCATAGACAAATCCTAAAAAAATACTTCCCTCTGAAACATAATCCTCTCGCTCATCCCCCGCCCCTCCCTACCCGCTCACCCTTGACTCCCTATCACTCACTGCCAGGCAATTATTTGCTTCGTTTACTGCCTCCTGGCCGGAGCCAAAGTTCAGGATCTGGCAGTCGATGGCAGGAGATCACTCGGTGGAGGGAACTCTCTGTTCTCCCAGCCCGACCACCCATTTCCCATCGGAGCAGGCGTGCTCAGCTGCAGGGCACGGCCAGCTTCTGCAGTGTGCTTGAACCCTGGCTCCTGCCGCAGAGCTGCTCCTGGAAAGGAGCCTGAAGCTGCGGTGGGCAGGAGGCTGGAGCAGGGTCTCCTGCTCTGCCAGCACCCCGGGAAATGGGCCGGCACCTGCCACTGCTGGGACGGGGAATGTGTGTGGGCAGAGAGCCCTGGGTTCCTTCCCGATCTCTGTCCTTCCCCACAGCCCCGTTGTGTCCAGGTGGAGGAAGCTGGGCTTTCCCAGATCCATATCTGCCGCCCACCACCACCTCCCCTCCATGCAGGAAAAGCTCCATCGGGACTGTAAAGTTCGGTTTCCCCTGAGCTGGGGTGAATCTGTGTCTGCCAGGGGATCACGGATGAGGCAGAGTGACATGTGTGAAATGTCTGTCTCTCCCGAGATGAGCAATTCCTTGTGATGTTAATGAGTTCTGTTACGATAAATTGTTGGGGTTTTCCCCATTTTCTTCCCCATGGGTCCAGCTCATGGGATGAAGCATCTATACATCATTTTCCCTAAAAGCACAGACTGTTCCTGGCATTTCTCTCATTAATGACCACAAAACACAGCGTGTAGCTGTCCTGCTCACCAGTGTGAACACATCCAGGGATGCCAGAGCTGCCTGCTGGTTTGAGAGTCCAGCCCTTCCCTTCCTAAAGACTGGTCTGTGCTGATCTCTCCCCTTGCTTCATTCCACGCTCCCATTCCGAGTACAGGGGCAGGTGGAGAAGGTCTGCAGGGAAATGTCCCAAAGGGAACTGGATTGTGAAGCATGGGTCCTCTGCCCCACTCCCTCAGCAACTAGAATTTATTACAGCTAAGGTTACTCTCTCTGGAAAAGATAAAAGCAGGCTATGTCTCTACGAATGGCCATTGGGCCTCAGATCAAGGGTCTCTCAGCCCAAATCTCTGCCCCCAGTGAGGAGAAAAAGGGGCACAAAGTACCCAGGTTTACCTCCCCAGGGTGCCACCATCAGCTCTGTCATCCACAGCCACACACTGGGATTTACTAGGCTGGAGGCTGTATCCACACCCAGAGCTCCAGGCTTGGTTTCAATACAATCACCTCCGGGACACCTTCCTGTGTTTGGCCTCTACAGTATCCAATGGCAGTGAGTGGTACTGTTTAATTATGCACTGCTTTGTTTCAGATTGGCTGAATGATGGTTTCACTGGTGTCTCTTAAATCTTGTCTTGTGAAAAATAACGTAAAATTGTTCCACTTCAACTTTCCTGAAATAATTTATAGCTTTCTGGGCCCTTCTCCATTGGGTCCTTTTCCAAGCTGATGTCTTATTTAATCTCTCCTTGTACAAAACTCCTGTACAATGATCCTCCTTTCCCCTTGTTTTATACCTATTTCCAATTCTACATTTTGAAATGAAAATATAATAGTTTCTATCAGCCATATTGATATTTTCTATTTTATTCTCTATTACTTTCCTCTGGGCACTGGCACTGCTGGTTAATAAAATGGGTATTGATTACAAAATATGCTTAAAAGTTTCTTTATTGAGTAGCTGGCTGATAATCTGTCTTCTACAGATCCTTCTATAATTAAATTTGAATGATCTGGGAAAAAAAATCCAACTTTTACTATATTCACAAAGCATTCTTTGCTGAAGGTGGTGTATACAATGGGAAAGGAAAGGTTTTTAATTTAATCCACGTAGCCTAGCAACATTTACACCATCGATAAACAAGTACTGTTTTGCTGAACAAAAGACCACACAGCCCTTTCTCCATCCTGGCTCTGTTGGTAGTGATGGTAAAACTGACAGTGCCCAGCCTGCTGCACTTAGGTTGTCTTCTTGCTTTGTGTCCCTTTTGTTCACACTTCAGCTCACCTGCTAAAGCTTTGCTTGGAATAATGGTAAGATCTTGAAGTGAGGTGTCCATGGAAGATGCTCATCTTGATTTTCGTGTCTAATTTTTCTTTCTGACAGAGCTGATAATCACATTAGTCACATGGCTGTTCTACATTCCCTGAAACAAGATTGCCAGGAACCTTGAAATCTGTGAAATGTTTGCCCACGAGTATTTCCTGAAGGAAGATCTTTGGCAACTGTGTGTCACTTCTGAAATTTGCTACAATTCGACATGGAAGGGGAAGATCTTTCCACAGTCACCGGTTTCCTGGGATGTCTGTGTTCAGGAATGTGAATGCATTGCCAAACTCACCTGGGTGACCTGGTGATGAAAATGGAAAATCCAACTTCCTTAGGTACACAGAGGCTTCCAATGGGACATGAAAAATAACTCTGAGACTCATAAACTCTTAGATCCATGGAACATATGGCCAGTGTGTTGTCACTCAGTGACCCAACACCCCAGGGCAGCTTTGCCTGAGCTTTGTCTGCATCATTTAGAGGAGGAAGGTTCCATGCAGGGGACTTTGTCCACAAGATCTGCCCCAGCCCTTCTGAGCCTTTTCTGTGTCAAATAACAGAAACCTCTCCTGGTGATGTGGCTGAAGGTCCTTTCTCCATGGGAGTGACCTGGCACCTGCCCTGGCTCATCACAACCAGCCTGGGCTCATCGTGTTTAAACCCAGGTCATAAATTACAGCTCGTGTGGGCAGAGATGTGACCCCCTTGGGATTCAAGGGCAACATCCAGCTCAGGCAGAACATGGCACTTTCTAAGACACCATAAAGGGCTACAAGGGAACTGTTTGCCTCAGCAACCTGGGAGCCTGGATTGCTGATACAGTGAGTGCTTGCTGCCTCCTCCACTTTACCTTCTTTATTGTGTCTTTTCCTGTAAAAATATGTACTGCTCGAAATTCCAGCAAAAATTTGACCTTTCCCAGCGTACCGGTCTATTTCAAAGTGTATTTTAAACTATTTGCTTTTGACTGTGGGCAGAGGCTGAATCCTGTGATAGGGATAACTGGGAAAGCAACTGTGTCCTTTAACATGAGACACAATCACTTCTTGTTTGTATATACAGCTTCAGTCTGAAAGTCACTGGTAGAGTGCATGGCTTTCCTTTGCTTGAGCTGCAGAGAACTGCAGCTGGAGCAGACCTGTCATGTCTGGCACTTGATCAAATACTTTCCTGAATTATGATAACAGATTTTCATGTTTGTCATTTTTGCCTTCATTGTTTATTTCTTTGATTGTCAAATATCTCAGTTTAAAGGTAACTAATAATTGTTTTGGGTTTTTTTAAAGCTTCAGATGTGCTGCTTCGGATGGAGATAATCCCTGCAAGGCAGGGGGCTGCCCCATCCCTGGAGTGGGTGGCAAAGGACGTCTGCAGCAGACAAGGAGGATCATGAGATTGGCAGGATGCTGAGCATCAGAGCCTGGACCAGCTCCCTCTGCATCCCTCCTGTGCCAGGCTGTGGCCCCACTGCCCCCCAGCCAGCCCCCAACCATGGCCAGGCTCTTGGCTCATGCTTGGCTGCCATCCCTGGCAACTCCTGGCTCTGCTTCCCTGGGGGATTCGCTGGCCCCTGCTGCAGCTGGACCAACTCCCACTGTGGGCACCCAGCACTGGCCCCTATTTCCATATTTTTGTATCCTTAAATTTTATTTAACTTCCGCTTTCCTGAACTCATAATGCCCATATTTTTCCACCATGGGAATAGCTCTTCCTAGTTAAACTACCCTTCCTGCAACTTTCCTTCTGAACTATCACTGTGCAATGTTCAGACTTGCTAACTCCCAAGAAATCCTCCCATATAACCTTTTGCTTATTCCTCACATCATCAAACCCTCTATTTTAGCTGCACTTTTGCTACTGCAAGAACATTTTCTATTCTTTCGTCCTTTTTTCACTTTCCACCCCTATTGAATCCCTCATTTGACATGCATTTTTTTTTCAGCAGCTAATTATTGGCTTCTCCCTCTGGACTATCCTTTGTGTGTCTGCGAGACTTGGATTTTGATCCCAAGCAACTGGAATACATTTTCCCCTTGTTTAAAGCCTCTCTGTAGGTAAAAACAATTTTGCAAATTGAAAGGTGATTTAAATCAGCATTTTTTCTGTAGCAGATTTCTTCCTTTTGAGCTCTGCTTTGATTTCCACAATATTTTTTCTAAAGTTTGGCAGCAAGGTCTTGAGAGAATAGCAGCTTATTGCTTCTGTGATAAACTTTTATCATTTTTATAATCTAATATCCCTGCCACTAAGTGGAAACTTTCCCTGTCAGTCTCTGTGCCTGTTACACAGCCTGGGAAGGAGCAACAACACTTATTTTGTCAGCTCCTAGGACCTCTCAGATTAAACAACTTTGCAATTAAAGTGTTTACATATTACAGCCTCCTCCCTCCTTCCTCATTTCAGGCAATTTCATCAATCAACTGTCTTCTCATTGACTGTTTTTTCTGCAGCTCTCTGGCACTGCTCAGGCCCAGGGTGTTTCTCCCTGGTCTGGTCAAACACCATCCCTCACTGTCAGTATCCTGAACCTCCTTCCTACACAGTCCCCATCCTGGGGTCGGGTGGGTCGACTCATTTTTCTCTGCCCCTTCCAGTCCTTTATTGTCTTTGCTATTACAGTTTCATTTCAGCCCAAGGCCAACCAAAATTGCAAGCCTGAAACACTCTTTCCAATGACACATTTGCAATTTTCAGGATTCTTTGGTAGCAAATCTTTCGTAACCCTGTGCTTAGAGTAAACCCTGGTTTAGAGTGTAAATGAAGTGAGTTTACTTGAGATACAAAGCTAACCAGACAATAAATGGCTAAAATAGCTAAATAGAAGGAAAAAAGTCTATTTCTGAGCCAAGCTCCATTTAATGTTGCATCCTCAAATCCAGTAACCGCCTAAGGGTGTTTTCAGATAAAGAGAAATCATCCAGCTTTTGAGGGGGTTAGTGAAGCAATCACAGTCTGACTGGGCTGTCAAACATGCAAAGAAAACCAAGAGCAAACACTGTGCTTCCAGCTCCGATCTGATTTTGGTACTTGCAATGCTGTTTGTAATGGCCATGTTCCTTTGCGTGGGAAATGGCTTGGCAGGAAAACACTGCCAGCTGTGGAGTGATGGGGGCAGATTCACTCCTGATCCACTCTGGGATGCACTTCACTGCCAGAAAAAGCTACATTCCCTTCATCTCAGAGAGTTCAAATACTCTGAGGAAAGGAGGAGGTTGAGGGAGACAGGCCTTAATTACATTCTTCTTTCTCGTATGATTAAATATGAACAAAAGAACAACTGCACTGCATATCCCCTGCACTGAGATCTCTCTGCAAAGGCACAGGCAGAGCCAAACTTTGCTGGCAGTCTTCTCGTTTCATCAACAAGCCTGTGTTCTGCACGTCAAAGATTGTTCAGGATGACAAGAGAAATAAACTCTACAAAATCTGAAGAAGGACCTGACTGAGCTAAGCCAGACAGAGGGCTTGATTAATAATTCAAAATAGTACTTTGAACACTAAATGGTCTTTCATGTTCCTCTAAGCCGTGGTATAATTCTAGGCTGAATCTTTTCCAACAGGTTTGCGTTAGCTGTGACTCAGAAAAAACATTCCTCTTTAAAGAGGTGTGAAGAGAGAAAGGAAACAGGTTTTTTTTGCATGTTGCTTCCAGTTTCTTGCTGACTGCACATTAACCTGAAGGAACTGACATCGCTGACATGAGTTTGAAAGGGAATCCCCCCCCACAAGTGCAGATAACGTGGAGCATCAGTGTGGGAACCGAGTGGCTCTGAGGTGACATCGGAATCTGAAATGTGTGGGTTTGGGATGCATTCCTGGCTGTCATTTTTCATTTTCTCAGTGTTCTGAAGCAAAAAAAGGTCTTCCTCCAGGCAGTTTGCTTTTAAACATAAGGAGAAACACGGCAGATGAATCCCCTCAACTGGAGGAAGCATGTGATACTGTGCTGGTCTCTGTGCCCCAAACTCCCTTTGCAGATGTTTCTGGAGAGTTTCTTGCCCAGCTGTGGTGGGGAGGTGTGGAAAAACCACTGACATGTCTCTTTGATATGGTGTCAAAATGCTGTCAGAATTTTGGGGACTTTGCTGTCAGAATGACTGCTGATGGATTCGACTGAAGACGGGTTGTAAAGGATGTTGATGGAGAAGATAAGAAATGTGTTTGATACAGGGAGGAGAAGGAAGACTGAGAAGATCATAGAAAAGTAGAGTGGTGGAAATGATGATCCAGAAAAGTAGCAGAGTTTATTCCAGACAAGAATAAAACAAGACTGCATGCACAGAAGGCAGAAAAAAAGCTAATGTGGTTGAACCACAGAGAATAGGAGGGATCAGATATGTGTTTCAGCTGGGAAAGGGTATGAAAAGGTTGGATCTTTCCTAGATGTGAAAGGAAAATGTGACTCCCAAGGCTATTGATGCAATTACCAGAGTCATTGAGAGAAAAACAGCAAGAGGTCAGGGGAGGCAGCATCCTTTCAAGGCTAAATGATGCAAAACCACACATTCTGAGAAACATTTCCCACAGCTCAGAAATCCTTTGTAAACATGATTAACCACAGCTCTAATTGTAAGAAGAAAGACAGCTAATGTTGTGTGGAAAATACACACAGAACGGCTGAGAGAGAGTAAGGCCAATGTCAGAAATACAAGGATAGAGCAAGAGCGGGGCTGTAGCTGAAAGTGCAGGGAATGTCTACCTAAAGTCAGATATGTTAACATCATTGAGACACAGCACTGCAGCAGATGGTAATATTTTCAGAGGCAAAAAGTAATGCTAGACCCCCTAGAGCAGGCTCTGTTCTTCTGCAAGAATTAGTGTAAGTCAAACAAAAAGCAAAGCATTGCTAACACAAAAACACAGAGGCTTGTGTTCCAGAGATGCTGTATCTTCGAGGGCTAATTACAGTAGGCAAGAGGTTTCTTAATACAAGAACAGACAAATCACAAGGAATTTACCTATCTTGTGCAAATTCTTCTGTCCTTTACCATCTTTCTGCTTTTCAAATAGCTCTTCAAGTGCTGTGGATAACTGATATCCATTCATCAAACTTTGAACCCCCTCACCTCACTAGCAGTTACACAGATGGCTCCAGTGAAGTCCCCAGAAGGTGTTTGGTACAGATATCTGAGAATACCATTGTGATAGAGGGTCTGTGGGCTCTTGGGAATGTGTCAGTGCTTTCCTGTGGGTTGGGGCTGGTTGCTGGCCTGCCTGCAGACACACAAGTGGGAGGCTCTGTGCTCACAGCATTAACACAGGCACTTGCCTATGTAAATTGATTTTTAATCTGCTGCCTACATGATGCTGGGTACTGAATGTGACACAGTGTAATGTGGCACTGGACAACCCTAAAATCCATGTACAAGCTTATCTCCACTCATAGATGCACTGTGTAACCCGAGAAAACAACTTCTGATGTTGTGGGATGTTTGCAGGTCCTGATTATACAAACCAAGGACAGAGGCCTCAGCACTCGCTCCCTTCAGCTAATCCCCTCCTACTGACATTATCTTTCTTGCCATCTTATTTCAACACACTAAACGGTGATGGGAAGCTCCTTTGGGCTGTAGTCTGGTCTCACCACTTGCAAAGAACCACACACACCAGTCACCTTCTCCTGACCCAGACCCCGTTGTCAGTGCAGGGTCCTACACTCACCAGGCTCTGGTGAGATGAACCTCTGGGCTCCCATGCTCCCCGAGGCCAGGGCTGTCCTGTTTTTCAGGGGGCAGCTGCTCTGAGTCGATTTAACCCGCCGGCGTTGCCCGCCTGATGTCGCCGAGGCAACGCGGTCCCAGGGGAAGTGGGTTGTGTTGCCACAGCAACGCGATGCTCTGGCTGCTGCCTCCTTCCATTGACGCCATGGAGGGAAAATTTGGGGTTGATGGAAGCACTGGGTCCTACCGAGGATGAAAAGTTGGGGTGACTGAAGGATCACAGCAAAGACAGACAGAAACACCTATTTGTAACTCTAATTATAAGCAGTTGCAATTAAGGGCTCTGGCTGCTGCTGCTGCTGCTTTACCAGTGCCCCCACTAATGCACTGCTCTGAATGAAATTATTTATGTCACATTCCTTTATTACTCATTATCACATGTTTTGCTTTACAGTTAAACTATGAATAATCTAAGCAGGACACATCTTAGTGATGCTGTCACTCCTATTCTGGATGTATTGATTCAGCAAGTTCTTTCAACACAGACTCTGACTGTTGAGTATTTTTAAATAACAGAACACTGAAAGGAGAAAGAGGGAAAATATGTGACTGTCCGTAGAAACTGATGACAGCTCCTTTTCCAGAAATGGTGGGAAATATTGATTCACTCTCCTCTGACCTTCACAGAAGAAGTTCAAGGCTGTTTTAGCTCTTTTTCAGCAGGTTTCCTGCTGTTTCAAGGCAAAGATCTATTATTTGCACATTAGTACCTTCCACCTGCCAGCAAGGACAAGATCCTTCTATGCCACTTATTTCACCAATTCAAGAGAGAGCTCTTTTAGAGCTTATGAGGTATCGAGGAAAGGCTGGAAAGGAACGAATCACAAAACACTGTCAAGAAATGATGGAGTCCACAAGCCCCTTGACGACACAGAATCAGTGATGGACAGAAGCTGTGCCTGCTGTGCATCCTTGATCCAGTCATCTTTTCCTGAAGTTGCAATGCAAATATGACAATGTATCTTGTTAAGCTTTCATAACAGAATTTATTTGGATTTACCTCCTTTGTAAACAGATAACAATGGAAATGATCAAAGTGTGAATGTACAGAGAGTTTTCAGGGAAGGGAAAGACTTTTCCACATCGGTGTGGCTGTGATTCTGGCACAGCCCCTGCGTGCACACCCCAACATAAGCACTTCAGGCTGACTGAAGGAGCAGGAGGAAGTACCACAGAGGCAGAGTTGCTCATGGAGCAAAGTGTACAGTAACAACATGATTAATTGCTCACAGTTCAAGATTTGCAGAACAACGAATCCTTTTGCAAACACTTGGGATTTCTACAGTATAAATAAATAAGTATGAATATAACTCTTATTGTAAAAATAAAGACACTTCTTTATTAAATAGCTTTTAGTGATAAAATGGAGTGCAATGAAGAGATTTCTATCAATGAAAAAGACTCATCTTTAATTGAAGATAGTTAGAATAACGCCTGACAACAAAGTACTATACTTCCTAAAATTAGTATTAAATATTCATTAGTTCACAATGATGCTGTGAGGAAAGAGATAGAGATTGAAGGTATTTTACATATATTCACAGGACACCTTATAAAAGGATAATATTTTTGCACTGCAAAGCAATGAATGGGTTCCTAGAGCCATTCAGAACATAGTCATGTATGGATGTCACTGATATCACTGTCAGGAGTAGTGAGATTGCTGTATTTGCACCATCAGTCTCACCTCCTGGCTGACTCGGTTTGATCAATAAGAGCTCTTAATAACTACACAAGTTAAAAGATCTTTAAAGATTTAGAGATAAATATTGCCAGCACGGCTATGAAGATCTTCCCGTACGGACACTAGGTGTCAATGGAGAGACACTTCGAAGCAGCTGCAACAAAAGGCAGTGCCGTTGTATTCTCTAAAACCACATTCTTCTTTTCCTTTTTCTAATGCAACTCTTCTGGGCTGATAGCTTTGGGAATTAAAGTCACAAAAAAAACCCTCAGGAGCAGCATGTACACGGAACACCCATCCAATCAGTGTCCGATGCAGATGTGATTTAAGTCCTAGTTGAAGGCAGCAAGCATTTTTCAGCTCTACAAACCAATCAGTTTTTTGCTGAGACTGACAAAGAGGGATCTGAACATGGTGAGATGGCCTTATAATCCTCTGGCTTAGATGCTGAGACCACCCGTTTCCTTGAATGAAGACATCCAGGATGCAGTCAAACAGCAAATACTCTTATAAAATTTAAGAATCTAAACTGAATTGGAAAAAACAGCCTAGAAGTAAGAAGTTTCATGTCTCCCTTATCCTCCCCTGAGATACAGAATCCTCTGTCAACATTTTTATAATGTACCCAAAGGATGTGAAGCATGACAGAAAAATGCAATACCAACTTCTTACTGACTTTCTCTGAAAACTAAAAACTGCTTAACTGAGCTTCATGCTGCGTTATGAGTTTAATTAAAACAAGTGCTAACAGCTGTAATAGGTCTCATAAAAGGGCTTTCAGAGAGAAATATAAAAATTTGGGGATTTGGTGGATAAAGCTCATTTATTACTGTTGCAATTCACATTTAATACTGCAATTTTAACACTTGTAATTAGTTAACACAACATGCTGAGCTGCTAGAATGAGCCCCTCATGTACCACCCACTGTAGTACTGTCCCTTGTTTGTGTACAGCATTTCTGTGCATGGGGTGGATCTGTGGGTATTAAAGAGCAGGGCACAAACACTGGGAACAGACAGGAAGATGTGTTAATGGCTTCTTGTGGTGCCAATAAAAGAGGGCCAAAGAGCAAAGACGCTGCTGTTACTCTTGTTTCAGCGAGGGATCAGGCACTGCAAGAGGAGGGAGAGACTGAGGCTCAGCCTGGAAGGAGGCTGAAGGTGCCCCACCGGGGGAGTTAAGCAAGATGGGGTGAGAGATAGGTTATGAATTTGGGGTAAAACCTCAGAGGCGAAGTTTTGGGAAGAGCAACAGTTATTTAACAAGCAGCTGGTGAAGATGTATGACAAATGGGCAAATGCCAAGTGTGAGAAATGTTTAATAACAGGCAACGGACAAAGGTGATGACAGAAGATGTGAAAACAGGAGCTGTAGCAACAGTGACAGAGCAATACGTGTCTGGGGAGTGGCAGGTTGGGATCCAGTAGAGAAATGCTCATAACCTGAACTGAGTCAGGTGGAAATGTGAGAAGGTGGGGAGGGGACAAGGATCTACATACAGCAAAAGACAGTTCCAGATTTATGAGCAAAGGCTCAAGGAAGAAATAAATGTCAGAGCTCTTGGTGTGACAAACCCCTTAACTTCAACAAACTTGTGTTTGAACAGGTTCTGCTGGAAAACACAGACAGTAATTGATATTTTGGATTTAGATTAGTCTTTGAACAACTCACAGGGAGGTTAATTTTATTTCTTCTCTTAAAACAAAACAATCTAAAAACCTTTTACCATTATTTAGTAGCAATGTCCATGAACTCTACCGCTGACAGAGCCATCCAGCAGGATCAGGGCTATCCAGTGAGTGACTGGCTACCGCAGGATGTGCACAAAGGTCTGTTTCCACCAGCTCCCTCTGCCCAGAATTCACACCAACCTCAGTGGAGAAGTTCTTCACGTAAAGTTTTCAGTGCTGGGGGCAGAAACTAAACTACAACCAAAACGAACCAACTGCTTAGCTCAGTCCTTATTTGAATATCCCCTGTTTACACACCAAAGTGCTGTTGCTTAGGGCTTCTCTGATGTGGGAACCATAAACTCTACATCTGCTACGTAGTGTTGCTCAGGGTAGTTTAAACAACCTGGTCATCCCACACATCTTATGTCACAGGTACTACTTCTATCTAGGTTCAAACATGTGCCATTTTATGTCATAAGTATGACACGACAGAGATATTTCTTTTTACATCTAGGTAACAGCTAGGACAAATGTTTTACAAAATCTGGCATTTTAAAGTTGATGTTTTCTACTGCCTGAAAAATTGTAACTGCTACCAACAGAATCAGTGTTTTCTGTGTTCATAAACTAAATTATGGCAATGAAAATGTGGACATTTATGCAGGTGTTTCTCCCAACTCAATACTTTGAAATTTATCAACAAATGCAGCAAAGTATCTTTCCAAGAATCATCCAAAATATTTTCGATGGACTAAAGGCAGTGTCAAGGTAACATATGTCAGCTTCAAAAAGCTTATTTTTTTCCTCTGGTCTTTGTACTATTGATAGACAGTCCTATATGATTTATTGAAATATACAGTATTCAGCTCTATAGGCTAACAAAAATGTGTACTAAGTCTTGCTTACTGTCATAAGCAAACTGACTGGTTAGAGAACCAAAGTTTGGTTTCTGAGGTTTAGCACTTGCCTAGGAAGAAAACCAAAGAGAGACAGGAGAAGCAGTTTCATCTTGCACGCTGTGTTGAAGGATCTCTGCATCCTGGTAGCTAAGCCTGGGATCACTTTGTTTTTTGTTACTATTTCTTATGTACATTATACACAAAGTTACATGTTTATGGACATTTACAGCCACAGGAGAAAGCAGTGGGTAGAAAAACAAAGGTTGAATGTCAAACATAGAACACTTAAAATGTGAAACTATGCATGTTTTTTACAATGAGGGTGGTCAGTCACTGGAGAAACAGAAAAAGGGAAGTGGGAATTTTTTCATCTCTTTATGTCTTAAAATGAAGATTGGATACCTTCAGTTCACAATGATGTGGCAGCCAAAAAAAAACCCAAGGAAAAGTGTCAGAGAAATAGTCAAAATAGTCAGCATCATTTTTCAGCTGTGAAAAACCAGCATGAGCCCACATTTTGGGATGTGGAGACCAGACCTGCACACAGTGCTCATGAAAGACACAGCAAAGTTGAGCAGGTACAGAAAGGAGGATTTAATGTGACTCTGGGGATGAAGCAGCTGCTTTTGGAGGAGAGACTGGTAGGACTGTAAGGCCTTTATTTTGAGAAGGCTGAAGCAGAAGGGCAAGAGCAGGATTTCACCTTGTTTGCAGAAGGCTCTGAACCTGTCTGTAGTGGTGTAATGGTGTGGGACATGCCCAGCTTGAGGGGGCTCGCGTGTCTCCTACAACAACACACAACAGCTCTACTCCAGGTAATGAATCCGATTCCCCTTAAACAAGAGATTGTGTTCACTAATACCAACCATCAGAATATTCAGTGTTTTCTTGCATTATCCTTGTACGGAATTTGAAGGCAAGTGTAATTAATCCAAGATGTACGTATGTTTATATAGAGTCTGAGCTCTAGCTGGTGCTGACAAGTTTATGAGAAGTGAATTATTACTTGTTATAAAAGGATTTATTTTACTTTTTAAGGAGCCAGTCTGGAGGTTTAATCTGATTATTTTATCCCTGTGCAAGACTACACAGACTATTTTGCTTTTTCTGCTTGCAACTTGGCTGGTCCTGCCAGCAGGACAAGCACTGAAGCTCCATCACAGTTTCACTAAGGGTGCATCAAAGTCACACAGCACTGGGTAGGGCAGGCAGAGTGAAGGGAAGAGAGCTCAATATTTGGGAGCACAGGCACGTGATAAATATGGGAATATTTTTTAAATATTAAGAAATTATTAGGAGAAAATGTGATACTGAAATATATATATTTTGATAGGAATGCTGTGGGGACCAACTTCATCAGCCACACAAGTCTTATCTAACTCCACAGTGGGTGCTGAACGTGCCATGAAGACAGTGGAAAGAAATTGTATTGGTCATGCTGCCTGAATTAAAAACGTTATTATAAAGGGGATCAAATTAAGGCTGCAAGTGCATTTCCTGATTTATTTTCTACCATTCTTTTAATGTGAATGCTTATTATAGTAATAATTAAAAAAGCTATGCAAATTCAGGGTGAAAGAAAGCGTATGATGAGCTCTATGTATGCGCAGCAGGCAGTATTACAATTAACTTGATCGCCGACAAGTTTCTCACATATTTGTGCCATCAATTCTGATGCTCACACACAAGAAAAAAAGTGTATAAAGAAACAGGGTAAACTGTGGCGTAAATCAACTTGAAAATGTGCTTCACGTGACCTTGGATGCTTCTGATTTTGTCTGTTGACCTTCAGAGAAGGCTAAACACAGCTCTGCTCTTTACTTTCCTCTGAAGCTGATTAGCTCTGTGTGGACATATAAATATCAGAAGGCCAATACAATGCAGCTCTTCAGAGACTTAACAGTATTTACCGGTAACACATTTTCTCAAATAAATAACCAGATTTATATCCACAGGCACAAATGAGAGAAAATTGCCAACAAATGCTAAAAGCTAATATAAGAGCTGACTGGTGCCAAAAGCAGGCAATTTTTTGTCAGGTGTCTGGCTGTTGTGAAAGAGAGTGGGAAAGAAAAATCAGTGTATTCCCTTGGAATCAGACTTTCTCTTTCTTCCTCTGACGCTACTTGCCAGTGCTTTTTATTGGTATTTTGTTTTTCCATTTCTACAGCACTTTCTACCTTTCATTTTTACCTCCTCACCACCAGCAATGTCTTCAGCACCCAACTGGCAAAGGAAAGATCTCATCAGAAATCTTTATTTTGTGGGGGACTAACCAGATACAGTTTTATGGTCGATCAGATCCTTTTCCCTGTATCAGTTCTGTCAGTATTTAAAGAAGGTACATTGAACAGTGAAATGTGCTCTTATATTGTTTGAGGCCACCAGACAGATAATACTGTAGGAGTGGCAAATGAAAAATCAGTGTCAATTATCTTTTGAAAAAGGGGATACAGCAACTGTTATTCCTGCTGTAGAAAAGAATAAAAATTAAGAGAAATGGCTTTATACAAAATATTTGGATAAACTGGTGAGGTGTGGCAAATCTACCTCCTGTGCATTTTAAAAATTTGTTAATTTTGTATGGATACAAGATGTAATCTTACTCCACATAAAAATATGGGACCTGTATTACAGCGAACACCTTTTAAGTGCCATGAGATTTCCAACTGGCACCCCTTGCTGAGAATAAAGTAAAAGCACTGGATGGGTGTTCTGGGATCCACTGCTGTGCCCTCCATGCAGCAGCCATGAACAGGATATCTTTGTATGGGAGTGTGGTGAGAACCATCTGGATAAGCAAGGGGACACTGGCACACGAGCAAACAAAACCAAAACACAGTACACTGCCTCAGCCAATTCTGGGCTTCTAAGTGAAATTTCGTATTTTGAGCACAAGTCGATTTCTGATCTTTTATTGTTGAAACAGAAGAAGAATTAAATAAAAATATTTACACTGACAACGCGCAGCGGTGTCACTAAGCCAACATCCGTATTCCCCTTGACTCATGTTTGTACAGGACTGTTTTCTCCCAAGACGAGGTTTCCAGCAACGTCAAACCTTAAAGGCCGATGGCTCCACGCCACACAGCCCGTTGCCTTCCCCTGGCCATCTGCCAAACACACAGATAACAGGTTTTGTACAATGAAGACAAGCAAAAATCTGAATAAAGCACATCCAACAACATACAAACGGGTACCTCCAAAGCTCACACATATAAGCAATTGTGAGAGGGTGGGGAGGTGCTGGCACAGGTTGTCCAAAGAAGCTTTGGATGCCCCATTCCTGGAAGCGTTCAAGGCCAGGCTGGACAATGCTTGGAACAATCTGGTCTAGTGGAATGTGTCCCTGCCCATGGAACCAGATGATCTTTAGGGTTCCTTCTAACCCAAACCATTGTATGATTCTGTGTTTCATTTCTCTGAAATTCATCTTTAATGGTTTATTATTAAGCAGATCAGAGCTATTGCCACAATTTCACAAATTATGTCATTATGGCTCTATTCAGGTGTGAAGAGCTGCATGCTCCTTCTCTCGTGCTCACTTCTTTTAAGAATTGTTCTTTAATGACTTTTCTGACAAGAAACTAGAGGGGTGGGAGGTCCTAAATCAAACTGCTGCCAAGAATTAGATTGAAATTTAGATTGGGTCTGACCAAGGTCAAAGAAAAACAACTTCT
>NW_021939063.1:9140792-9208741 GCF_001715985.3 Manacus vitellinus | reverse complement strand
GGGGTCTGACCGGGGACCGCCGGGGAGCGAGCGCGCTGCCAAGCATGTGATAGGGAAGATCATGTGTTATTGTGCAACCTCTCCTGTACTTATTCTTGCGTTTCTGTCTTTAAATCGTTGTGGACGAGTGTAGGTTTTTTTTTTTTTTTCCCCCACTGAAGCTAGGGTTGTTTATTGCCGCTGTTGAGCTTTTAAAGTGGTTATTATAAAGCAGCGAAATAACTTTCGCTATTTCGCGACGTATTAAAATTCAAAGCCACCTGTATGTTCCTCTTTATGCTGTCACTCTCTAAGACAGGTAAGATCCTTAACCTGAGCTGAATGAAACGCCACTTATGATACTTCCATTTTTATTCTGTCAGAACGTACTGTGTGTGTTGTGCTATGCAGAGCATTTGTCATTTGGGCTGTAATTGAGCTTCAGTGCGAAAAGTTATTTAAAATGTTTGTGAATGGTGGTACTTGGCACACCCAGAATTTTGGACCTGAAATCACTGAATGCTCTTTTGGTATAAGAAAGTAGTTTAAGGGGAAGGGAAAGGTGAGAAAAAGCGTGCTTTTCCTAAACTTTCAGTGCCCTCGATTTGAGGTCTTGTGCCCTTGACCTGTAACGGGAGTAAAGGTTTCTGGCTTTTATTGATAGAGGATCCCCTGTTAGACCAATTAGTGGATGTCACCTTGTGAATGAAGTGTGCTCTTAATGCCTGTTCTCTAGTTAACAGTTTTAGAGAAACAGGAAGAAATTAAGCTATAGAACAAGTAATTGTTTTTATTAAGGAAGCGTTGAGACACTGGCTGGTTTTTTTGCAGCCCTTTTAGACTGGCTACTTTACAAAGTGAAACATACTTTCAGTTCTTGAAAATAGACAACCTAAACAAGACATGGAATATGCGACAGGGCAAGAGTGAAACGTGCAGTCAGAATGAATTAGAAAGCAGTTTGCAATTACTGTCTGTATTTGAATTTTTATTTTTTCTAATGAGAGAGAAGTTCTGTTTGGGGCATGAAGAAGAAAAGATGAAAGGTGAAGGGTAAAGAGGTGGACACTGGCAGTGACTGAGTTGAAGTTGAAGTTAATGGCATGTTCAAGTATGAGCACAGATTTATGGAAATTACAAGTGATTTTTTTTGTTCTGCAACCAAGTCAGCAATGTCTTCAAACATCTGTAAATATAAAAAAGGTATAGTTTCTTGTAGAATGTATTATTTTAAAATTAAGCTCCAGATTAGAAAAATTGCAGTAAGTAATTGGATGTAATTTTTAAAAATGTTCAATATCTTTGTATATAATGTTTTCCTTTAAAAAAAAAAGGAACCTAAACACAAAAAGCCCCCAAAACCCTAACTGAAACAAAACCCCATTCCACCAGAACTGTTAATGTCTTTGAATGCACCTTTGCTATTTAGTGATCAGTTTACCTAGTTTTAGGGTTTGAAATAACCTTCTTCAGGGAAGTAAGTGTAAAATTTTCCTGGTGAATGTTGCAAGTACAGCTGGAAGGGTCCTCTGAAGTTAAATGTTTTCAAAGAAAAATTTAAAAATATGATGGTGGCAAACAGCTTTTAAAATACAGCTTTACATGGTGAGGCTGTCCAGAACAGAAGGGTGGTTCCTTTGCTTCAAGTTTCTGCTTATCATCTTTCTATCTTGGTCAAAGAGAAAATTAAATTAGGAAGGCATGGCAGTGTCACTTGTTGTAGGCAGAGCCCTTTAGGCAAGTGGCACTGCCTGCAGTGCTGTCTTGCTTATCTGGAAGCCCATGCTGTTTCCTCCTTGTGGTTTCCAAGACCTGGGGCAGGAGCAGTGCCATGTTCTCTTCAGCAGCAGGCGAGGATCCCTCTCTAGGGTCAGGGAAATGATCCTTTCTTGCATTGTTCACCAGTGTGGGTGACAGTCAACCATGGCTGTGTGTTTGTTATTTAGGGTTCTGTTGTAACTGCTGTCGTGTAAGGCTCTAAAAATGAGAAAGTGTTAAGTCAGAGGTTCTGATATCTCTGATGACTGTTATAGATAGGAGCTGTGCCTTGCTGTGGAAGACTAGATCCTGTGTGCTCACATACTGCTTAGTATTTAAAGGACACTTGGAAATTGAGAAAAACACACAGTGAGAGACTCAGATAACTGGACAGACCTGAGTACTGTTTATTAAGATTGCAGTTTTTCATCTTGGACAACTTAGGACAGACAATTAATTTCACTGTTTTCCTAGGTTAATGCCTTCTTACCTTAGAGTTGCTGAGATAGGTCAAATGGATGTTTTAAACACATTTCCAAGGCTGTTTTTAAATATAAAGATGAAACTGAGCAATTGTTTTTCTAAGTTATTATGCTAAGGAAACTTGAAGCTAGTTTAAGTATATACCCCTATTGTATATGTTGGGAGTAGGGAAGATGTCTGCAGAAATAATATGCTTGTCTTAATGTGTCTCCTTCTTGTACAGCATTAAATCTGAGCATGTCACTAGGCTGCACCTGCATGCTAAGAGTGAGAACATTTTAGATAAGTTATATGAGGGTTTTTTGTATACTTTGAGAGAGTATGGTAATAGAAGCAAGAATAACTCAAAGTCAAAAGGAGCTCTTGGCCTTTGGTGTAAATCATGTGGCAAATGTCTTCATGTACTCATAGCGACACCAGTGGTTCCTTTGCTGCCATAATAGCACTCCATCCAGGTGGTAAAAGTCACTGAAACAAACTAGACTACAAAAAAGACTTGTATTTTCTTGTCATGCTTAAGAAATTACTTCCAGGTTTATGTTCATTCTCTGATTCCTCCGGAGTTTCATCCTTCATTTTAATTGTTTTTGTATATGTGATCAAAGGACATCAAGATGTGGCTGTTCAGCAGAGTGGATTGTAAGGAATGTGTGGAAATGAAACGATGATAGTTGTGGGGGAACCTCCAGAGACATTTATTCACTGGGCTGTGGCAGAGAATTTTTACATTTGAATCTTTCCTCAGAACCTTTAGTTCATTGGTATAACTGCAAAATTGACAAGTTGATAGAGTTGGGAAAGGTGCAAAGTGACAGCTTCAAAAATCAGGTTGAGGACGTAGCCAAGGATGGAAATGTATTCTGAAAGTGTGTCCTTGACCATGACACTTGTACTTTTAACAAGGAGGCTCTGAAGGGATGTGTTAAGACTGTGAAATTAAAGACACAGAAATGGTCTGTTCACTGTTTGAGTCATGGCTTTGGGAAAGGTGTCGAGGAGGACACCTGAAGGAAGGCAGGGAGCTCTCCTTCCCTGTCTATTGAGGCAGTTGCACAAAGGTGCAAAGTGCTGCACCATTAACTTTCTGTTTTGTCTCCTTGTTTGTAATAGTAAAAACAACTGTCTTTGTTCTTGAAGGTATTAAATATAACAGTGAAACTAAAATATTTTTGGGATTATATACTAGCTTGAGCAACTCAGGTGTTTCAACTAATCACAAGTATTTTAGTGCAAATCAAATTTTTCCTTCCCAGGATTTCACCTTGATATTGAAGGAAAGATTATGTGCTTTTCAGCTGCTCCCTGAGCAAAAGAGAACCCTTCTTAATATTTAGCTTTTGAGATATTCCTCTTCAGTATGCTCTGTTTTTGTGAAGGGAAGTGATGCATATGAATCTGGATGGACAGGTGAAAAGATCCTTTAGTTCTGCACTGAGCTGCTCAATTAAAATTCAGAGATTTGCTAAATGTCATCTTTAAAACATCAACAGGATATCTGAGCAGAAGGGAGTAGGGAGATGCTCTTTTACATTGTTAGATCTTGAATGTGATACAGAATAAGAGTTCAGTCTGCCTTTGAAATATTTATTTTTTTAATTGTTAAGAGAAGAGCTTAATATTAAATTAAACCTGTTTCAGATTGCTTATCTTCTTATTCTTAAGCATCATTTACTTATGATTTCTTTTTCTGTACTGGGCTGATACATCCTGTGGAATTCCTAAGGAGTTACTCCTTTACATCAATCACAAAGCATTTATGCTCTGCCTGCATCAATTCACAAGTCATGCATAACTCCTTCCTGTTTTCTTGAAAAGAAAATGTCAAGAAAATGAAAATTTTCATAATAAAATGAAACTTATTGAGAGATAGGAGTTGGATGATATTAAGAATTTTGCAGTATAGGATAAGAATAATAGTGGTCCTTCTGAACAATGCTGTTTGAGCTTTCAGATGTAATTTGGATTCATGTGTTGCTGTGAGATACTATCAGCTTTAAAATGAAAGTACTTTTAACTTTTTAGTAGTGCTTTCACCTACCTACTTCCTCCATAACTGTTAATTTACTGGGAATAAAGCTAAGTAACTCTCTCCTCCCTCTTTTTTTTTCAGGCATTTTTTTTTTGTCCATAACATTAAAAGAGCCTTTCTGTGCATTGGGGGTTTTGTACAGAATAATTGCATTGTATGATGCAAATCCAGTCCAAAGAGGAACTACTCTATTTAAAGTCTAGGTAGCACAGTGAGCACTCTCATAATCTGTTGATTACTAGTTCTGCATCTTTTTTTTTAATAATATTTGTAACAAAGCTGTTCTGTGCTCTGCTTTAGTAGTCTCTAGATTTTTAGGGAGATGGAGGAAAAAGCTATAGATCAATGATGGGCTTGTCAGTGCTGGGTTAATGATTGGACTCGGTGATCTTTGATCAGTGATCTTTTCCAACCTAAACAGTTCTGTGATCTGACTGTATTAAACCTTTGAATTTGGTACACAAAGAAAGAAATACACATGCTTGCTTTATGTTTTAAAAGGTTGTATGTGTAAGCAAGCCTAGCAACCTGAAGGTATAGAAGAAGCTTTAGAGTTTTATTTGTTCTTTGATCTCCATCAATGAAATCAGTTATAAAGCAAAGTATCTTGAACGTGTTTAACATAAAAATACCAAGTGAAAGATTACTGTTGTGCAGCTGCTGTACTTGCACATGTATTTGCTTTTGCAGAGGCAGTTCTCCCTGACTTAAATCTGAAGGATTAAGTAGAGTAGCTGCTGTTAGTACTAATGGAACTTCACTCCCTATATTTATCTTGTTCTCACAGGGGAATTTTGAAGATAAACTAAGTATTAAGGAAGACTGATCTCACTTCTCTTTAGTTACTTGGACAAAACATCTGAAGGTTTTTTTTTCTTGTCTGGAGGTCTTTTTGCTTCTATATTTGTTTATCACAATAGAATTGCTTTTCAACATTTGTTCTTAAGGTTGTAATTACTCTATGACAAGGTGAGATTAGGTATTTTTTTAACTAAGTGATGTAGGTCTAAGAAAGCCAGCGATTGTAGCTCAGTGGGGCTTGAAGGAACGTTTCATCAGTAATCTTCAGTACAAATGAAAATTTAATTAAAATGTATGTGTAATATGTTGTTCTTACCTAAGATAGTAAAAGAACTGAAAGTATGAAGTGAAGGAATAAAAGCTGCTGACTGGCTGAGAAACAGAATTATAGATGAGTTGACTGAAATTCAGCTATTGCTAGATGTTGCTAAATGTATATTGGTTTACATCAGGAAGGAGCAACTTCTGTGTTAATTGTAAAAGCTACATTTCTTGGAATTTAGACATAGTACACTTGGTGCTGATGCCAGGACGTTACAAATAGCTCTGCTATTATTCCTATAGCACCTATTAGCTCTTAACAACCTATCTCAAGAAAGATATCATCTTATTCCAGTTTGCACTTAGTGGCTTGACATAATTGTTGTGCCTTAAGTGATCAGTATGTCCTAAAATATGAGGAAGCAAGCAGTGAATTTTTTTTTTGTTTTAAATTTCTTTTGAATTTGTATTTGTAATCTGTTGCATACTAGTAACTTTTCACTTAACTGTTAAGCTTGATATTTCCTGAAATAGCTTTTGATACTTGCTGTAACTGTATAGATAAATTAAGCTGTAGATTCAGTATCTGCTGTTTTAGTATCCCACTGTTACTTTGGGCAAATAGAAACTTTATTACTCTTACGTACTAGCCTCTGCAAAGAGCGTAACTAACTATGAAGGAAGTGGATAACTAGCCTTTGTAAATAATTGTTGAATTCTTAAAAGCTTTTGCTTCCGTGTTGAAAAAAGCTTATTGTAATAAAAATTGTATGACACTTCTAAAATTGGATTCTTCAAGCTGGTTCTAAAATTAAGCTAATGGAAAATATTGTATTGCAGTATTAGATATTGTACTGAACACAAGCTTCTATTTAACTTGGCTATTTTTGTTCATTTAATAAACTAATATTAGAGTGCTGAGACAATTCTGTCAGTGTAGCAGAGTGCCATCTTCCCCTTGTGCTAACACTGAAGTTTAGTTGTACCCTCTTACCTAAAATAGAACAATGGAGATCTCGGGGAAGAGGAGGAGACAGCAGAGAAGGAGCTCACTTCAAGCTATTCACCAGTCAGTCATTAAAAAGCATTAATGTCTAACAAAGAGCAGTTGCTCATTATTCAAATGAAGACTGGAAGTGTAGCCAAGATGAGCTTGAATGTTTCCCACTGGCTTTCATAACGTTTTCAGCTTCATGAATGATCATTCATATTTTTTTGTGAAAGAAGAGGGAGACAATAACAAATATAGTTCACAAACGTATTGGTTCCTCTTTTAGAGCAATGTTATTCTTGCCTCTGCAATGGTCCTTTAGATTCCTTTGGTTGTTCTTTGTGTTCCATGCCTGGCTTTGCATCAGTATTTCCTTGGTAAGTAACAATTGTTTGGTGGTTTTTGATACATCAAGATTCTTTGATTCGTGTAGGTTTAATTGTTTTCCTGAGGTACTGTCAGTTCCCCAGTAAATGCTGTGTACTCTTCTGCACTCTGGAGTTTTTGTGTCTTTATGCATCACTGTAATCTAAACAGACAAGGTAAATAGTGAATCACAAGAATATTAGTTAGAAAAGTGACTGGTAGGGAATTTGGGAAATCTGAGTGTGGACAAAACACTGACGTATAAAAGACTCTGACAGCAAGATACTAATTCTACTAAAGGGGTGCATGCTTCTGAGATCCCATAGTGCAAAAGGATCTTTTAAAAGTAAGGATCTGAAAGAAGTACTGTTGGGTGGAAACTCCAGAAATCTGTTATGCAGAACGAGCAGCTGTTTTGTGGTCATTGGTATTTTGTCTGTGAGGTTGTGAGAACTGTGGTGATGATGGCAGTGTTCTCTTGTGTGCTTTAGTGGGAAGGATACTTAAAAGAGAGAGGAGATTAAGATGAAAGCAGCCTGTCTTATAGTTATCATGCTGCTAGGACCTGGCCTCTCTTTCATAAATATACCCTAAATTGTGTATAATAAAGGCCAGCATTGTATCAGTAGCAGTTTTGCTGGTAGCCCTTTCCAGACTGGGGCATTTCTGTTCTATACAGAAGTTACAAATGGTGGGTAGTGGCAGTTCTCTGTGCAGAGACTTGGAAATTCCCTTTGGAATTTGAAAACATCTTTAGGAAGAATCTGTCTTCAAGGCATGTGGGAGGGAGTGCAGGTATTCCTTTTGTAGCGTTGCTTTTATCATCATTTAAAAACAACAACAAACTTGGGAGTTATTTTTTTTTTAAATGATAAGCCACTCTCTGTTCTCTCATTTTATTTCCTTGAAGAACAGCTTTGCTTCTGTTTGGAAATGGTCTCTAGCCTGCAGGGACTGGCATGATGTCAGGTTTTGATGTGAGGTCATCTTACACAAGTCTGGAACCTTGCACTCCTTTTTGGGTGTTTGCGAGGTCCAGACCAAGATGGTCCACGACCAGGGACCTCGTCAGCAGAACTGAGCAAATTGGCACAAAATCTCTCTCTAAACTGTTGTGTGAAGAAGGATTAGGATTGCAAGTTGGAGAGGAAGTGCATGTTCTTCCATGCCTAACTGTTCTGTCCTTCTGTGGATTTGAGCAGTTCGTGAAGGATTGCAAAGCTTGAAGTCCTGCTGCTCTTGTTGCAGAACGTTCTAAAAACTTGTGGAGTTTGTGTGGGGAGCAAAATATGGGTTTTGGATGAGGGTTGAGAAATTTCTCTGTGGTTTTCCTGAGCATTTTTGAATCAACTGTAGTGCCAAGTTCCTTGTTCTTGGTGATTGTATATTGACAGACTGCTATAAAGCAGGATGTCACAGTGGCCCTTCATTTCCATTTTGGTTCTTCCTCCCTTGGGACAGCATATTGTTTTGTGCTTCCTATGAAGAAAACTGTTTTCCAAAGAAGCAATTTTAAAAAAGAAAAACACAAACATTTTTGTGTTATTTTTTTCTGTTGAGGCTTCAGTAAACACTTACTACTGTGGCAACACTTGTGCTAATCTTGACCATTCAGGAAGAACTGCTTCCTCAGGGACATGCTGTAGGGTAAGGAGCTGGTCGAGCTCAGGTTGTCATGGGTGTGGGGGGTACCCCTCTGAAAGATGTCTTCTGGACAGCCCTGGAGTGAAAATGCAGAGATGGAGTTACCTCTTTCCTTCCTTCCTTCTTTCTTTATTAGAAAATTATTGTTCAGAAACAGGTTTTTAGCATTCGATGTTATCAATGTTTCTGATTAAAATCCGTAAGTATTTGTAACACTCAAAGTTTTCTCAGGTTATGAAATTATGAACGATGTCTCATTAAAACAGATTAACGTTTAGTCTTCAGTCTTTGACATCTTTGGGGAAGAGTAGGGGAGAGATTCCACAAGTATCCTTGTTCTAAAGTGTTGAAGCTTAATGCTGTTCGGAGTGGTGATGTTCAGAGCCCAGTTTCTGAAGTGTATAGCAATTAAGCATCACTGGATATAATGTTTTTAATTCTAATCTTGAGATTGTGTAACTTTATCATAAGCAGCCATAAGCTGGACTTCAGTTTCTCATGTATTCTTGTAGGAGCATAATAATTTTAGTTTCTTATCATTGGAAACATTAAGTGCTGTGCCTTGAGTAATTTTTTCACGGCACTTTGAAATAATGGAACTTTACATGGTATACTGGTTTTGCTAGTGATTTAAACTTTTCAGAGCTTTCAGGGGCAGACAATGTTAACTTGTAATAGCTGAAAGATCTGCAGTGTGTTCGTTTGTTATGAAGCAGTGTTTGACTGGGGGGAGTTTTAGACCAGAAGTTCTACTGCTAAAAGTCAGTTCACCTGGAAGCTGAACCTTGTAGCACTTGCCATCTGCTGCAGCTCACTTTTTTTTATGGTTACGTCCAAACTTTATGTCAGAATGAATGTTATTTGTGCAAGGCTCTTGCAGAGTCTTCTGACATCCATGAGCATTGTTGGAATGGTGCTTAGGGATGTGGTTCAGGGGTGGATGTAGCAGTGTTGGGTTTATGGTTGGACTTAAAGATATTAAAGATCTTTTCCAACCTGAATGATTCAGTGATTCTGTAAAAGAGGCTTTTTCCTGGTCTGGGTAGAACATGCTGATTTTTTTTTTATTATTTTTTTATTTTTTTTTTTTTTACTATTATCCCTTCTTAGGAAACAGAACATATCTGTCTGTCTTCACCCTTCCTCTTTCCCAAAAATCCTCTTCCTGTGAAAGTGCACAGGATGCAATTACTGGAAGTATGTGTGGGGGGTTGTCTGTCAAAATACTTTTTCACATGGAGATGATTCTTTTTACAGCTATATGTTTTAAGTAACTTGAATGTTGATTTAACGTGGTTAGAAGTGTAAATCTGAAGGAAGAAAAGCGATAAAATGCGTTATTTTGAGATGTGGTACAGAAGTTATTCTTGTTCCTCATTTGGTTCTGTATCGTGACCTGAAGATTGCCCAGATTAGAAGTTTAAACTGTTTTAAATTTTAAAACAGACTTATTTAGAATCTACTCAAATTTATTTATACTTTATTTACTAAAAGCAGCTGTAACCAAATTACATCTGAATGAAACAAGCTTCACTTGTGAATTATTGATGAATATATTGTACTAGTAATGAAGCAGTACTTCATGTTGTATACATGTAGTATCCCAGAATTGCCAGAGATGTTAATGATGCGTCTGTAGAATCCCTGATACTCTTCTGTACCTTCTCCCTGATGAGTTTGTGCCACCCCTCAGTCCTCTGGCTGTCACCCTCCCTCTGTAAATCCTGTGCACCTCTTCTATCACTAATTTAGGTAAATCTGTATGTAACAAGGACACAAATTGTGAGTTGGTGTGGAGGTTCTGGTGTGTTGGTTTTTGTTTTTCCTTTTTCCTTTTTTTTTTTTTTTTAAACTGGAAAGCAATTCACTTCAGCTGCAAGTATATCTGGAACCTTTTACAGACAACTGACCAACGTTTTCTCATTTTCTGGTGTTGGTTATTAAAAAATGTGGTGTGGTACATGATACATTTTTTTTCTTCAGTTTTTTAACATATCACACACATATGGGAACACTAGTTCTTTGAATACATTTTTTTTTAATTTCACAAATCAACAACATGTCTTCAGTCTTTTTTAAGCACTTAATAATAATGAAAAAAGCCCTGTAAAAATCAGACTTCAAGAAGAATTGAGCCAGCTCTTTAAATTGTTGGTTTTTTGAGAAAGACTCGTTTGAGAAAGGTCATTCACAAACAGTTCAGGCAAGAATGAGTCTTCAGTGGTGATTATGTGTGTGGGAGAGAGTGCTAAATCCTAGAAAGCAGTTACAGGAAGGGTGCAGAGGTTATTGTAGCTGATCAGCCCATAATAGATGCCTTTTGTGACACTGGCTAAGAGGGCTGATAAACATGTTGAGGTTTGCCCAGGATGGGGATGGTTATAGGCTTTTATGTGGCATTACTAGAACAAGCACTAGTTCAGTATGCTGTAGTAGGGTCATCACTGAACATTTTTTAAAATGCCCCAGGAAGTGCTCAGTTTGCAATTATGAAGAATGTGCCCCTGGTAAGAACCTGTAGAAGCCCAGTCTATTTCTCAGCCTCCCTCTTCCTACTGTTTCCCTCTTCCCCCTTCAAAAAAACTAACCAAACAAATTAAATCCCAACAGCCCCAAACTTGTACAGTGGCTTTGTCAAAATTTATAGTTACCTACTGGAAAAAGGATGTCTGAAACTAGAGAGTCCCTTAATACCTGTACCTGCAGATGAATTTTACTTCAATTTGCCTTCTCTTTGCCTATTGGAACTTAAACTGGAAGTAAAGCATGGGTTTTAATGGGCTGTGGAGTATCTTTATGGAATCACAGAATGGCTGGGCTGCCTGGAGTGGTTGCCCAGGACCATGCCCAGATGGCTTTTAAGTATCCCAGAGGATGGAGACTCCAGAACCAATCTGGGCAACCTATGCCAGTGCATGGTCACCCTTACAGCAAAAAAGTGTTTCATGGTGTTCAGGTGGACCCTTTCTGTGTTTGAGTTTGTGCCCATTGGCTCTTGTCCTGTCGCTGGGCACCAATGTAAAGAACCTGCCCCCATTGTCCTTCAGTGCCCTTCAGGTACTGATAAGAGCTACCCTGAGCCTTATCTTCTCTAAGCTAACAGTTCTACCTCTTTCAGCCTGTCCTCACACAAGAGATGCTTCAGTCCCTTCATTGTTTTTATGGCCCTTCGCTGGACTCTGTCCAGTATGTCCATGAGTCTCTTGTGCTGGGGAGCCTCAAACTGGACACAGTGCTCCTCCAGGTGTGGCCTTACCAGGGCTGAGTAGAGGGGAAGGGCCACCTCCCTCCACATGGCAATATTACACCTAAAGCAGCCCAGGATTCTGTGAAACTCACATTCCTTGCCTGGCATATACAAGTGTGCTTATGCCCTGATTTAAATGTGGATGTGTGAGATTAGGCTCTGAATCAGCTTGAAGTGACACTTGATGCTGGAGTTTCTGATTGAAATTCCTCGTGCTCTTTTATACAGATCAAGTCAGATGACAGCACAGCCCATGGCAGCCTTGTCTTATGTAAAAACACGCTATGTTTCATCATTCAAATCAGTAGTGACAGCAGGAAATGGTAATGAAATGTGAAGTGACCCAGGCAAAGAACTGTGGGCTTTTGTGTACCTCTTTTACCTGTAGGAAGCTATTCTTGAATTGTACCCGGATGCCTATAATTACAGAATCCTGAACTCAGGTTGACCTGGCAAGTGTAGCTGTGTAACAAGCCTGCTGGGTATATAAAACACCAGGCCCTCTCAGTGTTGCTGGTTGTTTCTGCTGAGCTTCGAATCTTCTGTTCCATATTTTTCTTCTAAATTGCTCTTTTGTAGAAGTAGTTCAGTTATAGTTGTTTCATGCTGTCTGTCACATGAGATACACCTGACTGTGAGAGTGGCTTCAATCTGTTTTGTCTGAGACTAAATAGCTAAGAGGCGAAAGGAAAAGCTTCTTACACTGCATTGCATCCGTAACTGCCCACGTTAATTCTTCCTTTCTGTTCTAGTCCAAACTTGGAGCAGACCAGCTGTACACCACTGATGAAAAAGGCTAAGACCAGCCCTTTTTTCCTTGGCATTGGAACAGATTGGAAGTGCCAGTACAATCAGTGGTGAGCGATAGGTGTGCTCGGGTTTGGGAGCGGAACCTTGCTCTGTCCTCTCATTTGTTTTCTTTTTTTCCTTTCTACCATAATGTGTTCTAGAATGGTTGTAGATGTGCAAGTACAGGCTTGAGGCTAACCATGTGTGTATGCCCTGACCATAAGCAATTGTGTCTTCCCCTTCTGTGTACCCTTATCTGTGTTGGGAGCTGCACTGAAGCTCAGAGGATCCATAAGCCAATTAGTCTATCAGAGAAGGGCACTGGAGTTAGAACAGTTGGATCACAATGACTGCATTCTGATGTTGCCTCTACTCGTGTAATTATTTTTGTGGCAGCACAGCTATTTACCTTAATGAGCTGTGGTCTTGAATTTTTGTTCTATTCCTGTTTATTACGATACAATGGCAAAAGTGGTGGAAGACAAATTCCCCAAGAAAATGCTTTTCATGAAAAGCAAGTGTTGCTGTTCTTAGAGTTCCTATGTCATATTTCCATACTGAGTAGTCTTATATTTCTTGCAACGTGTCTAAAATCAGTTTGTCAGTATAGCAGTCAGTTGCTCGTATTGGACAAATAACTTCAGTTTATGTGCATATACATATACACACACATACAGTTTTCTCTCTATAGATTGTCATTCACTGCCATTTTTGTCAGAACCTTACAGCAAAGTACAAACTGAAAATACGCAGATGACTGGAAAAATGTAGTTTTATGTTACCATGGTTTGGCAAGAATTTGAAGCAAATGGTGATACTGTTAACTCAGTGCTTTTTTTATTCTAAAAAAAGGTAACTATATTGTTCATTCTAGAATAATTAGTCTGACATTGTAGGAAAGTATCTTTATTCACTGAATGCACCTGTTAATCGAATTATTTTATTCAGGTGCTCTTACATCCTTAGCAATGCTTGAATTTTAGATTTTTACAAGTGCTTTGAGCTTCTCTACGTCATTTCAGTTTACTTTGTCCCCTTTTGTGTACGAGATAGATTTGCTTAAGTATCTATCATAATGAAAGATGTGAGTGTTCAGTTGTATCAATTTGTTGGCTCTCTGAAAATTGTGGCTGAATATAAACCATATTTTGCTCATAAGTAGTGAGGGGCTAGTAAACTATATTAGTTATGGATATGATAATAAGTATTTGATTTCTCATGATAGCTTTTATATCCTGATACCACATTATCTAAAGAAACTATCAGTCTCAGTAGGACTTTATACTGAGCCTGCCAAGCAGCTGCCAAGTGCAGATAGCCAACATTTACATTCAGTGTTGTGTGATGGTAGCTGAGACATGATTCCAATTAAAAGCTTGGTCTGCACACTGCAGATGTCTTCTGAATATTAATGTGCACTACAGCCTGAGCAGATGGAATCTCTTTAAAATACAATGTAGTGAATGTAAAATTAAGGTTGGATTTCTGTTGAAAACTAATAGGCAGTCAAAATTTTTCTTGTCTTTCTTTGTTTTTGACTGCTAATCCACATGCATATCTGTGTATCATCATAACTTTTCTTTACATATAGGAGGAAATCAACTCTTCATTATGCATTAAAATAAAAATACTAAAAATATGCCTTATTGAAGTTTTCTCAAATGCCAGATGTACCTAGAAAATATTAGGAATACGTGTGACATTTGCTATGCCTTAAAATATGCCTCTGCCTAAAGGACAGAAAATAGTTGAAATGTAGGATGTCCATGAATTATTTAAG
Organism: Manacus vitellinus; assembly: GCF_001715985.3. Taxonomy (NCBI): domain Eukaryota; kingdom Metazoa; phylum Chordata; class Aves; order Passeriformes; family Pipridae; genus Manacus; species Manacus vitellinus. Next base: position 9,194,613 of record NW_021939063.1, on the reverse strand, counting down.
GAGTTCTTAATTGAGGAAGGCTGTGTAAAAATATACATAGGTGTTTGTATTGATTTGGGATTCGGAGATGTTCTGTGAGGTGTATTAGGAAAAGTACATCCTGCACAGGAGGGTTAGAACAAAACCAGGGAATGAAGAGAGTGACAAGAACATTAGTGGTGCACTGCCCAAACTTAACTGTCAGAAGACAGCAGCAATCCAGCTGGGAAAGTGCATGGATTAATTACTGAAGTATTTACTATGCTTCCATGGCAGTCCTTGAGATATGAAGTAAAGCCTTGGTAGTAGGAACAGATTAAAAGCTGTGAAAATAAAGAGGGTAAGTGTGGTACTGAAACTGAAAGCAGAAGGCTTTCAAGGTGAGTGGGAACTGTAACTTTCCTCTTTGCTGCTGCAGTTGTGTTTTCCTCTGGGGCAGAATGCAGGTGTGAGGAGAGGGTACAGGGGGAAGAGGTTATAGAAAAGGCAGTGACAGGAGGTGTGAAATCAGTGGATCCAGTACACTGCTTCACTCACTCGTGTTATTACTGCAGCTGTGACACCCTTTTCGTACTTCATTTTACAATTGCTTATACCTCAGACTGTGTAAACACTAAAGCCAGTGCCACTGATAGCATTTTCCACTTCATCCCTATTACTTCAATGGAGATTTCCCCCCAGATCTACATTTGGATTATGTTTGTCTGTTGTAGTTACGTTGCCTGGGTAATATTTCTCTCAAATTTACTGGCCTAGCTGTAAAGAAGAGGTTCCTGCCTTCAGCAAGGGTGTTCAAGAGATACATGCATACTTTCAGAGACGTTGACTTGTGTGCTATTACTGAGGATAATATTAATTCAGGAGTGTTTTTAAAATCCAGACTATAGTGGGACAGAGAGCAGAGTTGCCCATGAGGTTTGGGGGAGGACTGGTTTTGATGGTGGTGTCCCAGAGTGCAGATGTGGGGACCATCTCCCTTAGGGAAAAGTGTAGGAATTGCCTCCTGAATCTGCCCTACCTGTTGTGAGAGGTCTTCTTTTGTTGCTGTCATTAGTTTTCACAATGATGTTTAATGCATTCAGATGTTCAGGGTAATGGTGGGACTTTTAATTAGGCTTCTGAAAAGGGAAAAACAAATCCTCTTGACTAATTTCAGTGTCAAGTCAGGTGTGACAGACTGTGCTTTTTGGGGCAGTGACTTATGTACCTTGTACTTAACAGTGGCTCTGTGCTATGATAGAATGCAAATTTAGTAGTAGTGATATGTTAAAAAAATTCTTGAGGTTTATATGATTTTTTTTTTTAGCCTTATTCACATTGCATTCACTTGTATACAGTTCATTATTTTGTGGAAAGAGTTTTCTTCCAAGAGGTGCAGTCGGAAATAATAAAAATAGAGTAGTGTGCTAGACATAGTTAAATGATGGGGTTTATGACTCATTTAGGAATTATCTCCAGGATTTCCAAGTATGTTTGGTGAAACTTAGCTTTCCAAATAAGCCGAAAGAGGTCTAAGTGTTGTTAATTTGTAACATAGAGCAACGACTTTGCATCTTAAAGCCAGTCAAAGGATAAAAATTTGGTCAAAAGTCTTTAGGGTTGGATATTTTAAGAAGTATGGGGAGGTCAAAGAAAATCAAAAGCTATAGTAAAAAGCCAGCTGAAATATGAAAAATATTGCTTTAAAAGAACTGTGCTTGTGAGAGTCAAATGTTGTTTCAAACAGCTCTTCCAAAGTTTGTAAGGAAAAGATTTCAGACAAAATTTGTCTTCATTACATTTCAAAAATCCTAAGTGCCCTGAAGTATTAATCCTTCTGCCTAATCCATCTCTGATCTCTGGTGGGACAGGAGTCTGGTAAATAAAGAGGTGACACTTGAAAGCAGGACTGGTAAGATAGAAGGGAAGAGTTAGTCAAGAGACTTGGAAAAAGGAACAGGCTGTTCTTTGCCGCTGCACTTAGACCTGAGGGTGAGTTGTCCATGTTTCTTACTGATTGGGAAATGCCTTATGGGTCCCTAGATAAGATGTAAGAAGTATTTATTTTAAGCAAACTTGCAGTTATTTCTCCTTGGTGTGATGTTTCCATTTCTCTGTATTCTCATTCTCATCTTTGACCCTTTCTGGCTTTTTCATTGTCAGACAATCCCTGTGAAAGTCACTTTTAAGGATGTTCAGTATCTTTCCTTTCTATCATCTATTTAATGCTGGGCTTGCAAGCTTAACTTTTCTGATAATACCAATGTGGCTGCTTATGTTCCCTATCTCTGAAATGCCTTCCTCTTTAAACTTGCACCTAAAGCCCAAACAAATTTCCCTTTTTCACTTGCTTTGTTGTACCCTTCAGAGTCTTGCCTCCTCTGACAATGCTTTGAAGATTTGTCAACTGCTTCTTTACTCTTGTGGTTCTCTGCAGCATCCTTCCTACTCTGTGCAGTGTATAATTTTGTCTTTCTAAAACTTGAAAACATTCCCAGGTCTTTCATTTCAGTCTCTGACAATCTCTGTTGTAGTATCAGCATACGGTTATATCTTTAATCACTGTGAAATGTGTCCTTTCAGCTGAGGTTGTACCTCAGCATGGGGGGTTTTTCTAATTTCATGTCTGTAAAGCAAGTGCATGCCTTGTTGCTATCTCTTTGATCTTCATAATATAGATTACTCTCATAAAAAATGAACACACAAAAAAAAAAAGTGCTGTGTTTGGCTTGATCTGAGATGTCAACAAGAAATAGGAAAGGACTGTGGGTCATACCATTGCAATGTCAGATAATACAGAGTGCTGCTTGATAGGTATTTGTTCTCCTGTACTTAGGCTTCAGTCAGGCTGTATTAACTCCTGAATTCTGAGAGCAGAGTTCGTTGCATAGAAGGGTCATGGTCCTTTTTTGTGTAAATTAATATCTGCTGAGAAACGTAATCAAAATAGTACCATGCAGGACTGTTCAAATTCAGTTATGGAAAGAGAATATTGAAATAGGGATACATTTTTCTGAAGTATCTCTAATTTAAAAACAAACAAACAAAACTCTTAAAATCTTAGTCAAGAAATGCCGTTATAACCAGAGGTTCACCCAAATTCCTTTCAGTTATTCAGGTAAAGATTTCTTTCTTGAATTTGTCAGCTGTTTAAAGTCTGTCCATTCCAGAATGCCTATGAATTTTTCTTCTGTATTTAAAAACCAGAAAAGAGCCAACCCAAAATAGCACAAGAACTTTAACTTCATAAAACATCTTTCACCGACTTAAAGGCCTTGCTGATTGACTCAACTTTTCCCTTCAGAAGTTGTTGCATTCTTTCTACTAGAGGGGTTCTAAAAAACTTTAGAAGCAAGGGTCAGGGGCTCTTTTAAGATGACTGTTTCTTCATTTTCTGTCAGTAATTTTTAAATCCAAATTTTAAAAAAATCAATTAAATTGGAGACGGGATGTTTTGCTACTTTGTTTTTATATTTTGTTATCTCTTGCTACTGATGACAACTGTTTTTCAATACTAGGAAATAAAAAGGTATCTGTGCCTCTATTACTTGTCCTGCAGCAGAGAGGAAAACAGTGTTTAATAGTAGTGTAATTTTTGTTGTTGTTTTCCAACTCAATAGATCTGAAAGTCTCTTACAGAAAAGCAAAGTGTGTGTGTACACAGACAATCAGGGACCATGGTTTCCTTTTTTCTACCTTTTTTTTTTTTTTAAATTTTCCATACTCCCTCTGAAAACTCACTTCTTCCTTAGTGTTCCCTGACCTTTTGTCTTCCTCCAAATATCTGGCATGCTTCAGCTGACACCATCAGGGTCTCTCCTGCCTGTCTCTAACTAGGTTCTAAGTTTCCATGCTCTTCTGGTGGGGGTGGGTGAGCAGAGGAATAGAAGGAAAAAAAAAAAGGGTACCTGTAAAACCCTGTTCTATTTCTGTCTGTTTTGCCTTTCTGGAAGAAAACTTGACGTGGACTGTTGGATTCCAGAGCTGCCTCTGGAAAAATTGTAGTAGTTTGTAGCCCCAGTCATGCTCCCCACCTTATCAAGCAGAGATGTGGAAGGGGAAGTGGAATCTGCCACTGTCCAGCAAAGACATCCTGAAGGAAATCATGAATACACAACTATTATATTAGAAATATTCACAGGGAACCCCGTTATTTTACTTACTTGTCGAAGGGAAAGGTTCAGATTGGTATTCATTAAAGTATGATGGTGTATCTGATGATGAAAGTCTTGTTTCTGCTATAGAATTACTTTTTAATTGCCAGGATTCGTACGAAGTTGATAGTTGAACCTAAAAGTTTTCTAAGAGTTGTGATGGTTCCTATCTGTGTATGTCCATTAACATCTTGGTGTGTAGAAAAACAGTTTGACAGCTGTAGTCTGGCACTTCCTTATCGTAACTTGATATAACATTCCACAGAGACAGTCACGCCTCAGATTTATACTCCACTCTGCTTCTGGTATTTCAGCTTTAATGGTTTATAGTGTCAACTCGTTGTTTGGATAATCTTAATTGACTTGTTATATTAGAACAGTTTACATTCTGTTTCTCTTTTTGCCTCTCCTCACATGGGATGATTTTGTGCCATGATTTGATGGGAAAGTACTCTGAAAATCACTGATTTGTTACTTTGTTTTAATAAAGCTGATGTTTTGTGTGTATGCTCTTTGTACTCTGAGTACTATACTACAAAGTTTAGGCACCTACTATAAGCTTTGCTCCATCCTTCATCAGGAAACCATCAAAAAATTGTTGAGTTGATTAGAGTTACACAAAAGATCTATATTACATACTTGTGTGCACAATAGCTTAACTTAGCTGCTGCTATAAATTGTGTCCAGTATCAGAAACATGAACATGTGGGGATTTTTTTTACCCCAGTTGTAATTAGCAAGTGTTCACAGCTCCTAGTAAAAAGCAAAGGACTTGTGGAGGAGGAGGATGTTTTCAAGGTATCCAATACATCTAATACTGTAACATTGTGCCTGGAATGCCAGTCATTCGTTTGACCCTGAGTGTTTTTCCTGTGACCCTGAACTGATCTTTTGAGTTTCATTTATCCTTTCTGTAGGAATTTAATGTTCTTTGGACAGGTAAGAAGAGCATAGCAATAGCTGGGAGAATGATGGTTGTACTTCTGTTCACTTCAGGCTTATGAGTAGTGTGGAGAAGCAGCTTTCCCTGTGATGGTAGTAGTGTACACTGGAAAAAGGCTGATGGTGGTTTTTTTTACTAGTCACTTTTCAAAGTCACTGTCAGAGAAGGGAGCCCACGCACTGTAGGAAAAGCATGCTTTTAGGTCTGACCGTAAAGAATGATTTTACTGTCACTTGTTTGCCTTTAAACACTTTAATCGTTGGTTTGGTTTGAAAGCAGGTGTAAAAAAAGGTAATATCTGTGTCCATTTTTCACCTGTGAGGCTGAGTTTTACACCTACCTGTAGGCATAATCAGAACTCTTGTAAGTTTAAGCTTAGTGAGCCAAAATCCAGCATCAGTTACTTCAAAGTTAATCTCAATGCCTAAGCAAACTGAAAAATACTGAAGAAATTCCTATTTTGTTACTTTTTGAAAGTATTTAAAAAAAAATTTTAAAATCCCATTCTGTGATTCAGAAATATACATCCCTAATATTTCAAGTGAGAGAAGCCAATGGAATGGAGGCACTAATGAGTAATAGTACAGCTCTGTAGCAGTACTGCTCTTTGATGTAAGGTACATTTGTGAATTTAAGTAATGATATGTACTGTACTGGTTTATTTATGCAAATTATTCAAATAATTTTTTATTAAATAAATGTAATGACATACCTTTGCTTTGAGGAAGCAGAGTTTTTTCATCTGAAACAGCCCGTTAAGTGTTCCTACCTAGTACTTAATTCAGTCTGTGCCTCAGGACAGTGTAGAGAACACAGACATGTTCAGGAGACATTTCTCATTTTTCTTGAACAGTGGAGTAGGATCACTGCCCTGAGTCAGTTCTGGCAAAACTGTGGAATGCACAGCTTGATCTGCCTTTCCACTGCCAGAGTCACTTGCCTTTGGCTGCCAGAGAGGAAATTGGGCCGTTTTACTCTCTTCTGGTACAATGGTTTAATTTAACTCAGTTTTTGTTGTGTTTACCCAATTACTGTGTCTTGGTTCCCATGAGCCAAGTAAAAGCAGGAGCTGTGCCAAAGGTATGAGACATTTTGGACTTGAATATTGCTGCACCTGAGGTTCTGACATAACGGAGAGCTTACAATGCAATCATCTCACAGCAAAATCTTTTAATCTCATTATAGTCTCTGCAATTAACGTATAATAACAGTCATGTTATTACCAGAGACATGGCCCATTGTTCAACCTGAGCCGTGTCCCACTGGTGTGCAGGGAGGGAATTCAGTTCCAGTTCTAACTGGAGGTACAAAAAATGAAATGTTTCCTATTTCAAAGCAATTTCATCTTGTTTTTGTAGATCCCAGGTCTGGTGAGTGGTACCAGGTTGATGTGCTGGATTCTCAGGATTCCCGTCACCGTGTAGGCAGAGGTTGCTCTGGTGGCTGTGCTGGTCTAAGAGGTTGTTATTGGTGTGTCCCTCATTATTGCTTTAAATTAGATGCCCTTTAGAGCTCAGTCTAAGAGACAGGCTGTGTTTACTGTAAATGTATTATTCCCTTCCGCCCCATCTAGTTTTCTGGAATCTGTCCACAGACTAATGTAGATGTATGTGGGACCTTCAGGAGCTGTTCTCTTAGCAGTCCTTGATTCCAAACTTTTCTCCATGTACTTCTAGTGATAAAACACAAGGATGCCAGAGGAGTGGCTATAGTGACTGCAATACTGAAAATAGTCATAAGCAAAGAGAGCTTTTCATTGGTATGCCAGAAGGAAAAAAAAACAACCCTAATCTTCTCTAGTAGGAAATGTCAGATTTTCTCTTTAGCATAAAAATAGTCATCTTCTGACAACATATAAAAGTGAACCTGGAATTTTATACATGTTAAAACTGTCACTGGTGTAAGAAATGCAAACTATCATTTTAATCTTAAAAGCTTTGTGGAGGCAGAATAATAGTGCTCTCTTAACTGTCCTTAAAAGGTTATGTGTTTTTCTCATTTTTAACACTGGAAAACTTGATGCAGTTTTGATGACACTGAACCCTGCTATGGGATAAAATAATCAAGATTCTAAAAGAAGACATAGTCTTTGAAAAGTGGATTTTTTTCTGTTACCCAAAGTACGTCAGAGTTTTCCGTAGTATATTAATTCTGCTTAAAGACACTAAAATGTTAAACGTGAGTAAGAAATGGGTGTAGGAATCATGAAGTAGCGAAGAAACTCTGCATGTGGCAGATAGAGTGTGAAACAATGTTTTTGCTTACTAACGGTGTTGATTAACAGTATCTGAATCCATGTATGCGAGGAGTTAAACATTTACTTGAAACTGTTATGACCTTGATGAGGTGCTTGTGCAGCAAACATCAAATTCTGTTTTGAATTGAGTATTTCTCTTGTAAAAAATCACTTGGTGGTGGAAACTGAAGTAATTGGCTTTGTTCCTCTTGTTCTTCAATACCTGAGAACTGGTAGGCTCTTGGCTGTGTCTCTGGACAAAAGTGGTGAGTGTTCCTGTTTCTTGAGGTCCCAATTTGCCAACTTTAATGCTCACTGAAATTGGCTCACTAAACTACTGATAAGACTGAATGTACCGTTGCAGGGCACATTGATGTCCAAAGCAGTTTTGTGTCACCACTGGTGACCACAGACAGACCCACGTGGAAAAGTTAAGAACAGGGCAAAATATATAAACACTTTAATTTCAGGGAGTCGCACAAGTTTGTTCGTTTAATAAACCTGAATGGATCTGTGTTCCCAATGCCTGTCTCCCTTTAAGGTGAGAGAAAGTTCTCACATCCCTGGTGTCCTTTGGCAAGTGAGATTTATGCTACCCTTATTTGCAGGAAGGGTTGCTGCTGTCAAAAATTGCTTAAAGGTTTGAAGATAAAGTTGCCTGAGTTCTCAGGTTTATTATTCAGTGTTTTTGAACCTCTTCAAGCTGCGTCAGGGTTATTTTTATAGGGGTTATGTCATGTTATAGAAGTTCAGATCTAGATCTAAATTGTAAAATTCAGAATAATCTTGCTTTTAATCCTGAGCTTCTTGTGAAGCTAAGCATTGTCTCCTTGTGGGTAGATTTGGCTGAAAACTCTATGAAGTTACCCTGATTATTCCCCCCACCCCAGCTTCTTCTGATTTCCTTTATCATTACAAAAGAATACACAATAATAATTTTGTTCTTATTTTTCCACTTATGTGTTTTCATGTAGATGCAAGGTGGTTCTAAGTGCTCCAGAGAAGCTGAGTTCTTGTGTATTTGCTAAGAAAGCATCGTTCTTCATATTCTGGTGGTGCCAAGATACTCAAGAGTTTGTAACTTCTAAGACATGATGGGGTCATTACGATTTTAGTAGCGTGGGTTTAATACATCTGGGTCCGTGATGCGTGTGCTTTGAGGGGGTATAAAGGCTCATCTAATTCTTGAATGTTTAAAGAATGGAATAAAAAGTTCATTGGTTTTATCAGGAAAAATAGAACTATCCATCAAAAGGAAGAGAATTGGGAAAGCATGAAGCACTCAGAATAAAATTACCTTGGTTGTTAGTTTGGTTGATGAAGGAGAGCAGAAAGCTTTGGTTTTGTTCTGGGTGAAGCTTTACAGGTTAACTGGTTTTTGTGTTGAGACTGAAGCAGCTCAGGAAGGCAGTAACTTGGTCACAGTGAAAGGGACAAAGATGCTGTTTGCTGAAGGTTGGCCTGATGTCAAAATGTATGTGAACAGTGAAAGTCAGGACATTCATCTCAAACTAAAGTTCAAGTACCTTGTACAGCCAACAGCACGAACAAAGGAGCAATGGATTATCCATCTCAGAATTTTTCAATTTAAATCCCTTATGGAAGACAGCCTTGGTCAGGGATAGATGACTCGAGTTATTATGGGAGCACTGCCTTGGTACTCACACAGCTTGTGCTCTGTAGGAGTAGAGAAGGGATTAGCAGTAAGTTCCTTTGGCTTTTGATCCATGTTAAGTAGGTAGAGCTAACCTTAAGTGCTGGAATGTTGTGCAATAACACTAAGTAAAATAGGCTGGGAACTGATGGTAGGTTAAGACTGAGTAACCTCTGTAAAAGTGTATTTTTTTTCAGAATTAGGTAAAAGAGAACCCCAAGGCTCTTACCAGCTATCTTAGCATGTAATGGCTTTCAGGAATATGTGGTTTAATGTTAAATAAACACTGACTGGCAAGTAAATGGATGAAAGCTTTATATTGAAGCGTTTTATTTTTTTTGGAGATTTGTATAGGATCGGTGTAGTAAAAATAATAATGATTAATCAAGATGATGACTTTGTAACAATCAACACAAATGTGTAATTTTGATTTTATTTTTTTTTTCAGCTCCAGTTGTTAACCGATACAACAGAAGAGTATCAGGTATGGTTTCTTTTCTGAGAGTTTAAAGTTTCTGAAATAGTTTTTAAATGTGTATTTGACTAAAGGAATTGCATTAAAAATTACCTTACCCTTATCACTGCCTTATTTGTCATAATTCTTGCAGTAGTTTTATTTGAAATAATGATAATTGCTTCTTAATTCACTGTAGACAGCATAGCATAATTTGCCATAATTATTTTACAGGAAAATGAAAAAATGGCAGCATTTTTCAGCTGTACCACATCTCCTAGTCTTCTGTGTTGCTAAGAATTTTATCTCTGGTTAGAATACAAAAATATGGGGGGAGGAGTGCCCCCTTTCTGCATTGTTTTAGCCCCTGGCTTGTGCAACTGATATTAAATTTGTTGAATTAGTGGCTGTTCACTTGTTCTAGAGACACAGATTATACTCTTTTTATTTGTTTGTTTTCTATCTCAACCAATATTAAATGCTTTAATGAGAAGCTGTTATTCCCAACAAATACTTTTCGAAGTTGGTTTTTGAAGGAGTATCATGTGAACAAAATGTTATGTGAGGATGAGAAGGTACTGCATTATTTTTTTCATTTGAGGTGCAGTGTGAATTGCTTTGCATGTGTTCCTTTTTTTTGTCTTCAGATATTTAACTAACATTTAGCTGGCTTAGGAAGTTGTTGTTTGGTGAAACTGAAAGCTCTAGTTTTGAGTTCAAGTCCACTCAGTTTGAAATCTGTGTATATGATCTTACATATTATTGGGTATGTTAGTTATGGTGGTGCATTGTTGACTTTATATATATATATATATGCTACATAAATAAGTGGTATATAAATAAATGTAAGATAAATACATGTTTATGTGCAAATTGTCCTTATAGTCATGTGGTTCACTTGCTTTGCTGCTGGTTGCTTGGGTGTGATTAAGGGTATGATTGTGTGTTTATACCACTACAAATAGGTAACTGAGTATAATAAGAATTTCATAACTCTTAAAAAATTACAGTGCTGGTAGTTTTGATCTATTATTACATGAGAAATTTAGGCAGGACAGAACTGTATCTTGAATAATGGAGTTCGATACTCTGATAGTAAATATTGCAAGTCATATATTGTAGAGTATCTTAATCTGGAGGGGCCTAAGACATTTTAATTTCTCTGCTAATTAAACTAATCCATCCTGGAACCTGCTGATGGAGTAAAATCATACAAATGAGAAGTGAATACATCTCAGATTTAAATTTAAATAAAGGCCAAATTATTTCCAAAGTTAAAAATTGAGCTTTATTCAGAAGGCATTTGTTATCTTTTTGACTTTTCAATACTGAAATGTAATATTGGTGATTACATAGTACTGAGCTGCTCCTAGTTAAAAAACAGGTTTAGTCATTTAAGGGGGTTTAAAGGTTAATGTGAACAACTAAACAGCAAATGTAAAATTGAATTGCTAACTTGTGCAATTATATTAAGGAGGACTGTTTAGTTTCTTAATAATGCTGCTGCTTCAGGAAGAGCTAGAATAATTCAGAGTTTACAGTTCATCTTAAAATTGTCATGGAGACAAACAATCATAGAATATATATATATTACTACTTTGTGTTAAATATTTTTTTATTGTGAAAAGTTCTCCAGTTTCTCTCTCTATACTCTGCAGAGGTCACGATCAGCGTGGGATTTGTTAAAATGCAAAGGCGATGCAAACAGCATCCATGTGTGCACAAAGAGATGCTGTTTGCCTACTCTTGGCAGGAAAAGTAGAGAAACCTACTGGTTTGGGCTGGGGGGGAGTTGTTTGGTGGTTTTTTTGCACTCCATACCTGCTGTGTCTGTCAAGAAGTTACCCAGATAGGAACAAGACTGGCAGGGCTCTGCTGGGGCACTGAACTCAGCTCCCTGCCATCACAGGCAACCACGTTTTACAATCTCTTGCATAAAATGAGTGTCTCATTTGCTGGTTTTGGTGCTCTGGATTTGATTTGATTTCCCTGTCAGATGCCTTAGGTTTTAAGCAACTTTTTGTTCTGCAATTAATAAAAATAATGCAAATAATAAAATAATAAGACAAAGATAGGTTTTGCCTTTACAAACCAACAAAACAGCAAATACCAAACCAACATTGCCTTACAGATTACTCAGCGTAGTATCTAAACATTTCTGGTTTTAACTAATTAAGTGAAGCAGAACAAACCACGGAGAAGAAAAGCTGTCACATAATTCTTTTTGTAATTGCATTTAGTGTATTCTTTTCTGGACTTCTCTTCAGAGGAGCCTTCTGCTAGTCTGTGTTGACCCTTGTCAGTCTGACCAGGGATTGCTGTGTTTCCGGTGCAGTGTGTATTTGTAAGGGCAGTGAAGAGCAGTGTTAAGTTGCTTGCTGCTGTCAAGATTTACATGCAGAAAATTGTAGATTTACAGAGAAGAGTTTAAAAACTCGCATGGGGAATATAAAAGAAAATACTTAAAATCTGGCTGCCTAGGGAATTATGGCGTTGCTCTCATTTTTCACTAGGTCAAAAATGAAAGGAAAAATATAATTTTAATTAAAGGAGAAGTTGATAAAGTAATTGACTACATTATACTTATAGCGTAGGACAGGCTAACAGTTGTTCTGGTAAACTCTTCAACTAGAGATATGTTTTTGGAGAGTAACAATTGTTTGTTATGTTCTTGTATATATAACAGTTACTTCTAAATTGCTTTATTAGTGTCCTCAATCTTAAATTTGGAGTGTTTACTACTGGTCAGTTGTGATTAGCTGCCTGCAGATAACAGGATTATCATGATTCCCTTGGTGGACCTAATGCAAATTCTAGGGATACATAAACCCATAGAATAAGTCTGTTGTAATGATTACTAAATTTTCATTTAGGTGTTTATTTTTAGTTACGAAACCTCTAAACTGTTCTGGAAAATACTACCAGTATTGTAAATATTTAGCTGTCATTCTATAAGACTTACTCAAAATGTGAGTTCTCTGTTGGTCAGGAATTTTATTTTTGCACTTCTTGAAAACCTTGAGCAAATTAGATTACCTCTAGTTTATGCAGTACTACGGTAAAATACTTTAAATCAGGACTTAAGAAAACTGCTTGCCAAATGGTAGGCTGTTAAAAAGGTCAAGCTGACCTTGTACAATAAAACATACTTAGTCTATATTCTTTTTGTCCAAAAGAAGAATTAATTTTATTTCCACAGTTCTCAAATCATTGACCAAAAGTGATGATACTGCTCTTATATCCCGTAAGTGGTAGTAGCACAGCCTCACATACCACTTCTTTTTACTAAATCTGTAGTATTGAAAACTCAGGGATTCATTCTGCTTATTTGTGCTCCCCATTTCTTTAACACTTGCTGCTATTTCATCCCCCAGGCTGAGGTGCTCTCTGAGGGGGAGGGATGGTGTTGCCTTGTGTGCCTTTAAATTCTGCCAAATGGTTTGGCAGCTGTAAAGGCTCTGCAGGGAATCCCATTTGCTCCTTGACCAGAGAAACGTGGCTTTTTGTGCTGGCTGGAGGTTCAGCCAGCAAAGCAGGGATCCATGGATGGGATAGTGAGAAACCACATGGACTGAGCAGGAGGGTCATCCTGGAAAAGGGGGGCTTATCTAATCACATTCATGGAATTATTTATAGAAGTGCAGAGTGGTAGTGTTCTCATGAAGAGAAACAGCCTTTTCCAGGGAACACTGGGAGGGAGAAGGAGAAATGAGAGCTTGGCGTTCCCCTAGAAATCAATCTAGTAAATATCTGGCTCGTGTGTGGCATGTTGGCCGTGTAACGTTGAGAGCCATGGTGTGCACACAAACCCCGACGTCACTCAGCTCTGATTTGTGTATGAGCTGGTGCCTGGCTTGATGAAAATACTCCTGTTTGCAAAATCATAAGCCATCCCTATGTAGAAACTAAAAAGGAAAAAACCACCTCACTAATCTGAAACCCTCCTGACTATAGGGTGCCACAGACTGTGGTGCCATGGGCAATTTCAGTGCTGATTACCCAGCAGACCAGTCGTCTTGCTGCTGCTTTAAGTGAATTAGCAATGTCTGAGCCTTCTGCCAATGTAACCCATCTGCCCAGGCTTGGATTGGATGGCCTAAAACCATCCAGTTCTTTCCTCCCAAGAATTCATACTTGCTTCATTACATTCCTTAATCTTTCCCCAAGCATACGGGCTCCTGACAAACTTAATTCTGTTAGTCACTTCATTTTCTGTAATGCAGGAGACTGCAGAGCACACCAGTGAATATCCCAGCCCTTGGTTAGTGACTACAAGGTGCAGGGAGATGGGAGAAATCAGTGATACCTCCTTTCTCAAGTAATAATATTAAAGCTATTTCAAAACTAGAGGAGGAGAGCATGGATAATTGTCCCACTACTAATATGTAACATTGAGGAGAATTTTGCTCCTGGTAGGATATGAATGAAAGTTAATTGTGTTTTTGGAATGAAGGGTGTGACGCCCACTACAGTCTCTCTTGTGCATAGTTTCTTCTCTTTTAGTTTTAGCATATTTCAATAAAGTTTTTTGCTAGATTTCTTTACTGCCTTTTCCAGACACCTTTAATTCATTCTACAGAACACCCACTCTCCAGCAGACTTGCTGATATCTCCTTGGGATAGGAAAAAGCTGACAAAATGTGACACCCTTAGCATATACGTGTGACAGAAGGTTTTAATCTTTTTTCTCTAATTATTTCTGTTTGTCTCAATGACCTGGTATAATATATCTCTCTTGCATATGTCTGTACTCCCTCCTGCAGTCTTCCTTTGGCCTCAGTGGGATAGGAATGAGATTAGTTTTCACATTCAGCAACTATAAGCAGAATAATTGACCTATATAATCTAGGGAATCAATATGTGATAGTTATTTCCTTAATATTTTTATACTGGTAAAGTAACATGACTGTCAGAATCTGTGCCTGTTTTCATGTTAATATAAAAAGTAATCAAATAAACAAGACTTGCCTGAGTTAGTCCCTTTGGAAGAGCAGCTTTCAGCAGAGACTCCTTGAAATGAGAAGGATCAAATCTGCTGTTCCTGCAGCTGGGTGCTAAGTCCTCCCCTAAGGTAGGATTGCTGAATAAAGGTTTCATATGTAGAGGATAATTTTGTTTAAATGTTACTGAACCCTGTTTTCCTGTGTACAGCAAACATTAGCACTGTGTGGGACACTGACAGTTCCCATTGTCAGTGACCCCAGCAGATGTTGGGTTCGAAATCAGTATTTTTGGTGTTTCTCTTGTCTATAGCAATCTGATATGACAGTATGCTTTGGTGTTGTGGAGGTTTGTTTTGGGTTTTTTTTTTGTTGTATTTGAGTAATTTTGTATTTTAATAATCTGTAAATTGATGTTCCCTGACAGTTTCTGGCTTTTTCTTTCCTCATAACATAAACTTCCATAAGAAGCCTTGTATGACTGTTGGTTCTTCCAAGTCACTAATTCTTCCCTATTTTGTCAATAGAGGGGACTCCTTACCTTGAACTCTTCATTAGTCTGGCTCCTGCCAAAAATTAGCAGTCATCTCATAAATCACATGTGTCTTTAAAGTCTGGTATCTCTCTGAGTTTTCTAGTGAGATACATAATTTTCTTCACATCCTTGCAAATTGAGATGTCAGGATATGATAATATTACACATAGTAAATTCTTTTTAGTAGCCTTTAAAAATGACAGCTTTAAGGTTTTCTAATAAAGCTTTTATGTTAATTATTGCCACGCAGCATGTTAGCATTTGGTAAAGAATGCTGTCTTGGGATCCTGTTAAATTGGGACATCTAAATAGTAGCTGTGAAGCAAGAGGCAACACTTCTCTTGGGAGGTGGTTTTGAGTGTTTTCTCCTGCAGGATACTATCTATACTTCAGTGATAGAATCTCATCACTTGAAATCATCAAGGGAGGAAGACTGAGTGGTGACTTTTTCTGTGCTATTCTCTTTACTTTATACTTATCAGACTATCTGACTATCAGAGGATGACTTGAAAATCATGATCTGATTTCTTCTCTTGTAGCTATTTAATGAATTTCTATATTGATTATTCACCATCTTACAAAACTGATGGCATAATAACTTGTGCTGAAAGGTTTTCAGGCAGGTGATAAATGGTAAAGACTTTTGAGTTCAAAAATTCACATTTGTACAAATGGCACAAACAGTTTTCCTGTATCAGCAACCTGATGCTTCTGTGATTTTTTTTTTTTTGCTAGCCTTACTGATTGCAAAACTGATATCATAACTAGAGTGAAAATAATTAATTCATTTTGAAAAATGTTGATATGAGCAAAAGCCAAGCGTGTGGGATGACAGATGAAAGTGGTGATAAATTGTGTGGGTGCTTCTCCTGTAAGAAAGTGTCTGAATCATTATTCATTAAACCAAAAAAGCTTGTTTTCTCTGTTTGCAATATTGGGACTTATTTAAAAATTCCTGGCATGTGATTGACATCCAGTGAATAATGAAAAGCTTATATTTGGAAATTAACAGTCGTGACTTCACAATTACTTGGATTTCACAGTGTTGTGAATAATTGTAATTCTGATCGGGGTTTTTTTCTGGCATAAAGAGAAATACACCACAGTGAGCATCCTTATTTAAAACTTAAGTCAGTGCAATACCTGGTCAGATGAATTCTGATCCAGTCTACTCAGTGCACGTAAGTGCTACAGTGGAGTAGAATTAATTCAGTTTTTGTCTTTTAAATTTATTCTTTCTAAATAATTGCTCATGCTTAGGTGCCACATAACCATGAAAAGTTGCTCTTCTGATGTCAAATGTTTTAACTGAAATCAGTGCTTATTAATCAGGAGCAAAAGTATAGCTATGCACATTTTTAAGCAATTAATGCAGTATGGATCAGTTTTTCAAAAGTATTCAAGTAGCAAAAGGTGCTAGTGATTAACTTCCATTAATTGTTTTACATTAAAAACCTTTAAAAAGCTTACAGAAATGCTAGTCCTTATCTTTAGATACATAAATGCTTTTGAAAATATCAGCCTTCAGCTGATTGTTCAAATAAAATTTAATTCTCTCACTTTTTGATAGGTTGGAATTTAATTTTCTTCTTTTGTGAGATGAAAAAGAGAGTAGCTTTTTTTTATTATTATTTTTTATTTGAATTCAAGCTGGTTTTCAACAATTAAAGCCTAGATAAAAATATTCCTTCATAGTTTGTTGTGCACAAGAGACTGAAAGCAAACACACTAGAGGAAATCTCAAAATGCCTGTCACAATACAGGCTGAAAGGGCAGTTTTATACCTAGTGCAAAATATGGTGCTGTGATTGATGTGCATCTGTGGAGTGACCCTGGGAGTTAAATGAGATTTGCGTTTTTTCTTGTGAATATATAAGGCAGCACTTTATCCCTTTTTTAATATGAAGTTTTAGACAAAGTCATAGATGATTTTATGCCCTTAGTACACTCATGCAAGTTTAGGTTGCTGTTACTTCAGATTAGTGTGAAATGGGTTGAATAGTCCATATAGCACAGAAAAGCTTAAACAAACATGATTTAGATATGAAGGGGTATCCCATGTATTTTCAGAAGCTTCACTCAGTCATTTTTAACACCAGAACACCTTGATGAGGCTGTGCATACTCCAAATAATGGAAGGCTCTACTAGAATACTGAAACACTCACTACAGGGAATATAATGGCAATATGAAAACCCACTACAGGAAATTCTAAAGCAACCTCGGGAACTGCTGTGAACACTTTAAATGCTCTCTTTTAAAGAGAGACTTAAAGAGAGACTTAAATCAGGACTTGACTGGGAGGTGGCTTGTGTGTGGGTACTTGACTGCCTGAAGCACTTACCTGGTATGGATTAGTGTGTCTAAATGTGTGTGTTTCCCATGTCTCCAAAATGTGGGAGAGAAAGGAGCGTAATCTTGTTAAACACACTAATGTTCTCTAATGGAAAAACACAAAACTAAGTGATCAGAAATAAAGCACACAAGTTCCAAGTGATGAAGTTCTGCCCAATGTTAGTCTTTTACCAGCCCACCTCAAATGTATTTCCTGTGAAGGGAATCCATTTGTTCCTTGAGCCACTGAAGTCCAGAACTGGCTCATCCAGGAGATGAGTTGCATCGAGTGAGTTACACCTTCCCCATGGCTGGCATTCACCAGGGCATGGGAGTTGTTCAGCAACCACACAGGAATGGGGGGGACCTACTGGGTTTTTCTTCAGGGAGTCAGACAGTAGGTTCCCACATTTCCTGTTTTGCCTGTGTGCCAGGAAAGGACGGAGTTGTTTCCAAGCACAGGGACCTGGGGGCTTCCAGATCATTTCTCTGCACAAAATCCTTGTGTGTCAAAGCTATGCTAGTTTTGTATTGTTCCTTGTTGCTCCAGGTAAATAGATGTTACTTGTTCTATTGAGGGTAATGGGAATATATTTGGATGTTCTCTAGAAATCTTTAAAAATCAAATCTAAGTTGCTGAACCATTAATTTCAGGAATGTCTTCTAACACTGACATCTTTCAGTTCTCTATCATGATAGATGTCAGAAAGATGTGGGTGATTTTCATTGCTAAATGAAATTTTAGGGCTCTGCTCTAACACAGAAGCGCTTCAGTGCACTTTTCCCAAGATGCTGGAGGTTCTTTTAAAGTATTATGTGCCTTACTGCAGGTTTAGCAATTCACATAGCAGAATTGCGAGTATAAATCCAAATAATGCCTTATCTGGAAACTGAAACAAAATTTCTTATTTCTAGACTGGAAAAACACTTCTCCTTTTTTATTCCTCAGCTAGATTATCTCTTCTATCTGCTGTTTGCAACTAAAAGCCTGTAAGATACATGACTTTTTTTGGAGTAGGGTGTATATTTGAGCCGTTTCTTGGAACTTGTGCTGTTTTGATGGAAACTGAATGTAAAATGAACATTCTCTGTGCTGTTTTTTACTGAGAGAAAGTATCACTCTGTTTATCAGGCACATAAACATTACTGGTGCTTAATTTCTGGATTTATCTGCCTTGCTTACGCAACACATTTGGGAACGTGTTAAGAGTTATGTGATGGGCTAAACCAGAAGATCATTAAAGCAGAAGGCTTGCTTCTACAATTGTGAATCTGGGTGCTCTGAAATAGTAGTAGCATCATGTTTTCCGGGAGACCTTTTTTATGGATGACTATCTCATCGGTAAGGCTCTCTTAGAAGGCTTGAACAAGGTCAGCAGCATGTTTATCCATTTCAGTCTTCTGATTTCTTAACTTCAAGAATAAAGCTTGCTTCATATGAATTTCCCAGGCTTCACCACGTGGAATAGTATATAACTCTAAAATACCCTGCTGCTGTTTTGAGATTTCTGTTTAAATGTAGTAAAGAGAGTTGGAAACAGAAGAAGCAAATTGTAAATTACTGTTTTAAGATTGAAAGGACAATATTATGAGTTTGGTTGTTACTATGCAGAGTTGTGAACTCCCTTGATCAGCCACATGGAAAACTTTCATATTTTTAGTTATTCCTGTACCGTGATCGAGGTATTTTTTATGTTTTAGTTTTCATGCAGACTCACCTCTTACTGCAAGGCCCAGAGCACACTACTGTCTGATGGGATGCTGAGCTCTCTTGTTGTGAATTGAGACATGGAAACCAAAAGTGCAGGAGCCTTGGTTGTGGTTTTGCAGGTGATTCTGTGAAATCAGGTGATATTGTCCCTCAGCTCCTCCAGCTGTACGGGAGACAGGCTACTTGCAGCACCTGGAGTGAGGTGGGAGGGTATGACCCTTTAACCATGCATGAGCATGCAAAGTGGAAGTATAAGTTAAAACACTTTGCATAACTCATATATAAAGGCATTAAGTAAAAGTTGTGCCTCGATATAACTAAACAGGCAACTACATGAAGCAAATGCAATGATAAACAGCTGTTGGTTAAAAAAAAAAAAGGCAAATGTCACATTCATCTGGTTATACCAAAGAGGTAGAGTAGAAATACTTAAGAGAATTCTGTCCCCAGTCCTGCATTGGCACAAGTTTTTTATTTTAATTGCTCCTGAGTAGGAGGAGGATTTAAACAAAGATATGCGGGCTGAGAATTGTCTTCTGAAGTTTTGTTGAAGTTCAGTAGGACCTTCCCCGCCCAGTTTGCCTCTTAGTTGATAGGGAATGTCTTTCCCTAATAGATCCCTGGAGCAGGTTCCCAGGTGTGCTGTGGTCTATGGTTTGTCTTGAGCTGTGTCCCTGAGTCAGTTCACTGGGGCAGTTTCCAGGCCAGATCCTGTGTGTTGCAGAGGGAGTTAAGCAAAACACAACAAAAACCCCAATGCTTAACAAAGCCTACCTAGAAATAATAATTAAACAGGAATGCATTGTATCATGTTAAAAGTGCTTCATGTTTGTCTTTAAATCTAGTTGAAGCAGTATTGTCTGCATGTAATGCTTTCATTACATGTGTCTAAAGATATGAATCTAAGAGACTGTGATTATTTACTTTCCGTTTATTATTCGAGGTCTTTCATCATGAAAGTTCTTGTTTGCCCCTAGGGAAATGTAATTTTAAATACTTTGCCAAATCTTCCTGTAGTGGAAAAAAAATTTGATTTGTTGCTGTATCATTTCAATGGCTCTTCTGCTGTAATGAATTGTCTAAATTGTTTTACTCTACATCTGATGATAAAGACTTTTAAAGAAACACTTAAAACCATATTTTTATTAATCTCTATGAATTTAATAAGAACATTTGAAGAAAGCATTAGAATATATAAAACAAATGTACATATGGCAATGATTGTCAACAGTTGTCATAATTTTAAAGGGCTTATTGTGTTGCCTGTACTTAAAGCCTCTTGGGAGAAAAAATGTCTGTGCATGTAAAGTTGGATTTCCTGCAAAGGAAACACCCACATTATCATAAAAGGTTGCATTTATAATTGATTGTGCAGTCTGTTCTGAACTCATGACTGAAACATAATATGAAATAGGAATGTGTGACAGTGGCATCATGGTTTTGTCACAAGCCACTGTCACCGGAAGTATTGCATTTCTGTTTTGATTGAAATAAAACAAGCTGGAGAAGTCTGATTTAGATAACACTGCTGTAAAGTACATAATCATACTGAGGGAATGGTTACGAAGTTTTCTAAAGGCAAGGATAGCAAGCCCTGTAACACATCATGCACATCTCTTAGGTGCCCCAGCCTCCCTGGGCAAAGGCATTTATCCAGGACTGTGCCTTGGGGCAGCTGTGAGCGGAGCTGGGGCCCTTCAAGCTCTGCCTGTGAGCTGTTTCACTACTCTGTTGAAATAGTGGGCCTTGAGGAGCATCACCTACATCAGAGATGGGCATTTTCAAGTTGAGTCTGGGCTGAAACTGAAGCTTAGGGTAAGGCAGGTGAACACTTGCACCTTTTGCTGCATTGTGCAATAGCAGAGAGGCAACACTGGCTTTTCACAGAGCTGGGTGAAACAGTGCAGGGGTTTAAGGCCTTACAGGCTCTGTCAGTGTCTCATAGGCTTCTTTGCCTGACAGAGTGATCTGTGCAGCTCTCCAGCCTGAGCAAGCTTTGAGACCAAGTGTGGAGCTGTGCCTGAACCTGTAATCGGGGCTGGACTGAGCTGGTTTGGCACAGCCACGCTGAGTGACTTTGTATCTTCATAGTTAATCTGTAACACAGAAAGACGCTGCCTGTGAAGAACCGAATTGATTTTACTTTAATTTCCTTTTAACTTTAAATGACATTTGAAGCCATTTCAAGAACCAAAAACCCATTGTTTTCCTTTGCTACTGAAATTCATTATTTCTAAATATTCCTCAACTGAAAAATCTTAAATTTGATTTGACATACGTGGCCATGCAACTGGTTGTGTGTGTTGAACATTCTGCATTGGTATTTGACAAAATTTGAGGGGGTGCTGTTTTCTCAAGTCCTGATCACTGTAAGTCGTGTCTTAGTTATGCATCTATAAGAATTAAGAATGAAGTCAGGAGGTGGTACTGCTTTGGGTTATCCTGCATCTAGGGGTTGTCATGTGGCACTTAAAAGTACAATAGAACGACCAGTCTAATAAGACTCAAGATCTGAGTTTCGGGCTGATGCAACAACATTCATTTTGAGAAAAAAAATAACATTTGATTTCAGTCTGTTCTCATTAGTGAATTGAAGGCTGAAGCAGCTGATTTTCCTGCAGATGGCTTAACTGTTCTTCAGGTTCCAGTGTTGCTTTTCTATCTGTCATAAATGTGAAAATGGTTCAGGTGCTGCAGATGGGTGCAGGTTCTGTTTCCCACTTGCTGGATCGAGGTATGAATCTGTCGTCTGCTTTGACATGGTGAGATCTTTCACTTGGGAATCAAAGTGCAATTTCTGAAACAAAAAGTACTGAGCTAACTAGCAACAGAAGTGAGAGGAAACTTGAAGTTGTTTCTCAAGTGCAGAAAATCACGTTGAGCTATGCCAGCAAAGACCTATGTATAAATGCTGTTTAAGCTTTCTAATTCATCTGACTACATCATTTTGAAGTGCAACTCAGCTGTCAAAGAGGGAATGACAAGACCCTGGAAGTGGTCACCTTTCCAGCTGGCATATTGCTCCCAGAAGAGGCTTTGCATCTGTCTCTTGAGAGACAGACGTATGAAATGTTTGAAGCTTTGACAAACTCAAATGCAGAGAACATCACAATACATGTAGTGTAAGATTAGTCACCTGAATAAATAACTGGAAAAGTGGTTCTGCACATACTACTCTGGGTGGATTTTTATTATTGGGGCTGATAGGATCAGCTGGAGGTGATGCATCCTCATAAGTAAGGAGGAGTAAGTAGGATTTCGCTCCAGAGTACAGAAGGTGCTATGCAAAATTGCAAAGGAAGTGTGACAGAGCATCTATTTGCTACTTGTTTCAATAGCAACAGAAATATTAATAATGCATTCACCTTACATAAAACATGGAAGTTTAATTTCTTTCTTTCGTATGTGTCTAAAGGTATTCAGGCCTCAGCCTCTTGGCTGCTATTTTGAAGAAAACAAGCAGTGATCTCTCAGGGACCAGGATGGTGTGCTCTGTTTCTCTCAGAGGCTGTGATGGCTTGCCAGAGCTAAATGTTCAACTATTATGCAGATTTGCACGGAGTGCAAGGACTTTGATCTTGACAAAACTCGTATTTTGCTGAACAATATTATTTTGAGAGTGATTAAAACATGCATAAACAAAGGTGTCTTGCTACTTCTCATTCTCTCCCCACCCCTTGCTTTCCCCTCAACCATCCACTGCTGATGTCATTGCTGCAGCTACAAAGATCTTGGTTGCTTTCAGATGCTGTCACCTGCATAACAAAGCAGCGATTGAGCTGTGTCATTTCTGAGCCTTCAGAAGTGTTAACAGATGTGCCTGTTCTTGAAAGCCAAAGAAGGTGCAGCATGAGAGAAACCTAAACTCGCTGTAGAAGCTGCAGGAGCTAAGAGACTAAATGTAGATGGTAGGATTAA
This sequence comes from Manacus vitellinus, assembly GCF_001715985.3. NCBI lineage: Eukaryota > Metazoa > Chordata > Aves > Passeriformes > Pipridae > Manacus > Manacus vitellinus. Next base: position 9,171,777 of record NW_021939063.1, on the reverse strand, counting down.
AAAGCTGAATTTCTTTCTATCTTAAAGCTTCTTAAAATTGAAAACTGCTTTTTATGTTCCAAAGCTATTTGAGCTATGTGGGTAGACTTGGAAGGAAGCTTGGTCTGCATGATGTGAGCTGATAGAGCTGTAGTATTGGAAACACGTAACTGTGTGTGCGTCACACTGGTGTGTAACTTCCACTGATGGATTCGTGCTCAGTGTTTGCTCAAGGGCAGAGTTGTGCTCAAAATCTCGCATAGGAAAGGTGTGATTTCAGAAGCCACTTCAATTTATATCAAGATACTTGTGAGCTTTAGGTTGCACATTAAGAAAAGCCTCTTCCCCAGGAGGGCTGTGGAGCAGGTCAGCAGAGATGTGCAATCTTCACCCGGGGAGGTTTCCAGGTCAGCCCCGATCCAGCATTCCAAATAGCTCCCCTTGGAGGGGGAGGTTGAACTGGATGACCTTTGGAGACAGATCCCTTCCAACTGCCATTTCAATGGGTTTGAAAAATGCTACCAGTGCATTTCTTCAGGATAATGTTGTGAGGATAAGCTTGCCTTGGGGTATCTGCTTTGTTGGGATACTGAAATAGTTAATACATGAATGCAGTCATGTATCAAATAGTGGGTCAAGTACGTTTTCACTCTATCAAGATGAAAGATCAGATGTTTTTTCTTTGGGAATGGCTGTAGTGTAACCCACGAATGAATAACCTTGAGGAGTCCTGAAATTCCATAGATTTCTGACAGGGATTGGCAGAGTTTAGGTAGTTAAAGGGGTTCTTTTCAGCCAGAAGAATAACAAAGCAACACTGTTTGAGCACAGATATCATGCAACATTTTGAAGGTAAGGCTGACACAGATACCAGCAGGTCATGTGTTCAACAGTACAGACTTCCACAAGTGATCTACCAATTAAAAATAGTGGAAAGAAAACTTGAACATATTGAGACATAAACCATGGGAAGGGTTTGATGTAATGTTTACTTTTCCTTTGCATTAGTCATGTTTTAAAGTATTTGGAAAATGCTGTTGGTTGTTATGAGTAGGCTGAAAAGCTTTCTGTGGGATTTCCAGCATATCACAATATTAATTTAAGCTTGAAGTCAGAAATCATAATTTTGTCTCTCTCCCCTGTTTTAACCATCCCATAACAGATATGTTACATTAAGTGTTACAGCTCTGCCTGCAAGTAAATAAAGTCCTGTCAATCAGAGTTGTCCAAAGTCCAAAATTTCTGCCCTATCCTTCTCCATGGAAAAAGAAATCCCAGCAGGAGGTTGAAGAATGAAAAGTATAATGGGAAGGTTTTCTATGTGACAGTATGGGAAGAAGTGCCATTTTGACCACATTTTTGTTGGGCACATTTTTGTGGTGCCCACTCATGGGCACTACAGAAGTAATTTCCATATGTAAGGGAAGGGCACTAAGTCCTAGAAGGATACATCCTGTGTGGGCCTTATGGTGGGTAAGATGAAATAGGGGAAACCTACCTATACAAACCTCAACCAAAGCTATTTCTTACTGAAGTTGCACAGAACTGTGTTGCTTTGATTGCTACTTGTTTTAATCTAAGGTTTTGCTCTGATGCTCTAGTTTTAACTGTGGTAATTATACTTGTTTTTCCAAGGAAATATTGAAGAGAATTTCCTGAATTCCAAAGCATTTTTAGCTTCCCTGCAGGAACAGGGAAGGAACAAAATCAAATTTGCAGCTTAGTATTGAGAATTTGAATGATAGAATGATACAGTGAAGTACGATGACCTCTGAATTCATAGATACATATCTTGAATGTGCTTATATGCCAGGTACTTTTAGAAATGTACAGAAATGCATTTATAGTATGTATTATAGTGCAAAATAGAGAATTGTACTCCAGTTCCTCATAAAATATGCTGATTGTAAAAAATATAGTTTATTTAATCTCCAGTTTCACCGTACTGTCCAAACCAAGGAGCCTTTTTTCTTAGAAAATGTTCCTTATTAGAAAATTCACAGCTTTGACAATAGACTTTGATCTTTACTGTAAAATGAAAGGAGGAGGAAAGCTTTCACACCAAAATGCTAATAATGTTCTCTTTGTTAGTGCCTTTGTATTGTATATTAAGTGGATCAGCCTATCAGTCCAAGTTCTGCAGCTTGTAGGCATCCACCTTCCCATAATCCAGCCATTTTTGGACTGTGGGATGGACTATACCTTTCTTCAGCTGAGGAAGAATGCTGTTTATCCTTTCCAAAGTATCTGCCCTAAGTGTGGGTGGATCCCTCTGTTAAACTAAAAGCATGTGGTAGGTACACTGTCAATATACTGTTTCTGTATTGTTAAATGGGTTTATTGTATGAGTAATAATTACTCTTTAAATGTCTGATGCCTAATGATTATATGATTGGATTTTTACATTGTGGTTTGTTAAGTGGAATGCTTGTTTGGTATTCCAGTCTCTTCACTCTCTCCAGGGAAGAAAGGAATTAAAATCCAATTTGCTAGGAAAGACCTGTATCTTTTAGGTAAGGGAAAAAACCCCAAAACCAAACCACACAAAACCAAGCAAATCTTTCCTAGTAAATTATGCTGGACTTGTCCATTTTTATAGTCCTCTTGAAAGCATGATGACAGGGTCAATAAGCCTGTGTGCATTTTTGAATTATTTGCAAGTCGCTGAATTCTAGACTTTCTAGTTTTGTTTTGTTTTTTTTTTTTAATCTGCTTATTTTTGTTTATACTTTGAGTCCATTCAGGGGTTAGATGTCATTGCAGTGAGCTTCTGGGCATTCTGCCAAGTCTTCAGTATTGTCAGAATGCTGGATAAAGTACAAAGAAAAATGCTTGTCTATATTTCCTTGTAAAATTTTATAAGTGGCCTATAGCCTCAGAAGTGAGACCACCCTTGTTAAAGTAAGAGCACAGCTAGATGAAAACAGGACTGACTCTTCTTTCTGTGATTGTCTGTACAGGTGGTTAGAATGTGCAGATCACTTTGACATGCAAGAACTGTAAATGTACATGAATTAATAAGAAAATCTGAGCTAGAACTGTTGGCTTTTGGAAGCCACAGGGTCTGTGTTTAGTATTGTAAAACCATGTAACAGTATAACTGTTAAGATAAGTGAAGATAAGCTTCTTCTGAAGAATCAAACTGTTTGAAATTTTAGCAGCTCACCATTATTGCCTCTTCCAGTTGATCCTGTAGATATAATGACATGTTTGGCAGACCCATGGCCCAGTGTTCTGCCGTGTGTGGTTTTCCACAAATATTCTCATCCATTTTAAAAAGATCACTTTGTGTAATTTTTAAAGTTGGTTTTGAATCACCAATTGACGTTCATTTGATTCAAATATAGTAAGATTTAGGAACATATGAGAGAAGGGACTAAATATTATTTTTGTCATAGAATATACTGTAGTCAAGCTGATTGTTCATTTCCTGGGTAAATTTTGGTGCAAACATTATTTCTCTGTATCAAAATATAAAAAATAGAAAACTCCCAAAATATCGATACTTGCACATCTGACTTGAGGTGGAGCAAGTGCCTCATCCCTCCTTTTTCTTTTTTCTTTTCCAGTGTGTTTTGCTCTGTACATTGCACTGTAAAGAACAAAGCAGTGTAGCTGCAGTATTTTTCTGCTGCATTTTAGAGAAGATGCTTGTAAGTGAATCTGAATGGAGGTTGTTATGCTTTGATACAAATTGAAAGGAAATCTGTGTCTATGCTTCAGAGTACTTGCTAGGCGAGATTATTTTCCATTGTAAATTAGAGATTTTTTTACATGAGAGTCTGAGAACAGCCATGTTGTGCCTGCTCAGAGAACAGATAGGATTTAAGCCTCTGACACTATAATGACATAAAATCAAAAAGTTATTTTGTTTTTCCTTTAGGAAAATCCAGAAGAAAGGTATATAAATTGATTGGCTTGCTGTTCTCATGTAATTGCTTCTTTTTACTAATTTCCTCTCTCTTTTTCTTCCAAGTTTGTGCTGAAGCTTTCAATCCAGATGAAGAGGAAGAAGATACAGAACAAAGGGTGAGTGAGGGAATAATTTCATGCATGGTTCTCTCTACAGATTGACAGGCAGATGTCTCTACGTTGCATTTTCCTACCACTTGTCCCTTTAGTGCTGAGTGTGGTGTGGTGACACTGACAAAGTGACATTGCTCTGAAATTTAAGGCCAGCCTTGTCTCATGCACTTTATTAGTTACTTCAGCTTTAATATAATTTTACTTCAAAGGACTGGAGAGCTGTGCTTAAGTCTAATATCTTTAAAATTTTGGATATTTTCCTTCTTAATTATCTTAAAGGCTTGTTGAGGCAATTCCTAGAGCACTGATGCTGTTGAGAAGAATTAGTTAAGCTTTACCACAGCTGTTTCTTCATGGGTGCTTAAAATTCCTCACATGCTTTTTACTGCCTTTCTTGTCAAAGCAGTTCTGCCTGAGTAGGAGAAATACTTGGTTGAAATATTTTAAGTCTGTGGCCACCTGTTGTTTCGATTGCTGGGAATTTCTAGGAATTGTGAATCCAGATACTGCAATTGTATTTCTTTAGAGATGGTTTTATGAGAGCAAATCCTGTAGCCTGGCTGGTGATGATCAGTGTTTTCTCTTTGGACTTCTGGTGTTCCTTTCCAGATTCCATCACAAGGTTATTTACACTTCTGCAATGAAAATCTAAGTCTAATTTAATCTCTCTTAAAAGTGAAGATACTTCATAAATAATTTTTATAATATAAAAATAAAAAGAAGACTATGAGTGTGTCCAAATATCCAAATATTTGTAAACTTGGATACATCAAAAGTCTTAATTTTCTTGACTGCTCACTCAATATTCAGTTTTCTTTTAAAATAAGGATCTGAGATCTGCTTAACTTTAGATAATGACTTTTTAGAAATACCTGCTAATGTAACTGATTTTTGGAATCCTTGTTATTCCAGAAATAATAAATATTAATGTGGTGAATGTCAGGTAATTAATATTTTTACATATATTTTCATAATTAGCCCCTAACAAACACACATATAAACATTTTTATGATACAGTGAGTATCAATTCCTTTAACCTGATGAGAGTTTATAATTGGAAAGAAGTAGCAAAATATCTCAAACAGCAAAGCTTTATTTAAGTAATTTTGTTGGAAAAAACCATACTTCTTCAATAGCTAGGTGGGCTGAGACTCATATATATCATATATCTTATGAACTGCCTGTATGCCAACAGTAAGTATATTGGGACTAATATAGCCAGAGTTTAGAAAGAAAACTGTTCACTTTTTCCTGTTTCAAGTGCTCAGACCTTGACCGTGTCTGTGGCTGTGCTAGAAGGGAAAGGAATGGAAAAGGCATCCTTTTCTTTCTTGTCTGTCCTGACTGTTGTTTTGCAGGTGTTAATTGTCAGCATAATATTTTTCTTATGTCTCTTTCATTCTGTCATGCATTGTATGTTTATATATAAATACTGTTTATGTAAACAACAAAAAAACAATGTATACTTTGACACTTAAATTGTGTTCTGCTTTTTCACTCTGAAGTGAAGGTTCAGTCTGTCATCATATTTCTTTGTTGTCGTGACAGTTCTGTTTTACTTTGTTTTAAAGGTAGTTCATCCAAAAACTGATGAACAGCGATGCCGACTGCAGGAAGCTTGTAAAGATATCCTGCTCTTCAAAAACCTAGATCAGGTAATAGCATTTTAAGGAAATCTTAAATGGAGTTGATTGTTTGTATGTACAGTTAATACCGTGATCTAACAGTCCAGACACAGTTTTTAAAGACAAGAAAATAGGATTCTATTGAAAAGATGGGGAATATTTTCAATATAGTGGTGCCTACAGATGCTGCAATGATAATTTCCAACTCCAGGAGTGCAGTAAATATTTCAAGTGCACCTAGCAACATAAAGACTGGCTTGCGTGTTCATGCAGTGTATTTTTAGAAACTCAGCTGTGATCTACATCTTTAACTTTGAACATCTGGGCATTGAAAATGCAGCAAAAGTATATTGTTAATGGGCCTGGGAATAACAAAGTTGGTAAAGCAGGTCAGCATCGAGGCAAGGCATTTATGTGGCATCATCTCTCTTGGCTTTCACAGCCTCCCTGGCTGTGCTGCCTGCAAAAAAAGAAAGTTTAGTCACGGCTCATTGGGGAAACCCAGCTGGAGCCTGCTGTGCACACCAGCATTATCCCATTTTCTGTGTGTTTTCCCCATCTGTACCTACCCCATCTCATCTGGGGCTGCAATTGTAGGTTCTCAAAGACACAGACTGTCTAGGGAAATAACTGTATAGAATTCTGTTCAGTACAGTCCTGGTCATGACTGGGGCTCTTAGATGATGACAGCACAGATAATTTACTAATAGATCATGGTGCAGTTTCTAGACATACATGTGATGAAATACACCTGCCATTGACATGAATCCATGTGTGTCCATGGCAGTGAAGCTGTGTCAGATTATACCAAACATACATGTGTGCTTTGGCACTGAAATGGTCTGCAAAAATTGAGCCATTTCAACATAAATTTGAGATAATGTCTCTTCTGTGGTGGAAATGTCTATGTTTGTCTGCATTATTGAACTTACATTAATAATGTGGAAATGAATGAGGTGCCAGTAGAAATTAACATGTAATATCAGTATTACTGGTATTTGCATACAGTAAAACTGATGCAGTGCATGTTGTGTTTCACTGTCCAGATCAAGTCAAATGAACTTGCCATTGTCCAGCAGTGTATTTTCTGACAGGTTTGGGTTTTCCCCCCCGCTCCTGTTCGTTTTTTTTAGGAGCAGCTGTCTCAGGTCCTTGATGCCATGTTTGAGAGGAAGGTGAAACCTCAGGAACATGTGATTGACCAAGGTGATGATGGAGATAACTTCTATGTCGTTGAGCGGTAAGCAGCTGTGCCTGTGACATGAAGAGGATGTTTCTTTTCAGCTTCTTAAGAAAGGGAATGTTTACTGCAAACAGGTTTTGAAGCAAACTTACTTTTTTGCAGTCATTGCCTTCTCATGTGATCTTTCCAGTTTCCCCTTAAGGCCTCCATTGACTTTTGGGTCAGTGGGACAATCTGATGTGACTTAGGTGGACATTTCAAACCAGCTGGGCTTTAACACGTTCTCTGAGGCTGTGACAACACAAATACCACTTTCTCTGAGGGGAGAGCCACAGCGTGAGCTTGCCTGTGATTTGTTCAGTTTAGTTTTTGTGCCCATCAGCATAGTACAGCTTAAAACCAGCCATATTACATCCTGTCTCTAGACCAGGATATGTTTTTTTCTGAAGAAAGGAGGCATAAAAGCAGCAGAAGTAGCCATGTGGTAAGGGAAGGGATAGATGATTGTTCTCAGGAAGGAGAATACAGGAAGTAAAAATCTATGGTAGTGGTGACTGTTGAACAACCTGGACTTTGTCCAGTTAGTTTTGATCACTGACTTCAGAGAGATTTAGGGTTGCTTTGCCTCTGTTGGTGACGGTACCTGCAGAGTTTAAGGTGCCATTTTGCAATTTCTCGCATCAAGCAAATTCACATGATAATTTTGGGGATCACATATATATGCAACAGGCATATAATAGATATATGTGTGCATGCACATTTTGAATATCTTTTACCCTTTTGGAAGAAATTCTGGCTAATGTTACTTTTAATCACCATATTTAAAGAATAATTAAGGATATGGATTTATTTCCTGCTGCAAAACTGTAATATTAAACATAAAATTACTAAGTGATTTATAAATGTCTGTTGGAATACAGTCTTAGCAAACTGCTTTTTTGATGTGCTGTTATCTTGCTTATCACTGAAATAATGACACCATTAATATTGAATGAAATACTTTCAGAGCAGTTCTTCAAGACAATGTGTCCCCTTTTGAATTGTCATTTATACTATATTTAAGGAGTTTGTGAAAGAATTTCTAGGTTAGAAATGGTTTGTTTTGAATGATTCTTGTTTGTTTTAAGGACATTCCCCTCTCTGATTAGGGAAATTACTGAACATAGGGCTACCTCAAGTATATTGACCATATGCCCATTCTCCTGTCCTCTACCACACCATCCCATTAGCCTAAACCACTGCTCCATTTCCATACTCAGTTATGTCCCTCAACTGCTCTGCCTCAGTCCAATCCCATGTCTTTGGCTAGACAGGAAAAGTTCCTTCTCTTGCCACATTCACTGGGGAGATCAAGCTGTCCCAGATAAGAGTAAGGTACTGCAGATCAGAACTTGTGGGAGCCAGAGCCACCAGCTCTACAAAGATGAGATTCCATGCAGAGCAGTGGTTCCTAATCATGAGGAAATTTAAACTCAGTTTGGGAGCCTCTCAAAAATGTTAGATACCATCAGCCTGTTTTAATTTGTTTCTATGTAAGGCTGTTATCCTGTTGGTTACTAAAAGCTCTCTCTCTGCTATGAGTTTTAACCTTAAATAAAGAAGTGGAATGGAACTTAATCTTAGATATTCAGGTAAGTGCTTCTGTGGTCTCTGTTCTACAGATGTAATGCTATTTCAAAACAGGTTTTTTCTATCGAGAGATAGTTGTGTTGGAAGTTTTCAGTTTTTAAGTTTTTTGTTTTGTTTTACTTTCAAGTTAAAAACACCAGTAACATAAATATGTTGACAAAAATATGAGGCAGAAAGGCTGTACAGTGAGGAAAATTAAACTTGTTGTTATCTAGTGACACAGCATAGCAGCCTTTGCTGTGAAAACTAACTCAGCTGCAACTCTTTTTTGCTATTCAGTTATTAGAAAAACTTCTACAGTTAGGAATTTTCTGTCCTTTCTCCCTTTCCAGTCCTCCTCCATCTCCTACCCTCTAATTTTTCATGCAAAAGAGTAGGACACTGGTCCTTTTGGAAAGCCACAGTCTTTCCACTTGTTTGCAAGTGCAAGTTCAAAGGACTCTGGCTCTTTCAAGGCATCAGTAGGCATGTCTTGTTACTCTGATATAAGTAATTAATGCCTGAATATCCTTGAGGATTAGTTTCTTTCTGTCTGAATGAACAGTGACTTTATGTTCTGGCACAGGCCTTTTTTTTCCCCAGAGTCTTCTGCTTGTGATGCTTCCTCACCAGATGACTTGTGTCTGAGTGTCTTTAACTATGTACAGAGGGACAGGAAGGCAGGGCAGATGCAACCTGAGGATGCAGCAACTATTTAGGGCCCTCTGCATGGAAGGAAGAGCTCAGAGGGATGTGTTCCATGGCTGAACATTTAGGATGCTCATTGCTGCTGAGGAGGCACCTGCTGAGTCTCTGCTGATTGAGCAGTCATCAGTCAGGAGGGGCAACATTTGCCTCTGTTGTCTCTTGGAACAGACTGATCCACAATCTTGCTGAGTTGCCCTCTTCTGCTTTTCTGCTTTTTTTCTAACTTGGGGTTTTATATTTTTTCATGTCAGTACTTTTCCTTTGAGTCCTTGGGCCCGTAACGATTACCATCTCAACAATTACACTTCGCTCTGTTTTTATTCTTCTTATCTCGCAAGGTTTTAGCTCACGGGCTAAAATAACAGCTCAACAACAGTTTTCCCAATAAAACTGAACCAAGGTCACCCAGAGTTGCCTCACCAGTTTAGTTCTTGGGCTGCAGACAGCTGAGTGCTTGGCTGAAGGTTATGTGCCCATAGCTATTTGGAAATAAATGGCATTAGTAAGTGACTTTCAGGCTGAGGGATGGGAAGAAGTTGTTGCTTTTGCTTAAGGTGTTCACAGATATCTCTTCTAGATCAAAAATACACCTCTGGAGATTGTTGCCTCTTGTGCCTCTCAGAAAATCATTAAATGGATATCAGAACTTACCAGAATTAGTGACACTTTCCATCCACACTAAACCTTTTCTGGTTTACTCTTAGTATGCTGCTGGGTTCCTACTCTGTCTTGTAGCTGTAAGCAGCAGCAGGTACAAAAAATGGCTGGTAAGGATGCTGTGCAATCTCATGTGCCTTCCTTTCCCACCTACTACCATTTCTGGTGATTCCTTTTCTTTTTTTCTTATGGGCCTAATGATGTTATGGAGATAATGCCATTGCTTTGGACAAAGATCTAAACTCCTCAGGAAAATGATATGTTTATTCAGCTGCTTAAAGCCAGGAAGGTGTTCCTTTGCTGCTTTTCTCCAGGGTGTATGTTCTGTGAAGTCTTGTAGGCCAGTGGCTAGTACCTGAATGATCTCTGGTGCCATAGCTAAGAATTAATCAAGCCTACTCAAACTACATTTTTATTGTTTAAAGCATGACAGTCCTGAGGGCGTTACAGGCATGTGTTTGACTTTTAAATGGCTACCTTTCTATGCACAGCCTGTTTCTTCATAGGCAGTTGCTGTAGTGCAGTTTGATCCAGATTTGAGTCTTGAGCTTACTAGCTGGACCCAAACCTGCATCTTCATCAGAGTAGTCTTTTTATTCCCTGTAAATTCTGGGATACTGTTCCCTCAACTTCATTATAATGTAAGGAAGTGTGCTTCATGGAGAACAGGATGAGGAGGCCTTTCCAATTTAAACAATTTTCAGCTCAGTATGAACAAAGTGCTTTGACATTTCATCTTGATCTGTTCAGAGATCCTGGTAGATGTCAGCAGGTTTAGAGCATCTTGAGGTTATGATATACATACCCCTAATCTGGAGTTGAGACAAACCCACAGTAGCAGTTGAGCAGTTTCCCAAAGGTCCTGCAGCAATGCTGTCACTGAGAAAACAGGTAGAGATGGGTCCAAGTCACTCTAAAGAGGCCTCACTGGGTAACAGACATGCTGTGAATTGACACTGTTAAAGATGATGAAACTGCCTCTCACCCTGGCCAGAAGAGCAATGTCAAAATACTGTGCAGGAGAAACCAAGTCGATCCTGCCCATATCTATCAGGAGTGAAAAGCTTCATTAAGAGAGAATTAGTGTGAAAATAGTGTAGATTGAAGCAGCTGAGAATCATGCAGTTGGAAAGCTCAATAAAGCATGTTCCATCTCACACAGCAATAAAAAACCTATTTGTATAACAGCAAAAAGCTGTTTTTAAGATTTGTACTGGAATGTTGTCTAATAAAAAGTGTCTATTCCATTGTTTTGCAGGGGACTGTATGATATTGTTGTAGCAAAAGACAACCAGTCGCGCTGCGTGGGCCGCTACGATAATCATGGCAGCTTTGGGGAACTGGCATTGATGTACAACACTCCTAGAGCTGCCACCATCGTTGCCACAACAGAAGGAGCCCTTTGGGGACTGGTAAGGAAAGGAAGTTGCTTTCATATGCATAATATTTTAAACAGTGTCCAGAGCTTCTCTTGGTATGGCTCCTCTGCTCACAGCTATTTTATCATGATCTGTTATCTCCTGGCATGAGAGATCCATTGTGCAAATCTTTTTGGCTGCCTTTCTAGAACAACTTGTCTGTAAAAACTATATCATTAGTTCTATCTGTCCCTTTATGGTTTTGCATTTGCTATAATTGTAGCTTTTGTTAGGGGGGAAAAACCCCTGGTTTTGTTTTCATCCTGCAGAGGACAGTGGAGGCATGCACATTTTTTTAGGAGGGGGAAACAGTATCTAAATGAGGTTTTTGTTTTCCACTTACTTTCCTACCATTTTGTCTGCTTTAAGGGGAATGGGAAGGTGTTAAATATCTTCTTGAGAATGTTAGTAATTTGAAGAGGTCAGAAAACCACCTAAAGCTTTGTTTTCCTTCACAATAAACTGTCGTCTTGTTTCTGGTCCCTCTCTGTTACCTTGGAAGAGGTTCTCGGGTCAGCATGACCTATGAGATACCAAGCTAAATGATGGTGTTGCTTTGTCTCTAGCCCAGCAGTGTTGAATGTGAAGCTGTAGACATTAGTTTCCTTTTTTAGTTCTTTTCTCTGTACTATTTGGATGGGGTTATTTTCACAGTGCTCTCTTACTCATCTGTGAGGGTTCACATAATAAGAGGATTGTGCGATCAACGGAGCCTTTGAAGCCACAAGTGTTGTGTGCTGTCTGTGTGCCCGGGCTCCTCGGCAACTATCGCTGGGGGTTGGCCTTGTGTTGTGACCTTGATTGTAGGACTGATAAGCTGCTACACATGGCGAGGTGCTTATGCAATCTCAGCGCCTGCTGAGAGAATCTGACTTCCCTTTTCTTTGTGAACTTAAAGAAAAGAGTTTGGTAAATCAGCCAGGGAATAATTTCAGAATCTAATTTCTGGAAGAAGGCAGAACAAAGCAGCTAGCTACAAACTGAACTCATTCATAGAAGGAAGAAAATAAGATGATGATTCTTTGTTTCAGTTTGCCTTTGATAAGTGCACAAATTGGGTTAATTTTGGGTTTGCTTTTTCTGTGATTATGTTCACATAATTAGCAAGGTGTAGTTGAACGGGGACCTCTTGATAATCATCTGTCGTGTGAATATTTTATTAACTTAGGCTGCATTTTCCAGTCAAACTTGTTATTTTTTCCAGATATTCTGTTTGTTGTCATGTTTTGTTGTACTATTTTGTGCCTGATGTAATTTAAACATATTTTTATTAGTCTGCAGAAGTCATTGCTAAAGCTCATGGGTCATCTGCCATTTAGGAAATGTCGATTGCTCCTGCTGCATTGCAGGCTTTGGCCAAGAGAAGCCCAAAAGGCTCAGGCACAAAGCAGTTATCACAGTGGGTCTCTTCTGGAGCAGGGAAATGTCCTCAGCCTTTGCTACTGAATGTGTCTGGGGGAAACCTCATGATCACACACGCTGCTTTCACGGCTCTGCTTTCTTTGTTCAAATACTGCTGCTTCTCCTCCCTCACTGATACTCTCAAGCAAATGAATTCTGAATTTTTTATGCTTTTGCAATTCCCCTGACTGTTTCTGCACCTTTCTGCTTTTCAAAACACGAACATTTGATGACATTTCTACCAATGAAGAATTTCTTTAAAAAAAAAATTAAAAATCCCTCATGCTTTACCATCTTTTGTTCTCCTTTGGATAACAATAATACCATCCTGCCTTTCATCTTTCACATCCTTCAGCTTTTATGTTCCACTAGTATCACCTCCGTCAGTCCTTGCTTCAAGTTACAAGTATTTGCAGCCTGCATCCCATAGAAATGTTCGCTTCAAAATACCTCTTCACCTTAAAATGTTGTGGCTTAGGTATCAGCCAATGGTTTTGGGAAACGAGTTCTGGAGGAATGGCTCTCAGGGCACTGGATGTTTCTGCTAATTGTGGCTTTTTTTTTTTTTTTTGGGTAACATTTTCCTAACCAAATTGGTACTCTTTTCTTCCTACTTTTTGGTTTTGATTTTTACACTTATGGCCTTATCCTGTGCAAGGCAAACTCTGCAGCTCTGCTCGTCATCCAGCGCTGATCCCAACAGGGCAAGTGGTAACAGAGACACCTGCTGGGCAGGTGCCTTTCCCTTTCGCCTGGACGTGCCGCTCCGTTTCAGCTCTCCTCGGGCCTTTCCCATCGGTGCTTGCCGGTGTCCAAGTCCACCTTTCCCGTGGGGAAGGAACCGCGTTGTTCCCGCCGGTTCGCGGGGCTCGGCCGGGCCCGCAGCGCCGCCCAGTGGCCTCGGAGCGCAGCGCGGGGGCCGGCGGGGCTGGGCTGGGCTGGGAGGGGGGATATTGCCCCAAATTTGGGCTCCAAAACCACGCCGAACAGTTTTTCCTTATGGAACACACGGACAGGTGGCAGTTAGGAAGTGGTCCTTGTGAAAGCTGGCTCTCGGATCCGAGAAGGTGGAGGAGTGGACAAGCCTGCTGCTGTTCCATGTTCTGTTCCTGATCTGTTTGAGAGCAGTGTAAATCTCCGACTTACTTTTGAAATCTGTGGCTCAAGTAGAGAAGAATCCAATTTAGACTTAGTCCTGTAGTTGCCTTAAGTCTTAGAAATTCCAGTTTCCACTGCTGTCAGCAGAAAGAGCAAAACTTAGTTGTATGCAGAAGCATGAAAGATATTCACAAACAGGCAAACAAAACCTCAAAACTCAACCCTGAAAAACAGTACAAGATAGACCAAAAACTGAATTCCTAAATGCTTATCTGAGGAGAATCAGGTCGTACAGCTCCCTGTTTTTCAATTTGTTATTCCCAGAAGTGCTTTCAGAGGAGCTGTTGCAGTCACTGTTGTGGTGGATATGGTATCATTTTAACAACTGGTTTCTCATCCCCAGCGTTTGCTGTAAATAGTAGTTCATGTTTGTCAGTTCTTTAAAAAGGGAACATTTAAGTGAAGAGAAATAATGTATTTCTCTGTGCTGTTTCTTGCAGGATCGAGTGACATTCAGAAGAATTATACTGAAAAATAACGCAAAGAAGAGGAAGACGTATGAATTATTTATTGAGTCTGTGCCCCTTCTTAAATCCTTGGAGGTAAAGCTTCTCAGAGACATCTACATCAAATTCTTGCATTAGCAATAGCTCCATAGACATTGTTTCTGCTGTGTCAGAAATCTGTGTTATTTCTGCTTAGAACAAAATATTAAGAGCCGCTTTGGTATCATATTTACTACACAACTTAATTTGCATTGTTGAAGTTGTACATTGCTTTTTTTTTTTTCAGACCCTTTATTCACAGTAAGCAAGTTGCTGATTTTTATCTGTCTGATTTTTTAGAAAAATCTTTCCACAACCCCCCCCCAAAAAAACCCATCTTCACAAAGTGCAGATTGGAACTCAGGGCTGTGGTTTCCTTTGAGGGTGTGATGTTGAAGTAGTGATACAGTCACTGGGATATTTGGCCTTTATCAACCACAAATGATTTTTAAATTTGAGACAAAGATGTGGGATGGTAGTAGATTCTGCTTTAACCATAGCTGATATTCAGGAGGTAAACTAAGAATAGGCTAAAGGAGCTAGCTGGGAACACAATGACAGGTGTTACATTGGTGTGTGTGGGGCATAACTTCAGGAACAATGTGCCAATTGTCACTTCTGTTGACTCAACCTGTATCTTCAGAGGGCTCTTGGAACTGACCAACCTGCTTTGACATTAGTATGTGTCTGTCCTTGCCTTACATCATAATTTAGCTTTTCTTTGTGTTCTCATGATAAAAAAATCTTTCTCATGATTTATCTTTAGTATTTGAGAAAAACTCTTTATCCCTTTGGGAGAAGATTACAAAATTGCCAAGTATCATTAGGTGTGAATAACAACCTCTAATACATGTGATTTTGGACATATACTGTAACTATGGAAGGGGTAAATTACACAACACCTTCTTCCTCAGTGCCTGGCTTAAACTGGTTCCATCAGTGTGCCTTTTTTTGAGAACAGAAGTGACTCAAATATTTAAAGATACAGAAAAATAACTCATTAGCACTAGGATGGCTTTTTGCATGACACATTGCAGTTGAATCATGCGTGGACCAGATTTTGATTTCTCAAACATAGGCAAGATTAAGGTGCATTTGGGGAATGAATGGATTGATTACAACTGAATCATCTGTTGAATTTTAACAGCAGGATTTTCTTCCTTTCTTGGTATGTTTTTTTTATGCTGCTCTGAAGCAATAAAATTGTTTTGTGGGGTTTTAGATGGGCTGTGGGAAACACAGGAGATAATTGTAGCTGTTCTCTTTCCCCTTCCTGATTATGAAGACTCAGGCTGTTCTGTGGCATGTCAGATAGGGTCTCCTGCCCTTGCTGCTGGGCATCCTGGCTGCAGTGCCTGCTCATGCTTCACAGCCCTTGTCCTTTTCATATTCCCTTCCTTGCCACTCTAGGAATGAGTTCTGGGACAAACCCCGCCCCCTACATAGTCAACTATAAAGTCATTAAAATGTTTTGAAATGATGTTGCTAGTGTAAGGCAGTAAGTTTATGACATTTTTCTGAGTGCTTTCTTCAAATTTCAACTGAATATTTAAGGAAGTGATTTCCCCTCCTTCCTGCCTTATTGCTCTAAATGGGCAAATCAGTTATTTTTTAACTTTGCAGGTAAGGAAAGCACAGGGATGGGACATTAGACAATTTTCTTTCCCTGTTGATTATGGTATCTTGTAAACTGTGTTGCAGTACTATGACCATGTCATTTTGGGGCTATATTTATAAATTGTGTGTTTGTGTGTCTAGTGAATGCCTCTTCATTTCAGGAGAGACCACAGAGATTCAGGAGAGTTCATAGACGTGAGCTGTAATTGATTATTGTTTCTAATTTTCCTCTTTGTTCCAGGCATCAGAGCGAATGAAGATAGTGGATGTTATAGGAGAGAAAGTGTACCAAGATGGGGAACGTATCATTTCTCAGGTACTTGAACTCTAAACTTCTCTTTATCATTTGCCTTTCTCTGCTTTTTTTTTTTTGTGTGTGGAATTGACTTATAGAATCTTATTACTTGGACCAACTTGGCACTTATTCTTTAATACTTCCAATTTATTTAATCACTTCTTGAATGTTTGGGGAATGGACAGTATGTATTTTGCTGCAAATTTATTCTACCACTTTAGCTTCTGGGTATTTCTTCTCTTACCTGTGCTTTCTAAATGGTCTTTGCAAGGTTTCAAGAGGAGTGTGCCTTCAGAAGCTGAAATTAAATGTCTGCCTATGCAGTTTTCCATGAAAGCCCCCAGCTAGACTTTTCCTAGGCCCCTATGACCAGATCAAAAAAGGAATCACAAGCATGTAGTTAAGGCATCTCTAATGCCTAGGTCTGACTGAACAACAGAAACAAACAATTCAACACGAGTATGGTTTGAATGAAAGTAAATGCAGTCATTGGAATGTTTACCTAGGTGGACCCAACCCAGTTTACTATTCTAAGAACTATCAGGGTTAACTAAAACCACTGTTCTTCCCAATGCTTTTAGAAAGAGTATTTCAGTGGTGTGGTCTGGCTCAGTTGACAGCCTTTGGTGGTTGGTGTATGTTTTGTCTGCTGCAGCAGACCAAGGCTGGAGTGATGGAACATGAAACTGGATGAACTCAAGCTAAAGCTGTGTGATTTCTTTTTTTTTTTTTTTTTTTTTGGCTATGGCACAAATAACTTTTTGGAACACTGTTACTGATGAAACAATGGGATTTTGTGTCAAGTTTAGCTTGGGGTTGCTGTGTTGCAAAAGTGCTGCAGTTCAAGTAGAAATGAATTCAGAAAAGTCCTTGGCTTACCTGCAATTGCAGGTTTTTGGTTACAACCATTGTTCTTGTTTTATAAACAGAATATGACTCCTTGATAATGTCTTGAATAATTAATCTTAATTACTTGCAATGTCAGATAAGTGGATGCAGGAAACTTTAGTTTGCTGATAAGCAAATACTGTCAAATTACTTCTCTCCAAAAATACCCTGTTTTGTAAATTGAAACTCTTGTTGCTTAAGACTCTGAGAAGACTGAATTCTCAGCAAAATCAGAGCTTATAAATAAGTCTCAAAACTGGGAACTCACACCATCAGTGATCCAATTACACAGTTGGTTTTAATCTTTTGTAATAACTGAATTAAGGACAAGGATGTAATTATCCTTAAAAGGAGGATTAATAGTGTGGATAGGTCTGGTGGTACACTGCTAGACCTGATGGAATTCTAAGCTTGGAAAAGATATGGTAACTCTTACATTGCAGCAGTTGCATCAATTCCACGAACGCCTTTCCTCCTTTTCTCTTGTGGATAATTTTATATTTTAATTACCCTTCTGGAATTTGGCCCTTCAGTTAAGGGCAGTAAGCTTTAAAGCACTTGAAAATTGTTAGTAGTGCTACAAGGATGTCTCCCATTCAGTTTATTTCCATTCTGTTAGAAAAAGTATTATTTAAGTACTTACTCTTTCAGAAGTGTGCTGGGAGTATTAGCTCATGTTGTGATAGATGGCAATGGTGAATGAAAAGCTTTGCACTGGATGATTTATGACCACCCCCAGGAAGCTCAGCTAAAGGCCTAATTTATTCTGTAACTCTGTGTTTAAATCTTGCATCATTTTCTTCCAGCCCATGTTTCATACTCTGGTTGTAACTATCTCCATCCATTCTTCCCATCACATTCATCATCTCCTTGCCCACTTGACTTAATGTCAGATTTATTTCTCTTATTTCAGGTTTTTTTGCTGAGCTGCTCCCATTCCCTTATCAGTTCTTTTTCCAGCCTCTGTCTCCCTGAAGCCTTTAGTCTCTTTGCTTGTGATTTATAGCAGGAGGCATGTGCTGGGTCTCTGCTCTGACTTCCAGCCCTATGCCAAACCCACAGAGAGGGATACAGAGAGGGAAAGTCCTCTCTGTCACAGATGAAACTTTGAAATTAAGTGCTGGCAAAGCTCTCCAGAGCAGATGTAAACTGGAATCTGTTGAAGGTTTGCAATGGGGTGGGGAATGAGAGATGTGAAGAAGGTTCTAGAAACTCTCACAGAATTGCAGAATGACTGAGGTCGGAAGGGACCTCTGGAAGTCACCTTGTCCAAACCCCCCTGTTCAGCCAGGGCCACGGAGAGCCTGTTGCCCAGGGCTGTGTTCAGATGACTTTTGAATATCCCAAAGAACAGAGAGTTCAGTACCTTTCTGGGTGTGCTTGGTCACTCTCACAGTGCCTTCTTCATAAAACAGCTGGATTGGACTAAATCACAGTTCTTTAATTCACACCCAGTCATTCAACAGCACCTTGTGGTATCTTTCTAGAACTTGATATAAAACGGCTATCAGTTTTTATTTTCTCCCACTTGCCCCTATGTGACTGATTTTCCTTTAATGACATGATGCTGAGTGCTTTATTCCTTACCATTCTCACTACCTCTATGGAGCCATTGCATCATTCCTCATGTAGATGGGTTGCATTGTGGACTTGCCTTTCTGTAAACTATCCTCCTCTTCCTTTCTATGTTTGTGCTCCTCAAATGCAGCTCTTCTGGGTTCTTCTGTCTCCTGCTATTTTACTGTGAATTGACTGAGCTCATACTTAGTTTAATGGATCTTTTTTCCTGCTGACATCTAGAAACACAGTCACTAAATTGGTGTTTTATTAAAATTTGCCTATAGAAATTCTAGGCTCTGCTTAGTTTCGCAACTGGCTACTTCTGTCAAGAGCAGAAGGTTTGCACTTACGTGATTTTGCTTTATATCATCAATCTCCTTTGTGTTTCCCTTTCCTCCTGCCCTCTCACTGGATGACATGCACTAATAGTTACTTCCTTGTGGGTTCCTCTAATGTATTATCCAACCAGTCACCTTTTAATGTTAGGAATCTGAATGTTTGTCAATTCTAGCAGATTTCTGCACAAGGCCTAGTTCAAAGTGAATGACTTAATACCCTTTATACATACTTTCAAGTATGTGTAAGTAAAGTAAAAAATAATTTATTTTACCTTTTCCTCTTCACAGGGCGATAAAGCAGATTGTTTTTACATTGTAGAATCTGGTGAAGTAAAAATCTTGATTAAAAGCAAGGTGAGTGCAAATTGAGTGATTAGGGTTTAGGTCAATCCCTTATTCTATTGATTAATACAAGAGATATGAAAAAGCCTACCCTGACTTATTTTAATATATTATTTTGTGATGTTTATCATCATTACTCATGTGATGAAGGTTATAAATTCCCATAACTGAAGTTAGTTTACTAAAGTAGAAAAGTCTTTTTCTTCTATCTGCTGCTCTGCAAACTAACCTGATATACTCTTCCTGGCCTTAAGGGTGGAGATGAAACTTTTCTTCTGTCATTACAGAAAGCTGTAGCTTAGAAAAAGTGGGGTCTGTTATCTCTAGTGACATACTGGATGTTGGCATTTAAAGCAGCCTTGGGGAACAGCTTGTGGTAGATGATAAAGGCTGTGTTAGATTGATTTAACAGTAAATACCTGCCAGTCTCAACACTTATGGGCTGGCACATGCTCTTCTTATCATGGTGTTGAGGTGTTCGACCAGCACAGACCATGACTTGGGAATCTCTGGGTTAAAGACCCTAAACCAATGAGCTGTTGCATGTGTGTAAGGTATGTGGGGTGAACTGCAGTCTTGCACAAGGACAGAACTGTGTGCAAATAATGAAACTGCACTGTTTGACAGACTATGACGAGTAAAGAAGCTAACCAAGAAGTGGAGATTGCCCGGTGTCACAGAGGGCAGTATTTTGGAGAGCTTGCACTTGTTACCAACAAACCCAGAGCAGCCTCTGCCTATGCTGTTGGGGAGGTCAAATGTTTAGGTAAGCAGATGTTCTGTGTTTCTAGTTACTCTTTTCTGGTCTTTGCTTGTCTCATGGAGCATGCCTGAGTGAGCAGCTATTCAAAACCAGCAACCTTTTGCTAACTGGCAGTCAGACACCAGAAGGCAGGGGCAGGGGCTGGAGCAGGGCTCCACATGGAAGTCAGAGAAGCACCTCTGCTTCCTTATGGCAGATTCTCTATTTTCTGTGTGAGTTGTGTGTACTCTCTGAAGGGCATTGGCTTCTTGTGTACAGTTTGTTTGTCACACATGCCCTTCAGGTGATCTTTTAATGCCAGTGTGGGATGTATTTTGCTTCTGTATTTGTCCTCGAGGTCAGGTTTGTATTTCATTAATCTTGTTTCTACAAATAACAGTACAGAGGGAAATCAGAGACATGATTTCTGTTTCTGACCTGAGTGGGTTGGACTGGAGGTCTGTTCTGAGTTTAAAAACCAGATTGATGTGTGGTGTCCTTTTTGACAAATGATCGTGTTTTCACCTCTGTTCCTTTGCAGTCATGGATGTGCAAGCATTTGAGCGGTTGCTTGGACCCTGCATGGACATTATGAAGAGGAATATAACGCATTATGAGGAGCAACTGGTGGCAATGTTTGGCTCTAGCATGGACCTGTTGGATCCAGGGAATTAGGCACAGGGTACCTCAATGCCTTCTTAGTTCAAGACACAGAAAAGCCTCCTATCAGCAACACAACTCACAAGGACAACGGACACTATGGAACAGTTACTGCTGCTGTTTTCTTGGGCATTTTAGAAACCATAAACAAGTCTCAGCACAGATGGATTGCTCACTCCCTGCCTCCACTTTGCTGCTGATACTTCATTATTAGACCTAGATTAAAGATGATTCTAACCCTATGTTCACTTACTTGGTTCAGAATGGCATCTGTCCAACAGTTCAAGTGCCTGATATGAAACCCAAAGTGTGCAAGATATAGAAGCCTCCTTCCTTCTGAGTGTTACTGTTGGGATAAATTTTCCAATCAGATTCTGTAGTGGGAGGTTGCCTGTTCCGCAGAGGCAGCCTGTGGAATACAGGCCTTTCATGGACTTATTACCTTCATCTGATGCTTTCCTTACACAATGTCAAATTTGCTTTTAATTGTAGCATCTGGGTTTGAAGTTAAAATATCAATGGAGCCAGTGAATAAGATGGCACTGAAATTTCTGTCCACCTGCTGAAAGTGGCAGGTACTAAATAGCTCTTTAAACCAAGTAAACCGAGCTGGGGACATAGGAGAGTCTGCTTAGCAACCAGATGCAGAAAATGAAGCATTACTATACTTTAAGTGTTTTCTGAGCAGCAAAGAAAATTGTTTTACTCTATGCTGCCCAAAAAAGTGCAGTGGTTCAGATCAAATGGCCTGAAAGTGTCATAATTGTCATCTCCCCAAACTTGCTCCTTGTTCCTGACACTGAGTACATTTTATGGTGGTGAGATCACAACGTATGACCTTCTCTTGCTTACAGAGATCCTTTATACTGCTAGATTTCCCAGGGCACAGTTGTTGACTGGGTCAGTTTTAAAGCTTTTTAAGGAGGTGAATGTTTTGTAATTTAAATGAAGACTACTTCTGTACTTGTTTACAGGAGCTTCCCCCAGTCCTAACATTTCACAGTATTCTAACTTCATTAGACACTTGGTTGCTTCCAAATACCACATTGATTTGCTAAACTTTTCAAAAGTTGGCAACATTTGACTTTGTAAAGCAAATGTCTTTGCTAACTACGCAGTTGGTGTGTTTGAGGAGTCTTTTTGGTCTAGGTGATAACTAAGCTAATCATGTTTATCTAAAATACCTGTTAAATTTGCAGCATTTATTAGGTAGATTCTTGTTTCTATGGCTTTAATGACCTTAATTGGCATATGGCTGAGATTTTATCAGAGTATTATCTAAATAAGAATCAGACCATAAGAAGGACATTTTTATGGTGTACAAACAGAATATTTATATTAAGACATTGATTTTGGAGGTAATAAATCTAGTGACCCTTTGAATTTGCATTCTTCCGCAGCTCATGCAAAACGTACTGGTGTTTTATGGGGTTATAAAATTTTAATTGTGAATGCTAGTGTAACAGAACCTGCTCTTTTTATTCATGGCCATGTGAGCAAGAATGGAAGGATGCTAATCTTGAATTCCTGCTTTTAGTTATCACAGTGGATGTTTCTCTGAGGCACGAGATGCTTAGCAGCAACTCTAAGTTGATTTCTGGACACTTCCCCGCCCCCCCCCAATGGATTTCCCTCCCATTTCCTGCAATATGAGCAAGATGGAAAGTTGATCAATTTGAATGGCTGTTGTCCAGTTACTGTAATTTCAGTCATATTTTTATATAATGCAAATGATTTGTAATGGACACCACTGATCTCGGTGTTTCCATATTATTAAAGTCCTGGTTGTGATGTCTAGTGGCTGTTCTAACTGCATGTATTTTA
Organism: Manacus vitellinus; assembly: GCF_001715985.3. Taxonomy (NCBI): domain Eukaryota; kingdom Metazoa; phylum Chordata; class Aves; order Passeriformes; family Pipridae; genus Manacus; species Manacus vitellinus. The sequence continues at coordinate 9,149,263 of NW_021939063.1, read as the reverse complement.
GAACAGTGAATTTCCCTTGCTTTCCTCGGCTGTTTCTTTGTCATAAATTACAGCCAAAGAAGCAGCAGGTACTTCTCATTCATGCTTCCAAGGTTTAACACCAAAGACAAAAATAATTCTTTTGATTACAGAATTAAAAAGCAAACAAAAGCCCTAAGAAACTCAGAACAAACGAACAAAAAAAATCCCAAGAAGAGATGAAAAAAACTCACTCATCAGGTTCTTGCAATGATAACAGATGTAACTTTTAGACACTTTGGGGTCCATGACAGGAATCTTTCTGAAGCTAGCTCGTGACTGTCCTGTGAACCAGACATAAACCTGTCTCTGAACCAGTGTGAGTTTCTGTGCTGCCTAAACTGTCATGTGAACTAAATAGAAAATTGCTGTGAATAATCACCAGCTGGCCTTTGTTGCTCCCAGGCAGAATATCCTCTCCTTTATCCAAAGGAGCCTGGCAGGTTGGGCTGCCTTACAGATGGATTCTGGTTCTTACAGTCTTTGGTTCTCCTGCAGGACAAGACTGTAACCTCAGCACAGGCAAACATGGACAGTTGTTTTGAAGCTTAACCAAAAACCAGGCAAAGCAGATGTTAGATTCTTGAGATATTTCTGCCTGGAAGGGAGGATTTGATGGCTTCTAGAAGTCAAAGGAAAAGATGAGAATATAAAATCAGAAAATTGGGATCCCATGTGAGCAAGAACAAGCGTTTGAAGTTTTGCCTTTCTCTGGGCTCCCTGGAACAAAGGCATAGTGGGCAATGCTATCCTGCACCCAGGGTCTGTGCAGCAGCATTCCATGGTGTAGAAAGGCAGCTGACCTTGAGCTGAAAGAGAATGAGCTAAGAAAGCTGAATCCATTTAAGAGCTTTAATGTGCAATATGCCTGATTAGTTTGGTGTGGTTTAACCAACCTGTTCTGTACAGTTTTGGAGCATGAAGATGGTGTGATACTCAATATTTGCAGGAATCTGGTTAGAGCACCAGCAGTGAGCAAAGCTGGAAGGTGTGAGTGGTGCAGGGAGTAAGTGGAGCATGTGTTTGTGACCATCTGCCCCATCCTGCTCCATGAGCTGAGCTGTATCTCAGCTCATTCCTCTTCACTTTGACTGTTCATCGCAGTTGTTGTAGAGAACAAGCCCAGGTGTTTTGTTACTGCTCAGTGTTCAGTAAATCTGCCATGGAGTCTCTGAAATTGGCACTAGAGAGAGATCTAGTTTTTAATAAAAGAACTCAGCAGCAAAGTGGGCACAGAGGATCATGTCTTCGAGACCTAGAGGAAGACAAGTCTCTTGTTTGTGATCCCCTGCTTGTGATTGTGGTGAAGTCAGTGAGAGGAGCTTTCAGTGGTTCAATATCCTGGCATATGGTATTTCTGTCTAATGTCACAGCACAGGTTTCAAAATGTAAAAGAACAACAAAGGGCAAAAGTGCTCTATTTTTAGAAACAAAAGTGCAAAACTTAAAACTTTAAAATAAAACTTTAAAAACAAAGTGCAATTTTGCACAGAGGGCAACAAAACCTGAAATCCCTTTGAATGTCACTTCCATTCTTTCTTTTTTGTTGGCTGAAAGCAGACTCTTGTTCTCGACATGTATTTGTAAACTAGTCTTGCCAAAATACAAACACGTCGGGTTTTTTCACTCCAGATAATTTTTGTTGTTATGGTTATTGCTGATAATTTTAACTTTTTTCAAACCATATATTTTATTTCAAGAGGCCTTCCCTGTGGATTTCCTCCTGGAGCTCTGCAGCACTCCACTGCTATTTCAAGAGGCAAGAGAAAGTCACTAACCTCACAGGAGACACTCAGATTAGCTGGCTGGAGTTAATAATGCGCTACTAATTTTCCTCTGTGGGGCAGGAGGGGAATTGAATTCTGCATTAAATTGCTACCTCAAGGCTCCAAGTGCTTTTAAAGGTCTTTCACTTGGGAAAATTTAATAAGACAGTTCTTAAAATTGGTCTGTTCTTTTGAGTTAAATGGTTTTTTTAATTAATTCATTGAGGGACCCTTATCTTAATTCATTTTACTTTTAGTACTTGATTCTCAAAGGATGAACAGCTGCAAAGTTTGGTTCTTGCACTGTAGTGTTGAACATGAAAGAAAAATATCTACCATATAAAACCATATGGTTTTAACAAGTTATACCACTCTGGGGTTCAGCTTCACTTTTGGTTAATAAAAAACTGACCTGTTGTGTCCAGCCTTCCTGTACAGTCCTGTGTGTGCTCGTTATTGACTCACTGCAGCTGACACAGCCCCAGCCTTACAGCAGCTCCCTGGATGCACTTGGGGTGCCTCAGGTCCTGTAGCTCCTGTTGCCAGAGCCTCATGGAGAGAGCAGCACTTGCCCTACTGCAATAACCAAAAGAGATTTATACAGCACCTGACCTCCAAGTTTTGCTGTTTGGCGATAAAATTTTACTAATCTTAAAAGTAATACCAACTTCTGTAGGTAATGTCGGTCCCAATAGAACTGGCTGCTCTGATTAAGTCTTGCCAGATTATCATAGAACTGATTTATTGAGCATTGCAGTAACTGGTTCTTGATTTCCACAAGAAACATTATATTCCTGAGGGTCTCTTATTGGCCTGCGCTTACATGTACTGAATTTTACAACTGCCTTTTATTTAACCTAACTAACAACCTGAAAATTACTTTGGTACATGTGAAATAATACTTGCTTTTGCTGAAGTATTTTTTTCTGAATGTCTGGTGTTTTATGTACAGTTTTTAAGTCAGTCTGGGAGTGGAGTTCAGGTGGATTGTGGTGCTAAACATGAGAAAGCTCTGCTGGAATAACACAGGACCTTTGCACAGACTGAGCAGTGTGATGGCAGAGGCAACTGGTGTCCTTCGAGTTGGGCCATGACTCAAACATCAGATCAGGCTATTGCAGTGTTATCCTGCTGCCGCTGATACCAATTCCTAGGTAAACCTTTCTGTAAAAGAAGGAAGACCTTGTGAGGTTCTTTTGCCGGGGCTAATGTTTCATCATTTTGGCGGAGCAGAGATACTTCTATCCTTTCAGCTGTTTCTCTCCCGAGGAGATAGTTCACACCAATTTTTAGATCAGGTACAAGGTACTAAAATTGTGTTATTTTACCTTCTCAAGTAGGTGTTGATCTGCCAGCCTCGTGCTGTGCACTTCTCAAATCTATTTCAGCTGCGTGTACTGCAAAACAGAGGCTGGGATAACACAGTGCCCTCAGTGTTTGTGACCTGTCACGGTGCCAGGCATCACCTTCACCGGGACCACGCTGCCTCGGGAACTGCATCGCGACCACCACACTTGTTTGAAGGGGAAGCGAAGGAGCATCTCTGCGTGCCGCTCTCCCAACAGCGTGTTTGTGGCGCAGCGCTCAGTATTTGCCTTTCCGAAGCGAAAACCTCGCGTGTAGCACTTGGAAACACCATCTGTCCCCTCAGCTTCCCAGAGGTGCATGTCAGACCCGGACGCCGCCCGTCTGCAGGGCTGCGCTTGGCTGTCCCCCCTCGTTGGAGCCCGCGGCCGCGTTGCGCGGTTGCCATGGGCGACGCTGACCACGCGCGCGCCGCCGTTACAGAAAGGCGGCGCGCGCGGCCCCGCGCCGCCATTGGCCAGACGGGGGGGGCGCGCGCCGGGGGGCGGGCCGGGCGGTCATGGCCGGCGCGCGGAGCCGCCGCCGGCTGCGTTCGAGCGGCGCGTGCTGCGGGGCGCGCGCCCGGCACCACTATCTGCGCGTGCGCCTGTGAGCCCCCCCCCCACCCCGAGAGACCCCGGACCCCCTCAGACCCCTCAGACCCCCAGACCCTCTCTGCCTCTGTTTCCCGCAGGGAGCTGCCCGACGGCGGGCGGGCCGGGCCGAACGCCGCCGCAGTTCAGCAGCTGGTGGTGTCGGCGCTGAGGGGAGCTGCACGGAGAGGTGGGACCGGGATCAGGTCGGGATTGGGGTCGGGGTCCGTCTCTCGGCGGCGCTCCGGGCCGGAGAGCCTTGGGGGAGCGGCCGGTTGCCTGCCCTTTGTCCCCCGGCACAGCAGAGCAGTGTCCGAGCGGAGGGCACGGTTTGAGGGGCAGGCAAGGAGACAGAAGTGTCCTCGGTTTGCTGCTCCCGTAACCGGACCTGCTCCCCAGCCCACGTTATAATTGCTCGCAGTGGTGCTGGGCTGCACGTCTCAGTTTAGTGTCCGTGGTGGAGTGGCTCCAGTCATCCCTGGAAGTTCTCAGGGCCAGGCTGGATGGGGGCTTTGGACACGTTGGTCTAGTGGAAGGTGTCCATGCCCATGGCAGGGGGTTGGAACGAGATGATCTTTAAGGTCCCTTCCAACTCAAACCGTTCTTTTATATCTGGTTTTTAGAATTTGAAGTATTGATGCTTTTGCTATAGGGAGGCTTTAGAATGAGAGCTATATATAGGGAAAAGCTTTGCGGATGGGAAATCCACACTACTGTTCTTGCTCTGTTTACAGTATTGCTGGGTAACTTTAATCAGGTCACATCACTTGTGGGTCCATGTTTTTCCAGCTGTAATGTGGAAATAAGTGGCTTCTAGCTAAAGAACTCTGAGAGAAAAGGTGCTGTTTATTTGTAACTGAAATATTCCTTTGAGATTTGAGTGTAACTAACATGATGTCATATGCTGGGAGTGAAATCACTTGCTTATAAACCACTATAAGAGAATAGGATGGAACTTACTAAATAACATTTTTTTCGTAGGTTGGAGCAGCTTTGCCTGTTGATGTCTTAACATATGAGGAAAAAACTCTGTCTGCCATATTAAGAGTTATTAGCAGGTAAGGTGCAGTCGGTACATGCTTCTGATACTGCTATGAAAATATTTTTTGTAAGAAAGCCAGAAGTTCTAAGCTAAGAATAGTCTTTGAAGAATTAAGCCTAACTTGCAGATATTTACGATCAGCATGCAGAAAGTAATTACTAAGGCTTGGTAGCTTCCTGCATCAATGTTATTCCTGCTTTAAACCTGAATGGTTTAAATGGTTTAAGACAGGAACTAAGCACCGTTGAAATGTGTGGCTTTAGATCTCTTTCTACAGTAAAAGATCAGAATGGTTACTGTAAATAGTGAAGACAACTGCAGGTGATTTAGGGGCAGAAGGAGCTTAAATGCACAGAGAAAACAAGAACTGGTAAAGTGAACTTGAAGAGGTTACATTACATATCTGTGTGTGAAAGACAAGAAAGAGACTGCAGCCACTGCAATACCCCTTCAGGACATAGTGTTGCTACTAGAACTTACTGGTGAATTTACCTGCTGTTAAACTCAATTAAGATGTCATTACTCTTAGTGTAACATTATTTTTATTTAAGATGTTTATGTTGCAGGAAAACTGATAAAACGAAATTTTAATAGTATATTTTATTTTCGTTTTACTAAGTGGCCTTGTCAAGCTGTGGAGTGCTCTAACCTTGCTGGGCTTCTACCAGAACAGGAGGTGTGCCTTCCGGGTGCTGCAGGTAAAGCCTTGCAGGGCTTGGTGCTTCCCCCAGATGTCAGTTCTGGCTCGAAACTTGGCTATCTGTCTGAGCATGCTGTCTCTTCACAGAGAGGTGGCCTAGATGCAAAAATGCCTTGGTTTGGGAGTGAAATGCTTTTAAGTGCAGGTGTGTGGGCCTATGTTTGAGCAGTTCTCACCTTATAATGAATCTTGTAAAATGTGATGGTAGAGGCTGTCTCATTCCTTTATGGTTTCAGTCCCATGACAAGTCCTGATGTCATTAATGCACCTGCAAGAAAATAATTTCTGGCAGGTTTTGTTTATGGTCCACATCTTGGTCCTGTCTTTTATTTCCTCTGCCCCATTTCTTCTCTTTCTAATAATCACTGTTGACAGACCTTACAAATGTGCACTTCCAGAGCTTATTTTTTTCTAGAAGATGCTGCTTAATAAAAGGAATTCTGAGAATTCTTTGTCTCTGAAGCCATGGCTGGACAAAAATCTGCTAGGGCATAGCTCTAAGTTTCTAATCTTTCATGTAAAAGGAAAATTTAGGTATTTTCACATTTGAGTGCGTTTGATGGTGATTTTTTTCCAAGGCTTTAGTTTGTTCTTGTTTGTTTTTTCTTTCCCCAAAACAGACATCTCCATTTCTTCTCGCATTGTCTGGCAACAGTAGAGAACTAGTCCTAGACTGAATGTGGTTGTTGGTTTGGTTGTACGAAGCAGAAGTTTCTGGAGATGTTGCAGCCCTTCAGGCGAGGAGTTTCTGGAGGAATGTTCCGACGAAGAGCCTTGACAAAGCTAACGTTTGTCAACTCACTGCTTGGACATCCAGTACTTCAAAGTTTACACATAAAAGTTGGAGACAAAGCTGAACTTAACAAAGCTTTTACACAGAATGATGTTGTTACTTTTTCCTACTTAACAGGTGACACAAATCCTTTGCATTTAAATGAAGAGTTTGCAAAGAAGTCTAGGTTTGGGAGAACTGTTGTACATGGAGTTCTGATCAATGGACTTATTTCTGCAGTTCTAGGTACTAAAATGCCTGGTCAAGGGTGTATATTTCTCTCCCAGGAGATCCGGTTTCCAGCTCCTTTGTATATTGGTGAAGAAGTCACAGCTGCAGCAGAAGTGAAACGGCTGAAGGGTTCTATTGCACACATTTCAGTATCATGTCAGGTCAGAGAAAGTGGGAAGACTGTTATGGAAGGGATGGTGAAAGTCATGGTGCCGGACAGTTAGAGCTGTTCAGCCTGTGCTACTTTACTGTAAAGGCCAGAAATGCTTAGTTTTGATTTTGTTTTTTTATGTGACATCACTCAATCCAGTAAATTTGCAACAAAGAGTGCTTGAAAGACAGTGTACAAACTTAATCCTGATAGAGCTGCATTAAGCTTAAAACTTTTCATTTTCCTCTATGTATTGTCAAAGTGAAACCAGCAGAACTACGTACTTACTGTGACAAAGAGGAAAAGTGGCTTAGACAAGCCATTGCTCTGCCACAGTGGGAATTCTGGAGTGGCTGAGGCTGTTCTTTCTGGCAAAATCACAGTCCACACCAGCAAAGTTCAGTTAAAACTTGTTCCTTTTGTACAAAGCAGTTGTATTGCCAACAAGCTCCAGGGGAGGGGACAATGCTGCTTTTAACAAGTGGGACAGAAGTGGAGGTACTGACACACGTGTACTGCAGGATGTGTTGTAATCTGCATGACTCCTGTGGGTGTTTCCTCTGAAACTTGCCTCCCAGAAGCAGAGTTAAGGAGCCTTTAAAAAAAAATATTGTCACAACTTGTACTTACTTTATTTTTGCTCCTGAGTGCAAGACAAGCAGGGACATATGAGTTGAGTACTAACTGTATGGCTTCTCTCTGCTTGCTTGTCTGTGTGAACATGTATTCCTCCTTGCCCACTGAAAGCACCTAGTTAAAATAGGCTTTTGGTAAATTCATTACGAGCATAAGATCATTATACACTAAGAGACTTCTTTCAGGAATGATCAATGCCATCAGGAAGAAGGCCTTCAGTTGGTGGCTTATAATTTTCTGGCAAAGCATCTGTTATCCTTTTCTATCTTCTGTGCAGCAGAAATGCATTTGAAACTTTCCTTGACTGCAAATAACCTCAGAAGTTGTTTACTGTGAAAAGAGAGTTTGTCCTCAACCTGTAATGAAAATTACTGGTAAAACAGGTGCACTGCCTGAGTATGCTGCACTCTAACCTCAGGTGTTAGTCACGCTGGAGCAGAGGGAGGGGTAACATTTAAGGTGTTTGACTCCATGCCCTCTGTTTCCAAAGCCTGGTGTTTGGCCTGTTCACAACCTGGAAGCAGTAGTTAGAGAGAGCTTTCCTTATCTCTTGTTTGTAGGAGCTGCTTCACTTCCCGTTTCCTTTCCTTCTGCCTCGGGTCACTGTCTGTCACTGGCTTGTGCTGTGTAAAACACTTTCCCAAAGCAGGCATACTCCTTTCTCTGTTTCTTATTCACCTTCCTCTCCAGGTAGGAAGTTGATGTGTTAACATCTGTTAAAAAAATGAATCAAATCTGTGCCTGACCTCCTGGATCATGGCACAAGGAGTAGTTTGGGGAGTCAGGATTGCTGTTCCAGCCTGAGATTCAGCTAATGAACCACACCACACAGCCCCTTTTCCTCTCAACAGGGAGCTGCAAGACAAGTGTACAAAAAACTCCAGCTCTGTGGTCTTACTTACAACATCTTAAGTGAAAGTAATTCCTGTGTATGATGTAAAAAGACAAAAGGAAATGCAGACAAGTGTCCAACTTGTAGGTTCCCAAGTGCTACGTAGTACTGAAATAGAAAGTTTTTTATGCTTCTGCAATGAAAGGCAGGTTGTGGAACTCAGTTGAACAACTTTAAATGTCTTCTGAAAAAAACCAAACCCAAACACTAAAATCTAGAAATTGAGTAGGAGTTACTGGATGCTATTTGATTATTTTATGATCTTTTAACCACAAAAAACCACCCCAAAAGGTAAAGAGCAGCAAGTGCACCAGCCTTCTTCTGTC